>NC_138057.1:69925043-70302051 GCF_964194185.1 Rhinolophus hipposideros | reverse complement strand
TGTGATGAACTCCTTTAGCTTTTTCTTGTCTGGGGAGCTCTTTATCTGTCCTTTGATTCTAAATAGTAGCTTTGCTGGGTAGAGTAATCTTTGTTGTAGGTCCTTGCTTTTCATCATGTTGAATATTTCGTGACAGTCCCTTCTGGCCTGCACAGTTTCTGTTGAGAAATCAGTTGACAGTCTTATGGGGCTCTCTTATAGATAACTAACTGGTTTTCTTTTGTTGTTTTTAAGATTCTCTTTGTCTTTAACCTTTGGCATTTTTATTATGATGTGTCTTGGCAAGGGCTTCTTTGGGTTCATCTAGTTTGGGACTCCGTGCTTCCTGGACTTGTATGACTATTTCCTTTACCATGTTAGGGAAGTTTTCAGTCATTATTTCTTCAAATTGGTTTTCAATTCCCTTTTCTCTCTCTTCTCCTTCTGGAACCCCTAGGACACGAACATTGGTGTGCTTGATGTTGTCCTAGAGACCCCTTAAACTATCCTCGTTTTTTGGATTATTTTTTCTTTTTGCTGCTCTGATGCATGTTTTCTGCTACCTTGTCTTCCAAATTGCTGATTCAATCTGCTGCTTCCCCGAATCTAATGTTGATTCCCTCTAATGCAGTCTTTATTTCAGTTATTGTCTTCTTCACTTCTGACTGATTCTTTTTTATGGTGTCTATGTCCTTTTTCATGCTTGCAGTCTCTTTGTTGACATTTTCACTAAGTTCCTTGAGCACCCTTATAACCATTGTTTTGCACTCTATCTAGTAGGTTGCTTGCCTCCATTTTGTTTAGTTTATTTGTTTTTGTGGCGTTTTCTCCTGTTCTTTCATTTGGAATGTATTTCTTTCTTCCCTCATTTTGGCTGCCTCGCTGTTTGTCACTCACTGGGTACTGAACATTGAGAAAGGCAGTGGTCAAGACAGGTGACAGGACAGATATGCTCTTTCTCTTGGACGCTTTATAGTCCTCAAGGGAATTTAGAAGTAAGCACACAGTTCCAGGTACCAAGAGTTCTATGAAAAGGTAAACATGACAAGCCAAGGGGGCACCTCAGTGAGGACCCAGGAAATCTGGGGCATCTCTTCCAAGGAAGTGACATCTCAGACAGATTTTGAAGGGTAAAAGTGGGGTTTGACTAGGTGAAAAGAGCTAGAAGGGTATCCAGGCACCAGGAACTTTACCAGGTAAGCGGGGCAAATGCTATCATTGTGATTTTATAAATGAGGAAACTGAGGCTCAAGGACATGAAGTGACCTGTTCAAGATGACATTGGTGAAATGGCACCATTTAAGGGAAAACTCACAGACTTTTTGCTCTATGAGAGCCTTCTAAGCAAACAGTTTTCCTCAAAATGAAATAGCACCTAATTACACTTGCATTAGATTTAAAACAGCTCCTGGCTAATTCAGCCGGGGGCCTAATTATGATATCAACAGCAGGACACCTGGGTACAGCTCACCATCTGGGGCTAAATCTGGTGGGCGAGTCTCCCAAGGTTTTGATTGAAATCCGTTTTCCTTGCTTTAGTTTCTGCTATCTCTATCCACTGGAAATTCAAGCCATTAGTAAAACACAATCGAATCTTCAGGAACTGAAATGTTCCTGCACTGACCTCCAGGAGACCACAGCTTCCCAGAAAATGTCCTGCCCATGGACCTTTACTTCCCTTTCATGGCCATCAGTCCAAAATAGGCCTCCTTGTTGGAGAGTTAGTTCCTGGGTGAGAGAAACTGATGGTGAGAGTGCCCACAAAGAAGAGAAAGGCTCATGGTTCAAATGTAATGGAACAGGAGTCATGTTCAAATGTCCTTTTTAGAAAATTACAGCAGTGTGGAAGAAAGAGTGGGCTCATTCAGTGGGTCTCAGAGGCAGAATGAGACCAGTGGTTGGCACTGCTGGGAAGTCAGTTTTGGCTTAGTGTACCTAGGGACTCATTGGAGCTGTTTCGTGCTGTTCCTGGCTGCTGCCCCGTGGGAGGCAGGCATGGAGAGTTCTCCACGCTGCAAGAGCTGTACAAGAGAATGGGTCATCATCTTTCAAACACATGTGAAGGAAAGTTTTATACTGGGTAGAAAGTGAAACTCTAAATCCTTTAAGAAACTGTTAAACCTGGGATTCATCTTGTCTCTGGAGTGAGTGGCCAAAGACAGATGATGTTATGCCCTCCATCCATTTTGTTCTCCCTCCAAACAAGCTCATTGTAACCTTCACGTAGAGTGCCCAGGGCCCTTCTTAGGACATTTCATAAATGCCTGTATTTCGGGAAATTTCTGCAGACTCCAGACATTTCTCTCCTGTGTACTAAAATGTGTATGTCCTATGTCACATCATCTAAAAATCTTTAAGGTATCGCTCCATGACAAAGAGTGATCTCACAGGTTAAACAAATGATACTATTTGTCCTCCCAGGTCCTATATGTTAGCAGAGGTCTTTACTGCCTTTATCCCCAAAGAGAGAAGCACAGAATTTTAGAAATCAAGCAGCTCAATGCTCTCGGTAAATATGTGAGAAAAATATTAAATGAGTCATTATAGGGAGTAGATATTGGGAATCACAATACCTGGATTTCAGCCCTAGATTTCCCCCTCTGAAACTGTGTGGTCCTGGGAGAAAATCAGCTCTGCCAGAGAAGGAGAAAGAGAAAAAGATAGGAGAGCAGTGAGAAAGATGTTAGGAATGAGAACTTCTCTCAGTGAGGGTTGAGGGGAGGGAGTGTCATCGAGACTTGCTGGGAACCAGGCTTGAGAGGTGATTTAGGGTCAGACTAAAAAATGTCAAATGTCTTATACAGGAATTGGACCTTTGTCTGGAATAAAATGTATTTTCACTGAAGATGTTCTAGCAAAAAAGTAGCGTGATCAAAGCAGTATTTGACAAAAAGAAAGAAAAAGGACAATTACAGAGTTGAAGGACAGATTTTCTGCGACAAACACTGGGATCTGAGAAAACAATTAGGAGGTCCCAGTCCAGGTGGGGCGTGATGAGAACCCAACCTGAGACCGGGACAGTATAGGAGGCAATGTCAATGTGTTTGGGAGTGAGAGTCCGCAGAACTTCAAGAGATTGCCTGGGAGAGGCAAGACCCAGATGGTGGTTAAACGCCGCTCTGGGATGGTCAGCATAGATTTTCAGGAGGCTTTGAGGGAGAGAGTAGAGTATACTTGCTAAGAACATAGAGTTGTCATCAAAGTCATCCTTATTTAATGCCTCACTCTGCCATTTAAGAAATATATGAACTCATCTGAGTCTCCTCTCAGAGTCTCAATTTTCTCACCTAAACTGGGAATGACAATAATAGCAATTTCATAGGATTACTCTGAGGAGTCAGTTAGAAAATTCATAAAGAAATGTAGCAATGTAATCGGTACATGAAACAACAATCAATAAACATTACATATAATTATTAATTATTATATGACATCCCGAGGACATAAAGTAAAATGGCTTTAAAGGTGACATTTTTCAGAAGTCAAATTTGCTTAGGCAAAATCGGGGACTTTTTTTTTTTTTTTTTTTGACAATTAAAGCTCCCAAGCGGTAACAAAACCAAGGGTTTAAATGTCACACGGTGTTTTCATCTACGTTTTTGCTTTTCTCTTTGTGAGGGTTTTGTTCTCTTGGAAGTCTTTGTCCCTATCGTGAGAAGCAGAGTTGCAAGTGGTCTGTAACCAGGCATTTCAGCTTTACCAACAATGGCACACTGGCTCCTCGGACCACAATGGCACACTGGCTCCCCGGACCATGCTTTAAGACTTTCTAGGAAAAATTTCTGATTGGCCTCATTTGGCCAGATACTCACTTCTGGGACAATTAGCAGTAACCAGGGTATGGATAGTGGGCTCAAACCCTCATTCTTATGACATGGTTTGAGTGGGGGAAGAAGCATTCCCAAAACAATGACTCTATTCAGAGACCTATTGATTTTGCTGAGCATCTTTATAATTTTGGGTAAGGGCTTGTGTTGTGCCATGGTGTGCACATTTCCTTTGTCTATGCTTTTTTTGCTGGGCATGGGAACTGGAAAAGATGGCGTCCTCTCTCCCCTACCTCCACCTTGTTTCTTTACAGTGTTCCCATTATAGGCTCAGTTGGCCAGCAAGGATGTGCTGGGTGGGCATGCCATCTTTTCCTGGGCCAGTCACCCTACCACCACTTGAGATTCTAGGCAGAGCTGTGAATGAACACATTTCAAATGCTATCAATATTTTATGAATTTCCATCCACTTACTTTAATGGGGAACTATAAAAGCATTTAACCATATTACACCCCATCTCTCAGGCACGCATTATTCCACCAGAGCTATTTTATTAGAGTCAACCACCAGGGTAGTTGGAATGGCTTTATTCACCACCACCCCCTATCTGTTCATCTCCATATATGTAAGTCTGTTTGTCTGTCTACAAACCAATCTCCAATCCATATATATTTATCAAATAATGACAACCATAGCAAAGGGGACATAATCTTGGTAATGCACGAGTACACCCCCCCCACGTGCACACATTCATTCGCACACACACTAGTGCACTAAGAAAGGCTTCAGCTCATGGCCTTGCTTGACTGGACTGGGTTTTAAAAAGACTTTTGGTTTTATGGACTCCCCTGGGTTATCTTCTGAAGCATTCACTCCCTTGTCTGCTGGGAAAATCATCTTTGGGCAGCATCTTACAGAAGTTTGAGTATCTGAAATTAATGGTTAAGCGCGTCCAGGCATCAAAGTCAGAGGGACATTGGTTTCATAGCTCAACTCCAACACTCTCCTTATGGTAATGGGCAAATCACATGCCCTCGCAGAGCTCTCACTGTAAAAGGGGAATTTTAGTAGCTACCCTTCAGGGAGTGGTGTGGATCAAGCGAGGGAGCGTGTAAAAGTATGCAGTGCAGTAACTACATAGCAAGGGAATGTGGCAACCACAGGATTCCTGAAAATGAAGGGCTCAGGCTTTTCCCTTTCCATTTCCTGGATATGAAGAGCTTCCAGGCTAGAACACGCATTGATACTGGAGATAGTGTCGGTCTGTGCTATATGCCTGAGTGAGGCTTCCCTCCCATCATAGTTTACCCCCCATCCAAAACCCTACTCCACACCCCAGCTGGGCCAGCTCCTTCAGGACTTCACCCTACCCTCATCTGTTCTTAGAGGCCTCTCTCAGTCCCCCCAGAATGGGTTAGAGACCTTTCTCTGAGTTTCCCATCACCACCCACTCTCTCTCCAGACTGCAGCATTTATCTCCCTCTGTTATGATTGCCTTTCCTCTTTTGGACAATAAGCTCTTTATGGTCAGAGTTCAGGCATTATTTCTTAGCACAATTAACAAAGCCCCTCAGGATCTGAGCTCTGCCAACCTCATCTCTCAGAAGACTTCTAACGAGCCCCCTCTTCTCTGTCCATTGAGTCTAGCCACCATTTTGTTCAGCATCCACTCTGCGCCAGTCGGGTTCTACGTGGTATACGCAATAACTTGGTTAATCCTTACATCAGCCTTACAACATAGGGACTATTACGATCCCCATTGTACAGATGAGGACACTGAGGCTCAGAGAGGATAGGTAACTTACACAGAGTCCCCAGCAAATAAGGAGCAGAGCCAAGGTTGGCACTCTGGTGGTCTCATTCGGGAGACTGCAGTCACCGTTCTGCTCCCCTCCTTATTTATACTGTGTTCTATCCCATTGCTTAAACAAAACTGACCTTCGCCAATTCCTCTTATCCATGCCATGTTCCGTTTCAACTCAGTGCCTTTGCACATGCTGCCCCTTCTCCCTGGAGTGCCTGTCTGTCTCCTGACTCATCTCCCTCCCTCTTGTCCTTCAGGAGGACAAGACTTGCCTTCCTCAATGCCCTCTCTGTGTTTGTCCGAACATGGCACTTGCATGTATCGTGTATCAGAGTCTGTTTACTTGTCTACTTGCCCATTAGACTGGGTAGGAGCTGTGCCTTGTTCATGTTGAATTCTGGTACCTAATGTGGTTTCTGGCCCCTAATGGAAAATTAGTACCTATTTGCTGAATACACTCTTTTGACATTTCTGGCATCTGAAAAGGCTTTTCCAATATTGTTATCTTTTTAAACCTGACTTCCACATAAATTGTTTATGCAAATCTCTATCTTTGATAACATGGTTATCTGCACACATTATTAACTAAGATGCCAGATCAAATGAAAACACTACTAGGTAAAGATAGCTCTCTATAATGTGTGTCTGTCTGCATTGCTTCAAGACCAGCCACATGAGTCCTAGGTTGGTGCATTTACGGTGTGTTTGGGATAAAGGTTTGGTGTTTCATCGCTAATCTCTCTGGGACTCTTTGAAGAGGAAACTGCTCACGAGGAAAATGGAGAAATGAAGGAACAAAGTACAGACTTTCTGCCTAAGCGTCTGGACCCCTGTGGTGCTTTGTACATGCCAAGGATCTTTGATGAGAGGTGCTGGTGTACAAAGTTTATGGTCATACACTTATGGATTTCCTATACCACTGAATCTAAATGGGAGGGTCTGCAAGGCAGACTTTGAGTCCACTTACCCAGAAAGGCTCCTGGACAAGGACGGCTGCCTGCTAATTCAGCAGAAGGGGAGGGGGGGTTGACAGTGGACACTGAGCATAAGCTTCATCTTTTAGCATCTTTTCAGAAGGGTGTATGTGTTGGGGGTGGTATATCCTTTGCAGGCTAAAGTACTGGACATGGGGCAGAAAAGTTCTCCTACTTAAAGCATTCAACTCACAGTGTCTAGGAGTGGAGAGTGCCAGAACAATGGGTCTGAGACAGAATTCTGACATGGGCATTGTCAAGAGTCACTGCTAGGAAAATCAAGCTAAGATATGAAGTGGCAGAGTCAGAAGACACATAGACTTGGAGTAAAATGGTGACAGATGAATAATGAAAAGAGGAAGGTTCTAGGTGTTTACTATAATTAGAAATAGACCTTGCTTTGTCAACTTTCTAGTGGGTCAGGGTCATTGACAAGTACAGGACTCACAAGGGTACCCCAGGAAAGAAATGATCTTTTGAGTTAATGGTCAAGGGGAACCGTGGCTAGAGCAAATCTGCTTCTCTTTGACTCCTGTTCTCGTCTATCTCAGTGGGCCTGGTGCTACCCTCTGCGTAGCTTCCTTCCCTTCCCCACCTCTCTAAGCCCCTCCATCCTTAGCACAAGAGTGAAGACCATTTCAGACAAAGAAATGAAATCAGCAGCCAATCCTCATCAGGAGCCTGTATTTCTCCCCTCCCCACTTCCAGCAAAACCTTTCTCCTGAGCAGACAGAAAACATCTCAGCCTCATGACAGCCCCCTTCACTCTGACACCCTGTGTCTCACGACTGACATGATAACCAAGCACCTGAGACAGACAGCGTTTCTGTGGGGCTGGCGGCTTTGTAGTGGAATCCCAGGGCTGGGATGAGGGGGGCAGGTTAGCTGTGGGAGATCCGGGATGCTGGATATTTTCCTCTTCTATCACCTGCCCCATATGCTGAAGCAGCGGCAACATGGCTTCTCCGTGGAGGAGAACCCCAGTCCATGTTCAAGGAGTCTTGAGCTACAAATCTCTGCTTCCAAATCCGATGGTGTTCAGTAAAAACTAGCTCAACTCACGTCAACACACAGTTGCTGAGCTCCTGCTGTGTGGCATGCAAAGGTGTTAGATGCTGAGGGACTACACAGATGAAGAAGAAAATGGGGAAGAAAAACATTTATAATAGCAGCTCCCATGGAGGTCACGCCATGTGCCAGATTCTGTGCTTACTGTTTAGGTAAATTTACATTTAATTATCTCAATAACATTGTGACTGAGGTATGAATAGCCCCTATATTACAAATGAAGGAACTCAGAGAGGGAAAACAATTTGCTAAGCTCATACCAGTAATGATCTAGAACTCTGATTTAGGTTTCTTTGGTTCCAAATCTTCTATCTTACTGTTCACATTTATGTTCTGTTTTCTCTGAGGAGTCCTGTGTGACAGGCTAGAAAATTATATATGTATCTGCAACTCAATGTAATACAATGCCTAGATGGAAGCAAAGTCTCATTGTAATCAGTAGGAGGGAGCATGCCATATAGCTTTCATGGTCCTGGAGTAAGACAGAATTAGGTGTGAGCTCCTCCTCCATCCTACTAGCTGTGTGACACATTAACCTCTCTGGACCCCAGCATCTTCACCTGTAACATGGAATAATAATATCTATGTTGTGGAATTATGGTGAAAGTTGAATAAGAAAATGTATGTAAAGTCTACATAGTTAACAAGTGTGGAATTTTACTTTGTACAAAGCCTTTTGATGGAATCTGAATAACACGTTGAGCAAGATACGAATATTATTATTAACATTATTATTACTATTATTATTCTCTTTTTACAAATGAGGAAACTCAGGCTTAGGTAATTTGTCTAATGCAGTTAATAAGTAGCAATGTGGGACTAGAACTCAGTCTGTCTGACCTCAAGAACTACTTATAGATGGACAAGTCAGGCTCCATTGGTAGACTAGGCACCTTAACATCTGTCAAACACTACAGAATGGACTCTGTTACCACACCAGCCGTCTTCTTTGACAGGAGGGACTATTGGGGAGCCTAAACCATCCTGTTGACTGTGTAAGAACGTTTTGTTATACATACGATGTTGTTTGGAGATTTTCCTAATATTCTCTTTTAGGATGTGTGTATGTATGTATATGTGTATGTTTGTGTGGGTATACATATATGCATACAGTATGTATATATATATATATATATATATATATATATATACACACACACACACACACACACACACCGGGAATGCCAAAAAATGTACACAAGTGGACAGTTTGGTCAACGTTGCTCAAGCAGTACTTCGCCGTCATCAGAAGTGTCTGGGTGCTGATGGGAACCACTTTGAGCACCTCTTGTAGTTGCAGAAGTCAAATGGGACTTGTGTTCATTTTTTGTTATCAATATATATTGAATGTTGCAATTTTAATATAGTTTTTCTTTCTTAAGATGTGTATACATTTTTGGTACCCTCTGTATATATTTATACACACATATATTTATACATACTCACAAAGATATATATCAATTGCACGTATACGTAGTGAATGAAAACAGAGCTTTCTTTTTAGTATCCATGGATGTTTCTATAGCTGGCGCCTTAGAGTAGAGTGGGTTCAATTACTAAAGATGTTTTTCTAAAAGAGGTAGATTAATACCAATTAACAGGTCGGGATAGGAGTTGAGACCTTAGCCTGCTCACAGAACGAGTTGTGATTTCCTGTCATCTGACACATGCATAATTACACACACCAGGAGTCACCCACCAGCGCTCACATCACAATAAATGTGTGCTTAATTACAAGTCACCATGCATATATGCTTAATTACACATCCTGCTACCAGCACGATTAATTACATGTCGTGTTACATGCACACAATCAGAAGAGGTGACATTTGATGACATTAAAAGAGCTAGGAGACCATAAAGGAGCCGGTTTTAAACAGCTGCATAACGTGTACACCTTTTTTTCCCTTCTCCACAGAAATCATCAGACATTAATTTCCACTCAATCAATCAAGAGGCACTTATTGAACAAGTCCTGTCAATTTTACTTTGACAGTGTCTCGTGCATCTATCCTTTCCTTTCACAATCACTACTGTCATCATCTCTCACCTGACAGTTCAAGGTAATGGGAAGGACACGGCATTAAAATCTTCTCTCTCCCTAACCCTTGGCCAGCCCCGTGTCCAGGTCACCATTGTGTCTTACCTGCATTGCTGCAGAGCGCCCTAACAGGTCCCCTAGCTCCTTCTGGGTCTTAAACCCGTAAGCAGGGAATCCTTTAGAAATGCCATTCTGATCATCTCAACCCTACCTCAATCCCTCAATCCCCATATAAATGACTGAATGTATCGAATAAAGCCAGACATTCTGAGCTTGAACTCCAAGCCCCTGCCCCCCTCTCCAGCCTCTTGTCCTCTTGACCGCTCTCTCTAAGGTCCTGAAACACTGTTTTCTCTCCCTTTCTCCAGCGGAAACATAATTTCTCCTCCCTCAGAATCGTTACACACATAGTGATCCTTCTGCCCCCAAAAGTTCTTCTTCCTGTTTATTTATCTCATCAAATCCTATGTAACCCTCAGATCTCAGCTCAAATATACCTTTCCTAGGAAAGCTTTTTACCAGTGCCCCAGACCAGGTTAGACCCCACTATTAAACTCTGCACTTTTCCTTCATAAGAAATTATCACAATACGCTTTAGAGTAATCTGCGCAGTATTTCTATGAATGCCTGCCTTGGTCATTGTTAGTTCCATAAGGACAATGGTTGAGTATATTTCATTTTCCATTATGTGCCCAGCAACTAGTATAGTGCCTGGTGCATAGTAACCTTTTAAAAAAGGTTTTCAGATTTAAAAAAATAAAAATACAGAATGCTCAATTAAATGTGAATTTCAGATAAACAACATTTCATTTTAGTTTAAGTATGTCCCACGCAACATTTGGGACACACTTGTACTAAATAGTATTCGTACATATCTGAAATTCAAGTTGAACTCGACATTCTGTATTTTATCCGGCAACTCTATTTCTAAGCACTTAATATTTGAAGGTTGAATGAATAAATGAATGTGTAAATAAATTAATAATTAAATGAAGATTCAGAAGACCTTGGTTCTACTTCACTCTGGTTACTGATTTTTCCTCACCGGTCATTTCGTTTTTCCTCACATGTATAATGAGGGTCAAAGACATATATGAGGTCTGACAATTAAGTTAGCACTTGTTGCAAAATGTTGCTAATGTGTTTTTTATATCAGAGGGATTATTCATTATGGATTTGTACCAACTGGACAAACAGTTAACCAATTTGACTATTTGAATGTTCTGAAAAGGCTGCATGAAAAAGTTAGATGAAAATGACCTGAACTTTTCACCAACAATTCATGGCTCTTGCATCACGACAATGCACCAGCTCACACGGCACTGTCTGTGAGGGAGTTTTTAGCCAGTAAACAAATCACTGCATTGGAACACCCTCCCTCTCACCTGACCTGGCCCCCAGTGACTTCTTTCTTTACCTGAAGATAAAGGAAATATAGAAAGGAAGATATTTGGATGACGTTCAGGACCTCAAGGGTAATATGGTGACAGCTCTGATGGCCTTTCCAGAAAAAGAGTTTCAATATTGCTTTGAAGGGTGGACTAGGTGCTGGCGTCGGTGCAAAGCTTCCCAAGGGGAGTACTTGGAAAGTGACCGTAGTGATATTCAGCAATGAGGTACGTAGCACTTTTTCTAGGATGAATTCACGAACTTAATTGTGTGACCTTGTAACTCAGACTCCTATAACACTGGCATGCAGTGATGGGAAACTATGGCAGAGGCCAAATAATGATCTCTGTCAGCCACAGTCCTCTCCAGGTCAGTTTTTTGTTTCTAAAAGGATCTCACTGATTGGATTAACCCATTTTGCTCCTCCAAATTCTAACTCTCTTCAATGGTCCCCCCCAATTTAAAATTTCCCCATTTCGTATGCTCCTCTAGGTCTTTTGTAACCTGCGACCATCACATTTTAGATCGAACAGGCAGGGGGAGGACTGGTGTTTAATATTAATGCTTAAGAAAATAAAAATCAATGCAAAAAAATCCATGATGAACAAAATATCAAAAGTTTAAATAAAAACTGAATCAGTATTACTGATTTTCCCTTTCGCCTCGGGCTCCTATAGGTCTTAGCACAGCAATTTTTATTTAAACTTTTGATATTTTGCTCATCATGGATTTTTTACATGTGATTTTTAAAAAAATACACTGAATTAGAGTATCACTTATCTTGATTACAAAGTATTTTGGCATACTTCGCACGCTTGAATTTAGCATCCAATTTGGGTTCCTCACCTGTCTCACCCTAGTCGCAGCCCGGATACACGGAGCCAACCTTAGGAAGGTAGTCAACCTTTGGAAGGTAGGCAGGGACAGATAAAGTAGGGTCTATTGTGCGGTGCTGAATTTACCCTGTGGGCCAAATGAAATAGGAAGACTTTGAGCATGAGAGAGACAGATTCTGATCTGAGTTTTAGAGAGAGAGATTCTGGCTTCTGGTCTGGTCTAGAGAATGAATGGAGGGATTGTGACTAATGCAGGGAGACCATCAAGGAAGGTAGCACAACGAGCGACATGTGAGATGGAACAGGGAAGAAGCAGTGAGGATGGAGGGAGACATAAGCCAGTGTAAAGAAAATAAACGAGATTTGCTTGGAAGGAACACCCTCTCATTTACCTTTACTTCTCCACTGCCTCTTCTCTGTTCAACTGAAGCCTGTTTTGTTGGAAAAGCGCAGGGAGGGAAGAGCACAGAGGGCGGGCCTGTTTGCTTGAGGGACTGGGACTGTGGCGACAGGAATGCTTCCTGAGTTATCTGTAGATCTTCTGGGTATTTGCCCAGCCTCTCCATAAATTAGCTCCCCAGAGATCCATACATTGGCTATCCTACTCATTGTTCTCTGCATGGATGTTCCCACAGGTAGGCCAACAAACTCGCTTTCTGAAATGGTCTGGAAAGGGACTGTGTTATTGACACTCTCTCCCGTGGATTTTTGTATTTCATAAAGCGACGTGCTTAGGAATTCACCATTTCAATTAAAACCCATCTAAGCCTCCTATTAAAAAGAAATATCAATATTGCAGAGTCCCCAACCCAGGAGGATTCAGATTTGGCTCTCTGCCTGAAACCACCAGGGACTTGCTGTGCAGCCCTGAATACACAGCATGGTTTTCCTAAGCTTCAGCCTTCCCTTGGGGAGGCCGCTTGTAGTAGACACATGAGCCTGAACTAGAGAATTTAAATCCTAATGTTGCTACTCACCAGTTATATGTCCTTGGTCAAGATATGTAGCCTTTCTGAACCATTCTTGCCTTCTCTTCCTGTCAAAGAGGGAGAATGATGCCCTTCCTTGTAGGGTTATGATAAGGATGGGTGGTGTCAATTCTGGAAAGTGCTTAAAACTTAGCAGGCATTCAGTACAGTTAGCCATCCCCTCCCTGCAATGGTTAATGGAGACCAGGAATAGAAAAGAATGTTCCAAGAAAGACTGGAATGCCATTTCTTTCAGCTGGTGAAAACTAAACGCAATTACGTGCCAAGATTTGCTGATACAATGAATAATTTGAGAGTAATTTTACAGTTGTGTATACAGAATGCCAAAATTCAATACGAGAGTGAGTTTAAAGGAGGTGGAGTCACTTAAGCTAATTGTAGTGCCAGATAGAGAAATGCTGCTTGTGTTGGTGTTGTAGTAATATTTTATTAACTGTGTACTTGAAAAATAATAATTTTCCATCGGCGATCTCTTTTGATAATTTTAGACATGAGAAAATAGAAACACAAGGATACTATCTCCAGACCATTGGGTATTAATTATAATCCTAAATTTAGGTCACAAGAATAGGCAGACATTTGAAGTCTTTGTTATTTCTTGGATATTCAACTTAGTTATTCCTTTAGTATGTTTTTAAGTTCGGTGTCAAGTCAAGATAAGTGTAGTCCCATACCACAGTGCCATATGACATTTTCAAATTTGAGGATATCCCCCCCACATTCATAAAATGAAATCCATACCTGCTTCCCAGGTGTGGTGTAAAGACTAAATGAGAAAATGTAAGAAAAGAGTTTTTAGCTTAGCGTCTGATACAGAGCAAGAATTCAATGACTACTTGTAGGGAGTGTCATCATTATTGTAATAGTGATGAATACATAAAAGATTTTCTTTATTTTTTCAAACATTTTCTGACTTTATATTGAAAGATTTCTCCCAACGATGTAAGTGGGCCTCAGTTTTAACACTATGACCTTGTAATATGGCTTCTGCTTTATTTGTTTTTAATATGCCATAGAACAATTATTTTGAGTTTTATAGATTGATCAAACAATAGAATAAAATCATCTTTTATCTTATTAAAAATGCACTTGTCCATGGCAAAGTGAGGTTCATAAGATTCTCACAACCTGGAATTCTTGTAAAAAGTTTATCAAATTATCTAATCACTAAGCAAGATCTTTGATCCAGAACACTTTCCATTATCCTCCCAATTTTTGAAATTAACATGATCTCTGTGTATTTTTTTCCAGAATATTTAAATTTAAATTTACTTTTATATCCTTTGGAAAATGGTTGAGATACTCCCTTCCTTCCACCCCCCCCTTTCATTCTGCCATTAGTTGGCATGTTCTCAGTGAATGCAAATTCATTTTTACATCAGCAAAAGCAAAATTGAATAAGGAAGGCCATCTGATATGTAGTAAATCAAACAAAAGTACAATGAATTTCAAAGCCAAGAGTAAATTTAAGATGCAGAATGATGTGTAGGAAAGAGAAATAAGCTCAAATCAGGTGATTTGGAGTCCAGTTTACACGCTACCCCATACTCACTGCATGACCTTGGGAAAGTCACTTTGCTTCTCCAGGTTTTTAACTTGGTACAATTAGGTGTAATGCTAGATAATCATGAATTAATCACTGATTTCAATTAAAAATATTATATTCCCATTGGTGGATCTAAAAAACATTAAGCCTGAACCCTATCAAGTGTGAGAAAATAATTTGAATTTTTACCAAGATTAAGTTATATATTAAAATAACTTACTTGTCTTTTATTAGATTATAGATTCTCAAGTATAATATGTCTCAATTTCAGCAAAGGACTTGGTTTCTCTTTATACCCTCTGGACAAGTTAGAAAAATATGGACTAGATCAGTTGTAAATACACCTGAGCCCTGTCTATAATCTCCAGAGGAGTTATGCTAAAATATATATTTCTGAGTTCCATCCTCAGATTCTGATTTGAGGTGGTTCTGGGTGGGATCTGGTGATTACAGTGATTTCAGTTCATTCTGCAGCTCATCTTGGTTTGGAAATCACTGGACTATATTATAACTATGTAGATTAGTTAGTTGTCGAATTACCAGGGTAACCTACCAGAGTAAGTTACAGGTTTCCTTCTTGGCCTGGGGCTTATAAACTCATGTATGCGTGACTGGACATGAAGATATAGAGGAATACTGTGGTAAGTAGGTGTTGCAGACACACTGGGTGACAAAACGAAGACTCAAAACTATCTCGATGGGTAGGATAATCAGTAGACACATCCAAAGTGAAATTTAAGGGATGCATAAACTCCTGTACTTTATTTACATTTTTAAAAATTTAAAATGTAATATTGGATGAGGTGATGTACCTGTGAATATCTCACATGGAATAGATATTGAGGTTTTAGAGGACTGCAAGTATAGCATCTTTCTGGAAGTAAAATAGTTTACATATGAAAGCACTTTGTATGTGGGAGTTGTTTTTAGTTATTTGAGGAACCTCTACACTATTTTCCATAGCAGTAGCACCATTTTGCATTCTCAACAGTGTACGTATTCCCTTTCTCCCACAGTCTCACAAACACTTGCGGTCTTTAATTAATTAATTAATTAATTTCTGATAATAGCATGCTAAAAACCAAATGGTATCTCATTTTGGTTTATAGTTTCATTTCCTTGATTATTACTTACCATAAGATTCAATAATCCCACTTCTTGGTATTTACCCAAAAGGATCGAAATCAAGATCTTGAAGAGAGATTAGCACTCCCATGTTTATTGCAGCGTTAATCACAAAACCAAGATGTGGAAACAATCTAAATGTCCATTGACAAATGAATGTATACAGAAAATGTGGCATATACAAACACCAAAATATTATTATTCAGCTTCTAAAAGGAAGGAAATCCTGCCATATGCAACAACCTGGATGAACCTTGAGGACGTTATGCTAGGTGAAATAAGCCCATCACAGAAAGACAGATACTACGTAATTCCACTTCTATGCGGTGTCTGAAATAGTCCAACTCATAGAATCAAAGGGTGGAAGGAGTGGTGGTTGTGAGGGGTTGGGGAGAGGGGGAAATGAAGACCTTCTAATCGATGGGCATAAAGTTTCAATTAAGCAAGATGACTGGAGATTTGCTATCAATACTGGATTTATAGTCAACAGGGCTGTATTGTATACTTTAAAATTTGTTAAAAGGGTAGATCTCATGTTAAGTGTTCTTGCCACCAATAAGAAAAAAAACAACAGTATAAACTATAAAGCAAATATTATAAACATTATCAAATGACAATGACTGATCTCAGGTAGAGGAAGAATAGAATGGTGGTTAAAAGTCAGGGTCCAAGATTCAAATTCTGACTTTACCTATGGACAGTCCTGTGGTCTTGGGAAAATTATTTAACTATTCCATGTCTTGGCTTCCTCATCTATAATATGGGAATAATACCATCCTCGCAGGGTTGTGTTAAGGATGAAAACATTTAGCATATTGCCAGGCACATAGTGACACTCAGTAAATGGTATCTATTATTTGAGATATTGTTATCGTTATATGGTGTCTAGGATGAAGGATGAACTAGGCCAGCCGTACTCTGTAATTGCCAGGTGACACTTGAAGAATTCTGTCCTGTTTGGGATACCATGCTTGTGGAGATTTATACACCAAAAGGAATATGTTTAAAGGTGGGTGGTGGAACATAAGGCCGGGAGGGTGAGTGGTTGGTAAGTACAATCAAATGCATTCGATGGTGTTTTCTCTTGAGAAGAGAAGCCAGAAGACACATAAAACTATCTAAAGGGCAAATACAAAAAAGCTGTTTTGCTTTTTGACTCCACCAGGTAGGCTTCACTAGAGGGTGAATATACAGGTCTGGAGAGAATGTCTCAGGAGACACTTTCTGTAATTTGAAGAAGAGCATGAGTTGTCTAGGGTAGGAGGGGGTCCCTTAGCTCTTACTGTGCTCAAGCGCCATGGTCGGGATCTGTGTGATGGGCGCTCCTTCTCAGGTCAGAAGTTGCTTGCTTGGACTAAGACCTCAAAGCCCCTCTCAGATGTTAGGATCGCCCGGTGGGCGGGATGCTGACATTCCTGATGCCTTCATTCCTAAAGCAGTCATGTGCTGGGTGAGTGTACCTAGAGATGGGTGCGGTTGCCAAGGGCTGGCTGCTCCAAAGTTGGAAAGTGATTTGTGTTTCCATCTAGTTTAATGCATCTGTCTTTTCTCCCAGGGCATCAGCCAAGTGCCTACATATTGGGCCCATCCGTCTTTCCTGAACTACTGAATTGAGGGGGTACATTTGGCTAATGAACCTTTTCAGAAAAACATACTTCCCCAAATTAGGTTCTAATTGCATTGGGAAGGGGCAATTGCCTGTAACCTGTTACTGTTTTGGGAAGTTGCATCCACTTGAGTGATTTGAGAGTCAACAGCCTTATGGAGGGCGGACTGATAGGCTTTCGGACTGACCCCCACCCCTCCAGCCTACCCCTTCTTTCTACCTTCAACCTTCCAGCAAAGATCTGAGTCTGAGCCTGAAGCAGTTCTGTGTCGTCAACACTGGACACTGATGGAATCTTAATAACAGAAAATATCACTTATAATCAAGTGATCTCAAGACTGTATCTCAAGACTTAGAATCTTAAGACTGGAATGGACTTAGGAAAATCGTGTAGTCCTAGCCCTTATTTAGTTAGTTTTTCCACTTCACAATATCCCTGTGCAGTAGCCTTGAACTCCTTCTTAAATATCCCCCAAATTGGGCAACTCATACTGTCAGATATCTCATTCTATTTTTGTACAGCTCTGGGAGCTGCACCAGGCTGGATGCCTTATGAGGCTAGTACCAGCTCAGCCGGCACCTGGCTTACAGTGAGCTCACAACAAGTATCTTTTAAACAAATGAATGAATGAATTTGACTTGTGTTCTCTGCCCCTTTGTCCTCCCTTTCTTCCCAGGAGAGCCAACACACACACACACACACACACACACACACACACACACACACACACACCCCTTTACCTTAAAATGATATCTCTTTTTACCTACAGGCAAAAATATGCACTGAACAGCCCAAAGGACAGTATGCTAGAACTGAGTGGTAAAGGCAGAAGTTATTTTTTAACACAGGAAGGAGGTCTGAAAAAAATGGATTTCAATTCAGGGAAAGGGAGAAAAAGCGGAAGAGAAAAAGAGGAGGAAGGAATGAGTGAGTGAAAAAAATAGAAGAAAGGAGTGGAGAGAAAGAAGGAAGGGAGGAAGGAGGGAGAGAAAAATCAGTTGACTGATTGCTCTGATTAGGACTGAATCCTTGTTGGGAGTGCTCTGGGAAGGTCAGCTGTGGGACCTCATTCCGTCAAATTTAACTTATTTCCCTATAAACATTATCATTGCATAGTCAAGTTATTCTTGGACCACGATCAGCATGTAGGGATAAGGCTTATCGAATGGCCCCCTCTTTGTATTTGGATGCAAATTACTGGAAAGACCCAAAAACATGCTGATCTATCACCTTTGGGAACCATCCAGATGGAAACCCTTCTCTGTGCTGTGCCCCCACCCCATGCCTTGTTCCCCAGACTCTAGGGCAGTGCAGGTCTGGGCACCCCTATTGCCTTCCACTTCTTTCTCCCTATCTAAAGAAACATGACAGATAGGTACCAGCGCTGGATTAAAATGATTAGTATGACCTATTGAAGCTCCACAAAGCAGATGACATTTGAACAATAGGTAAGCTTTCAGCATGCCAAATTGGGGCAGGGCAGAAGAGCTCTTCCATTCAGGAGAATCATAAAACATTCCAGGCTCTTCTCCCTACCTCTGCTGCTCTGGCATCCAGAAACTACTCCACCTGGCCTGTCCTTCGCTCCCTGGTGAGCTACCAGTAATTGCTACTTCCATAAAGATGTTTCTGGCCCCAGTGTAGAATGGATAAGGGATCTGGGTCTCTCAGCCTGTCTGCCTCCTTGAATGGATGCGTCACTCCCATCTCTTTCTGACCCTTGTTTATCTCTTCTTTCTCTTGGTCCATGCTCCATTTTGTTGTAATTTCAGCAGAGGGAAACAAAAGTCAGATATGGAGATAACACTGGAGCAAATGGTATTTACTGTTAATGTGGCAACAAATGGCCTCTTCCCTCACTTGTGATGTTTTAACTCTATCAAGGAAGGGATACTGCACTTGTTCTCCAGGCCCAAAGGCCAGGGGAGTGTTTTCATC
Source organism: Rhinolophus hipposideros (assembly GCF_964194185.1). Taxonomy (NCBI): domain Eukaryota; kingdom Metazoa; phylum Chordata; class Mammalia; order Chiroptera; family Rhinolophidae; genus Rhinolophus; species Rhinolophus hipposideros. Next base: position 70,282,987 of record NC_138057.1, on the reverse strand, counting down.
TGGATCACTAATTCTGAGGCATGATTTTAGCAACCACACCATTCGGTAGAGCAGGTGAACTGGGGGGAAATTGTGATGCTGCAGCATTTGCCGGGCAGAGCCCGGGGCAGAGCATCTTGCCCACATCTGCTGATCCCAAGCTGTGTTTCTCTGGGTTAACTTTCTTGAGCCTCAGTTTTCTCATCTGTGAAATATAGATCATAGTCTGTGCCTTGGCTGCTTTGAGCGGTGATGGTGAGGGTATTATGATGAAGTGTGAATGCTGTTGGAAGCTCAATATTATTTATATGTATGGCTATTATTTTTTTGTTTGCATATCTACAGATTGCCCATGCTGCACTTTTTTTTTTCCTTTGCAGTACCAGCTGCACAACACTCTTCCATCTCTAGCTCTCCCTGGATGAAACCTTCCTCTCAGAAAGTTTCTGGTAACCATGATTTCCATGTAACATCATTCCACCTCCTTGCCCCTGGAAGTGTATATCTTGGAAGCACAGAATCACAGAGTTTTGGTCTTATGGCATCTTAAGCTTACAGAATCAAATCATACCAGGAGAAAAAAAAATCCGGCATTAGAAATGAATATTTATCAAGTCTCTGGAGGATGGGGGGCTGTACAGGCTTAGAAGTGATAGAGGTGAAACCACAAAGGAAAAGACATAAAGCAAACTAGAAAAACACCCACAGCAAATATGACAAAGGATCACGATCTTTATCATGTAAAGAGCACGTGCAAATCAACTAAATTCACTAAGACCCCCGCTGATAAGTGAGCGGGGCGCACAGAGAGACACTTCTTAAAAGGGGAAATACAACTGGTTAACAAACACGAGAAAAACATATTCATTCTCTCTAATAATCAAAGAAACACTTGTTAAAGCCATGAGATAACATTTTTCACCTGTTGAATTAACAGAACTTAAATAAAAACAAGAAGAGGATGGCCAGGGCTTCGAGAATGGGGTGATATATAGAGACTCACACATTGCTGGTAGACCACGCAAACTAGGGCAACCATTTGGAAGACAATTTGGCAACATGCCTAGAGTCTTAAAATATGATTTAATTTTAGTAATTTAATTTCCGAGATTTTTTTTTTCTAGATAAAGATTGCAAATATAGAGGAAAGATCTATGCATGAAGTCCCCTCCCCCCCAGTATTATTTGTACTAGGACAAAATAACTATCTAGAGAATAGAATACCCATATAAGGAAACCTTCCATGGTCATTTAAAAAGATGTTTATGACATGCTTGTGCTCTGTGCTCAAGTTAAGTGAAAAAGGTGAAGAGAAAAAGAAATTGCATGTTCAGTGTGATTGTGCTCAGAGGGAGAAAATCATAGATTCCCACGTTGTTAAATAGATCAGAGCATCCCTGGGGACGTGGTTTGGGGACAGGAACATGGAGTAATTCACCCAGTTGATACTCCCTTTAAAGTAGAAGACTTGGTAACGGAAACGGGAAACAGTCCCAGACTTCCTTGGGGGAACTTGATTTCATTGTCCAACGTCTGAGCAAACACGTGCACGATTTTAAGAAACCAGGCTAGAGACCATCTCACAAATAAAGGAACCGAGGTACAGAACGGTTTGCTGATTGTTCAAGGTTGCACAGATTCGTGGCAGAGCTCATACTGGATTTCAGGCCTTCTGAATTCAAACCCATGCACCTCTGACCTCTCTATGCATGGGCATTTGTGGAGGTCGATTTGCCTTTATTTGAGTGTGTGTTGTGTGTGTGTGTGTGTGTGTGTGTGTGTGTGTGTGTGTGTGACACATGCACCCACGTTTCGTCCACATGCATGCTTGTCAGTGGGCAAGTGACTAACCACCCTGGTCTGCCTGGAGTGCCTTGGTTTTAACACTGCAAGTTGACCACTGCAGGTCGCCCAAATGTTCCTGTGCTCCACTCTCTGGATTGGTTTTCTACTACCGACAGGCTGCGCCCCGTGGGCTCCCGTCACTCCTCGGTTGGCTTCACAGCATCTCTAGCCACAGGGCCAGACTTTTCCTGTGCTATTGGCTCTGGGAGGAGGGACTCGCCAGGCGCCCCAGGGCCTCTTTCCCATAGGTCAGTGTTCCATTGCAGGCAGCCACCAGGGCACCATCCAGCTGGCTTCTTGGAAGCCGATAAACATCCCTGCTCTCTGATCCCCCTTGCTTGCTCAGCCCGGGAGCAGATCTGTGTGCTTTCATCACACAGAAATACACTAGCCTCTTGCCTCGCGCGGCTTCATTAGCTCTAATGCGGGGGGTGGAGGCTTGTCCTTGGACGGCTTCCCGCAGCTGCCCTCTGCTGGCCAGTCGCCGCATTGGCGGCTGGAACTGGGGACGCAGAAGCTGTGGTTTCTGCCTCAGAGACTTTGGGTGCCAAGAGGCCTGTGTCTCAGAGTGACCCTGAGATGGAGAGGTAGTGACGACAAAAGACCTTATTGCCAGTCCTGGCACACTGAACAGCCCCAATATCTCCCTCCTAGACTAAGAATGTACAAAATGCTTTCCTTGTATCCCCTGGGAAGGTGTGGTTATTAAAATTAGACTGTTGAAAGCACAGCTCTAACCTTTATGACTCTGAGCAAGCAACTGTGACTTTCTAAGCCTTGACTTCCTCATCTGCAAAATGGGCACCACGATGGCATCTGTCATCAGTTTCTTGAAAGGTTTAATTGAGAATGTCTGCAAAGAGCCCTGACCAGTGCCTGCCATACAGGAACACTGATAAATGGTGACAGTTATTGTTCATAATGACACTATTATCATTGCAATGGGAGCCAGTAATGGGACAGCGGAGTCTTCTCTGCAGTGATGGGAAAAGACTGTGTGGATCAAATGCTTTCCGAGCTGGCTCTTGACACATTGTTAGGATTGGACAAACTTTTTTTTCCTTTTTATGACAATGTGCCAAGTGTTGTCCAAGAGATGAGACGGGTATAGAAATGAATAATTCACGGGACCCAAGTCAGAGTAACTGCTCTAAATCTGAAATAAAATAGAGAATTCTTATATTCAATTGAAGCGTGTTTTTAAAAGAATAATGATAATCATAACACAATCTCATGTTTGTCTAGCATTTTTCACATTTCAGAGTCCCTTTCCACATCCTTCGGGGAGATAAGGGATGTGAGCACTTTAGAAAATAGACAGCTTTCTGCAAAATTAAGGTGATTTGTATTGAAGGGTAAAGTTTGTCTATATCCTTCATTGACTAAACAAATCATTTGCTCTTGCTAGATTGACAAAGACGATCACAGATCCATGGACCATGGACCCTCAGAGCTAGGAGAGACTTTATCTGTGCCTATCTCCATCCATTGCTGTCTACAGAACAACTGTCAGGCAGGAATCTATATTCTGTTTGAATGCTTCTGGAGATGGGGCACTCACTTCCACTCTAAGTAGAGGTCAATCTATCATTGGTTAAGCAGATACACTGAGTGTTCTGCCTTTCTTTCCCTCTTACTGCCTAAATCTAGACAACCAATTATGTTAATTTTACCCCTATGTATCTCTCAGTATCTTCATCACTGCTGCCCCTGCACAAATGTCACTTCCGTTGCGATGTTAGTAATTTTCTAATTGGGCTGTCAACTTAAACTCACCCCTCCCTCTTTGCCGCCAAACCCGTGCTCCACTTTGCTTTGCCACATGCAAACCTGATATTGAATTCTCCTGTTTAAACCCCTTGCCTCGCCCCTGCCTGTAGAAGTCTCTAACAAAGCCGATGATACCTTTTCCAGCGCAGACTCTAGCCTTCTCCTGGAGCAGGGGAAGGCAAACGATAGCCCCCAGGCCAAATGCAGCCCACAGCCTGTGTGTATTGTGAACACAGGATGGTTTTCCATTTTTAAATGGAAAATGTGAAATAGACTGTTAGCCATTTAGTGAGAATGGTGGCTTAAAGAGTTGAGGATATTTTCTCCTGGCCTATAAAGCCTAAAATATTTACCATCTGACCCTTTCCTGAAAAAGTTTGGTGACGCCTTCTCTGGATGGTCAGCTCCTGACACCCCTGCACACTTTACTTTCCAGCCACCCAGGATAACTCACCTGACTCCAAGCATAAGATGCTTTGACATACCTGTGTGTCGTTCCTTTTGACTGTAGCGTCCCACCCTGCCTGTCTCTTTGGTATACCCTTATTAACCTTTTCGTGCTGCTGCTGCCGACACTGATAGCTGATGGGTACTGGATAGTTACTATGTGCCAAGCACAGATTGAAGCACTTTACATGTATTAACTCACTCAAGCCACACAGCAAAGCTGTGAGAGAGTCACTATTATTATGCCCATTTTACAGAGGAAGACACTGACACACCAGAGGTCAATTCACGTGCTCTAAGTTACCGGGCTATGAAGTAGCTGAGCCGATGAAAGAGTCAGCTCTGGTGTCCTCTAGGCCAAGTTGTCCAAGAGATGAGAGGGGTACAGAAATGAATAATCCACTGGACCCGAGGCAGAGTGACTGCACTAAAGCTGAAATAAAGTAGAGAATTCTTATATTCAATTGAATGTAAGGACTCCTGGAGGTCATTTGCTGTTCCCTTTCCTCAGATAACATAGTGTCTACGTGGTGACAACACACTCTCTAGAAGGTTGCCTCTATTTATGTCGATGGCATCCTTCCTAGCCAGAGGGTGACCACTGGGGGCGAGGGGTCTTAGAGTTTGCATTTCTCATATCCTCCTCAGTACATGTCCCCAGACCCGGCTCACTGTTGAAAACTGTTCAAGTGAACAAATGGCAGGGCTTCCCACAGGCAGCCCAACGGGCTATTTTAGGAGCATATTGGCAGTGGGGGCCCAGGTGGCTTCCTGCTTCAAGAGAGGGAGTGTCGACTCAAGAGGCAACGGGTGAGTGAGACTTGAAACTCTTGCTCTAGGAGTGATTGACCTAGCGGTGGAGATGGGACAGAATCTTCCATGATGAGGCTCCCTGAAGAAGAGATTGAAGTCAGGAAGGATCAGAAGAATATCAGCTTCCATAAAAATAGCAAAAAGAATAACATCTCCGGCTAGAGGTCTTGTAAGACTCCTATATGATCCCGGGCAATATTAAGTTGGAAATGCTATTTAATTGTAGGGAAAAATGTATTATTTACGCTCTAAGGTTTAGAAGTGGGGGTTCAGTCAAAGGTGGGCAGATATGAAGGCTGCATCAGAAATTCTTATCTGGGTTATTATCCTGGAGTCTTGGACGTTTCAGAATGAGAGTGCAATAGCCATTTCAGTCCACATTTAAGAACTGCATGCAGCTGGTTAAAGGATATGGAAGCCTTATGATAACCCATTTTAACCCAATGGGGAGAACCCCTTAGGCAAGAAGAGAATAATTCATTAGATGCGGGGGCATCTTGCTAGCCTTGGGGAGGGGTGTGTCTGGATCACAAGGACCCATGGAATCAGGAAGTTCGCACAACTAGAACAGTGGCTCTCATGCGTCTCTCTCATTTCTGTGTGTCACTTCCATTCTCTACTGCTGGCCTCCTCTATGAGGCACAGAGCACGGCTCCCTGGGGTTCTCATCACTCACATTCCATGACCTCCACCAGAGAAAGAGACTGATGAGCCTTTTCATTCTGGCAAAAAAAAAAAAAAAAAAATCCCAGGGAAAACTCTGATTGACCTGGCTTATTTGCAGGACTTGTCTCTGGGCCAGCTGGCTTTGGCTTGGGCATGGTATGGCCAGCAGGGTCCCACCTCTGCCTATTGAGGACATTCCCCAAGTGCACGGGGGGGGGGGGGGGGTGTGGTGAGCTGGTGGCTGTTTCAGTTGGTATCGGCTGCACACGATGCACAATAGGGGCCCAGCAAGGCTGCTACGTGCTCACCACCCCAAAATCTGAATTTTTCATAGAATCTGGGACTAAGGAGCACTGTTTTGAGTTTTGGGTCTTCCTGCTAGGAAGAAAAGTTATGGAAAGCCTCCCACATGCTGTTTTATATTTAATACTCAAAGCAACTGTATAAAGAGGTCATGTGTACTTCTGTCTTACCCACGAGGGAAGAGAGACTTGGGGAGGTTCAGTCCTCTTCCTGAGGATGCTGGGCTGGTAAAGATCAAGCTGGGAGGAGAGTCTGGGTCTCTTGGTATCCTAAGCCGTTGTCCCTTTCTTTATACAACTTTATATCTTGCACTAGCTAGAAAGGTACCTTACACGTTTGGGCATTGGTTTCTTCTTCGATGGAAGGTGGTCCTTTTCAATTTAAAAATTAATCTTTCTATTGAATTTTCACACTTTTTTTCCCGTTTTTTTTTTTTTTTCCCCAGTCTCAACAGACATACATGTCTCTAACTCTCTGATTAATGGACACGGCCTCTGGTATTACAGAGGAAAGACACTCTTGCCCTGTGAATTTCTAGGTGGAAAAGTAGTGGGGCTTATCTTTTACTCCAGGTTCATGGGGATGAGAAGGTGTATGGGGCCAAAGTGAACAAACAAACAAAACAAAACAAACAAACAATCTAAAATCCAGATTCTAAGTTTGGCTTTCATGTTAACTTCTTGTGTGAATTTCAGTAAGTTGCTTCCTCTTCTGAACCTCAGTTTTATCATCTGTATAGAAGAGATACTGCCCGTACAGCACCGTTCCAGGGCATGCGTGGTTGGGCTGCTAAGGAATCTCTCTAAAACCAGTTTATGTAGGTGGATTTTCAGTTAGAAGCCTCCCCTTCCCCATTCCTCCAAATCCTCAGTTTTCTCACCTGTAAAATGGTGGAAGTTGGACGAAACACTGTACCTCTTTCCAGTTCTCCAATTCTAAGCCTTTAGTTTCTATGCCCATGAAAATGCATCTCCAACCCTTGCCTCTCCCCTTCTCACCCCTCTCCTAACCCCTAGTGGGCTTCCTGTCCCTTCACAGCCCCCTGAGCTGGTTGCCTTCCCTCCCCTTCTCTCTTGACTCACTCACCCCCCAGTGCTCCACAGAGAACTCCCAGCAGCAGGCTCTCTCCTCCAGCTCTTAAGGTGGCCACACACTGGGCTAAGTAAGCTGCTTACCAGCATGGAAAGGATGGCATTTAGAGTATCACATCATTTTTTTCTCTTTTTTTCTCGCTTTGCTTTCAAAAGAAGCTGACTTGGGAATGTGTTTGGAAGATGTCCCTCTAATTTGGTTAGCTTGTGACTCTGGGAAGGTGGGGACACAGAGAAAGTTCTTTTGGGTCTCATTTGGTGCTTCCTAATGGCTAAAAAGATCAGCGGTGGTTTCCTCACTCCCCAAACCCTTCGTGACTTACTTGGCTTCACTCGGAGCTGGCCCTGTTTCTGGTGGCAAGGCTGTAAAGGTCTGGACATGAAATTTAGAAGTCGAATTGGTTGTGTGACTTTGGGGAAGTCATTTCACTTCTCAGAGCTTTGGTTTCCTCATTCATGAAGTATTAACATAATAACTGCATTTACTAAGACACTCAGTAAGAATAATCAAAGCCAGTATTTATTGAGTGCTTGCTATATATCAGGCACTGTCTAAGATGTTTTTCATACATCTCACTTAATCCTCGTAATTGTCCGTGGATTGAAACACTATCATTATTACTAATTTACAGATGAGGGAAGTAAGGCTCCAAGAAGTGAAATAACTTGCCCATTCTTGAAAACGGCATAACCTAGAATTCAGACTCAGTTCTATGGGACTCCAGAGCCTGTACACTTGACCAGTAGCAATGCTACCAGGGGAGACTATGTGTATGGCAGTCCAGTTCTCTGTTGCTATGGAACAGGGCACCTGTAAACTTAGTGGCATAAAACCACAACCATTCTATTGCGCTTGGGGGTTCTGTGGGTAAGGAAGTTGGGCAGGGCACAGTGGGCACAGGGCACAGTGCCTTGTCTCTGCCTCACGGTGTCTGGAGGCTGGGCTGGGGAGATGCAAAGTCTGGAGGGTTGTCTCTGGCAACTGGGCTGGGATGACCCCAAGGCTGGGCTCACTACATTTAACTCTCCATGTAACTTGGGCTTCAGCACAGCATGGTGGCCTCTAAATATTTGAACTTTTTGCATGTTGCCTCAGGGGCTCCAAGAATGAATGTCTCAGTAAAAACAGGTAGAAGCCGTGTGGTCTTTTGTGATCAAGTCTCAGAAGTCACATGTCAGCACTTCTTTCTACTCTTTTGGTCAATGTAGTCATGATCCTACTCAGATTCAAGGGGTAGGGACACAGACGTACCTCTCAATAGATGGAGTTTTAAAGATTTTTGCAGTATGTTATATTGTTACCATCAGTCCGATCAGCTAGGAGCTATGCTGGGACATGAGGCTGGGTTGATGAGGAGACTAAACAAGCTGATGGGATCAGGGCCAAAGAGACCTCATTAGCTACGTGGTTGGCCTAGAAATGAGCTTTCCAAGAGTGCAGAGTATAGTGGCCTGAGTGCTGGAGAAAGCTCTGTTTTGATGTGTGCCAGAGCTGTGATTCCAGACAACCTAATCCAGTGTATCTTGTGATACTGTGGCGGTTTCCAGGCAGCGGTGATGGGCGACGCTGATCAGGGAGCAGATTATGATCATATCATCGTGTTTCCTGACTAGGGATCATAGTTGACATAGGCTTCGGAATCAGACAGATATGGTTCAAATGCAAGCTCGACTGTTCCCTTGCTTTGTGAACCTGAGCAAATAACTTGACCTTCTAAGTTTTGGTTCACTCTTATGTAAAATAGGGTAATAAAAATAGTACCTCTCTCATAGGGCTCTTGTGAGAATTAAATGGAAAAGAACTTAACATGGCACCAGGAACACAGTGAACGCTTACAAAACGTTAGTTACAGCATCCCCCCTTACCACGGGGACATGTTCCACGAACCCGGCTGGATGCCTAATACCAAGGATAGGACTGGACTTTCACCTTTACACTTAAAGGAAGCACATTACTGCTTCTCTAGGGCATCTCTGAATTGCCAGCATCACTACTCTTATGCTTTGGGTCCTTGATGAAGTAAAATAAGGGTGACTTGACCACAAACACTGTGATATTGACAGTCGATCTGCTAACAGCTACTAAATGACTAATGGGCAGGGAGCACATACAGCACGGAGATGCTGGACAAAGGGAGGATTCACTCCAGGTGAGATGGAGCAGAGATTTCATCACACTACTCAGAACAGCACACGATTTACAATTGTTTACGAATTGTTTATTTCTGGAATTTTTCCATGTAATATTTTCAGACTATAGTTGACCTCAGGTTAACTGAAATATGGATAATGGGGGGGCAACTGTACAATTATTTATCTATCCAACCCCTCATTAAACAAACATCTATTGAGTGCTTACTATGTACAACCATTGTTCTAAGTGTTTATTATTATTGCTGTTATTACTGTTGCTGTTGTTATCAGCAGACATTGTCTGCCTGTTTGGAGAAACTTTTTAAGACAGAAGCTGAGAGTTCAGAGGAAGGATTGAGCCAACAGGGAAGTAAACGAAGGAGGCTGGGTTTCAGGGCGGCAAGACCAATAGCCAGTTGTACAGACTGGGTAACGCAGGGAGATTGAGAAGACCCCAACCATTTGTGTACACAGGCACCCAAGGGTCTCTCCAAGCATGTCAGCAAGACCATTTCCTTTTTGGGGGCAGATGTACCTAACCTGGATGGACTTGGGTGGGGGGCTTGTGGGTATCTGCAGCGCTAGTCGTCAGTGCCTGGTACTGTGTGACTGGGAGGGGCAGATGGAGGGGCCACACGCTCCTCCTCAGCGTTGTGAGTCTCAGAGGAGATAAGGGGTGAGGCTGTGCTTTGCAGACAGGGAAGGTCAGACAACGTTAGAGACGATGCCCCTCTGACGCGGCCATACTGGGTACAGTGGTCACCATCACTTGACCTGTTGCATCTGGAAAAGAGTAGGCTCTGAAGTCAGGGGGCTTCTTCTTATTAGCTGTGATGACTTCGGCAAGCTTTTCTCTGAGCCTCAGTTTCCCCATCTGTTAAATGTAAATAATAATAACAATACCATCTTAATTCATATGGGTATTAAGTGAAATCTCCATGTATAGATTTTGATACAGAGTAAGGCAGTGTTTTTCAGTGTCCGTGGACTACTGCATTAGAATTCCTTGCTGTACCTGTTTAAAATACAGACCCTAGATCTACTCCTGTTAGGGTCCCTTCACCCTTTATTTGGCTCCATATTTTCCTGTAGCATTGGCCACCTGATACATTGTACACTTATTCATTTCTTAATTGCCTGTTTTCTCCAGTATTTCCCCCGTGAACTCCATAAAGAGTGACTTTTTGCTGCTATGCCTGAAGCTGCTAAAACAGTGCTTGGTGAGTAGGAATGAATAAATGAATGAATGAGAACATTTGGAAGTGAATCCTCAAATTAGCCTTTTCTAAAGTCACCACAGGGGATTCTTATACACACTCAAGTTTGAGAACCACCCTACAAGGTACCTAATCAGCATTGGTTGTTTGTTTCCTTCCTCCGTAAGTGTCTTAAATTTGTTTAACTTGCTTAAAGAACAAAATTACCATGGAAGGATCACAGAGCGCGTAGCTCTAGGACAGGAAGGGTTATCTGGTGAACCCATTGGCCTCATCCTCTGTTGCAGACACAAAGGTCTTGAGGGAGGGCTCTCTGGCTGGGTGTATTCTGATGGCAGAAGGGTACCAGTCCCTTAGATAATGATCCCTCACAGCTGGGTGCCTGGGGGGTGGCATAAGGATCCCAGGAGTTCCGGAGAAAGCAGCCTACCTACTGATCCCACCTTCTGCTCCGTTTGACCCAGGTCCTTTCTTGCTTGACTCTCATCGCATTAGAATTGGGAGGTGGCCCAATTCTTGACCAAATGGGGGCATGGCTTCAGCCCCAACACGATGGACCAAAGTTCAGAACTGCACCCTGCCTCCTGGGCTGATCTGGCTCTAGTTTGGAAGAAAACCCAGAATGGCAGGCTGCCCAGCATTCAGAGGCTATGGGAACAGATGGAGGCTTAAGGTCTCACAGGGTGCGCCACAGACGGAAGGAGACAGGGAAGGGAGCTGGCGTGCATGGCGTACATAACGCCCTGCTGTTCACATATCATCTCTTCTGGCTTTTAAGTTTCCAGCAGTTGTTGGCTGTGCGACTTTGGGTCAGTGATTTCCCTCTCTGAGCCTTGGTTGTTCCATCCATAAACTAGGGGGTGGTAATAACACTATCTCATGGGGGTTGTCATGAGAATTTAATGAAGAGTAGAGGACTCCACTGGGTATAAAAAGCACTAGATATATTTCTTCTTCCTTTTTGAACTTCTTAAAAACCAAGGAGTTTAAGAGAAAACAAAGAACATCAGGTAGAGGAGGGTGGCTGCTGCCAGAAGCAGACCATGCAACTCTGGGGACAAGAGCTGAGGGGAGGGACATGCACACTGGGGAAGCACTCAGCTTAAGAAGCTGGAGCTAATCAGTCCCTCTCAGCTTATCATGACCTCAAAATCAGGGCTCCCCCTGCTTACCTGCTGCTTTGCCCTGGGGAACACTGCCAGGGCCAATCATGAGTATTGTTCTCCCAGCTCTGTTCCTTGGAGCAGCACTCTGGGCTTGGACAGGAAGAGAGGGACTCCCAGAATCCCAGACCTGGGGTTTTGGTCTGGACTGCCTAGTGCAGCACCTTGTTTCCTCATGAGAATAAGCAGGTGATGTGACTTGGCCAAGGTCACAGAGAAAGCCAGATCTGGAAAGAGGGGGGGGGCTTTTTATATTCATCCCCCTTTACATTAATTCACTCAAGAAAATATATTCATTGCCTATTATGGCGCACACAGGCCACATTGCATTCCTAATCCTACATTCTTTTCAGTGCTTCATGCTTTCTTCTCTAAAGACCCAAGGCATGCCCAGAGTGACTTTACGAAGACTGGATGGGGGCCACAGAGGAGTTCCTGTCTGTGCCTCATTCCCCCTCCCCGCCTCCGGCCCCAGCTCAGTCTTAGGTTCTCAAGCCCTAGAAATTGCTTAGGACACCCGGAAATCATGGATCCAATTGGAGTCAGTGGAATTTAGTTTATTTGAATTGATTTGAACCGAATGAAATAGAATTACTAAACTAAATGGAAATAATTGAATTGAAATATGGCAAATTGGATTGAGTCGAGAACAATTGAAATGAAATCATTCGAGAATGTATTGAATCATGGTTCTGGAAGATATTTGGACATCACCTCCCCAACTCTGCTCAATGCATAGAGGGGATTGAAGCTCAGGAAAGGGGTGGGTGGGGTGTAATGGAGGTCAGTGACTTTGACAAGGTCAAGAAAGTAGCAGAGCCAGGCTTGAAAGCCATGATGTCTCACTCCCAGGCCAGCATCTATCTTACTACACCATATTTGCAGAATTGGTAGGGTCTGTCTGAGGCTGGGTTTCTGAAAAATAGGTCAGAAAAGTCAATGGAAATCAGGAAGTGAAGACGATTTGGGGAAATAATTAGGTATCAAATTTTAAAAGCATTCCACACTTTTCAGTACATTATCAAGCTTGTCCTTTCTCCTCTAAGGTTGGCTTTCCGTGGTACTTCCTGTCTGGGAAGTGGTGGAAATATGAAGAAAGAGAAGCCCGAAAACTCTGAGCCTAGTGGTGGCAAGAATGGCAAGAGAGTTCTTTGGGGGTGATCCTCTATGAAACTGCATTTACTTTGAGGAATAAAGACAGGATACTTACCACTGACAACCCTCCTTGAATTCCAAATCATAAGATCATTGTGCCTGAAACTCTACTGTTAATAGCATTAGGCCTTGGGTAATGGTTTTTAAAAAAACAATTAAAATCTACATGTGGTAACAGAGAGAGACAGCATATTTGATATCCACATATTGGTATGATAACCTTATCCTATCAACTATCAAGCACCAGAATGAAGGCTTGTGTGGAGGATGGAAAGAAATATGGTTTGAAGGAGGGAAGTTGAATCAGTGGTCAATGTTATTTTTAAACACTGGCATAAATTACTCTACCCAGGAATTTAAATCTGAAAGTCTCTATAACGAGGAGGCATTATTCTTATGAGAAAGTGGTATATAATGATACTAGTCTAGAGTCCTAAGGAAAAGGCAAATGGTAGCCCATTGACCTCTCATTACCTTCTTTCCCTGCAAATAGTTACAAATAATAATCAGTGCTCCACAGAGTATACAGAGTTTCACAAGTAATCTTCACGACAACGGGAGGAGAAACTGAGCCCTCAAGTCTTCAATAATCACCGTAGCTCTTACCGTAAATCAAAGGCAGAGGAAGAACCAGATCTCCCAACTTGGCTCCCCAAAGCCCAAGTTTTTTCAGATATATCCTAGGCTGGTGTGTACAATTGAAATCGATGTCCCCATTGTCATGCCTTGGTTGTATGGGGTGGGGTGGCCTAAGTCATGGGCCTAACTCAGAAAGTTGCAGGGGCTCCAGTCCATTCGTAGACTTGGAGCTGCCGGCAGGGCAGCCTTTGGGTTTTGTAATCACCCTAATGAGCCTTGGGGCTTGTCAGGGTGTGTGGTCTGGATGCTTGTTGCTGTGATAGGGAGATAATTGGTCCTGCCACAGGAATGGCACACTGGCCGACAGGCTCTTAGCAAACCGCAGGCAGGACAAAATGACAGTCAGTTACCCTGACTCTGGGTTTCTCTGATGTTTATGATCCGTCATCTCTTACCACCAGGCTCTAAAACCAGAAGTAAGGGCCATTTAAGAGTAAATGGGTGGGGCACTAGGGATAGATTTTGGCGCTAGGGTATGAAGGTGGTTCTTCACTCCATCCCCCAAAGGTTTTAGTTGAAAGTAAGTTGGACTCAGGAAGACCCACAAAGGAGAATTACAGTCATGTACCTTAGACACACACAGTAGGGCCCTGTTCGGAGCTGGCTTGGCCCTACCCTGAGCTTTGCGTAAAAATCCATGAAAGAAGCCTCAGGCCAGCCACTAAGTGGTATTCCATTACTTTGGCCTAATTCCAGTTTCCAGATTTACTCCAATTACAGTAACTGGGTAGTTTTTATGTCCCTTGTGATCAAGCCCCTGCTTTCTACCATGCTTCTGCCACTTGACTCTAATCATCATTCATTCCACGAATATTTAATGAGCACTCTTTGTGTAATACTGTTCTAAATCCTGGGGATATAGAGGTGGAAAAGGTAGACAGTGTCTTTATGAAGATTCTATTTACGGGGAAGCAAATAAATAGAAAAACAAATGAGCGTACACTGTATTATCAGGCAGTGGTAAGTGTTATGAAGACAAAGAAACAAAGAAAAGCATCCACGGTGTTCATCTAGATGGGGGTACCTTCAGGGTGGGCCTCTCTGAGAGTGTGGCGTTTGAGCTGAGTCCTGTGGCTGTCTGGGACAAAGTGTTCCAAGTGCCGATGGTCAAGGGCAAAGGCATTGGGACGTGGACATGTGGGGAATGTCAAGGAGTCATTAGGAGGCCAGCCAAGCTGCAGCGCAATGAGGGCAGAAGAGAGTGTGGGAAATGAACTCATTTAGGGACTTGGACCCAACTTCCTACAGAGTCTTGGAGGCCAAGGTGAGCTTGTTGGAGTTCTCAGTCCTGTCTGTGTTTTGCCAAACTCCTCCATTATGGGGACATCTGCCTGAAATCAAAGATGGCTGCCTCCGTGCTTTTGCCCAGTGAACCTGAGGTAGGCTGATTTCAACCATGAACTTCTTTCTCCAAAGCCCGCCATGCAAGCCAGGAGTAGCAGCTAAGGCTGAAGGACTGTTTGTTGTATACAGGTCTCAGGCTACCGATAAGCAATGTTGTGGCTGGACCAGCCCGTGTAGTTTTTATTGTGACTGCAAGATGCTCTCAGCAATAACCATCAGGCAACTCTGAAAAACAAACAAAAAAAGTATATTATATAAAGCTTCTGGAAATTACATGGTGGCATACCTGGGGCCACACAGCGAGGGAGAAGGTAAAGAAAGATTGAAAGATAGAGACAGAGATAAACATAGGCATAGACCTAGACATAGGGAGACAGAGAGAGAGCAAGAGATGAGAGAGAGAGAGAGAGAGAGAGAGAGAGAGAGAGAGAGAGAGAAATCTCTAAAACAAAGGACGGGGCATTGTGGGGGGTGGGGGGTGGGGGTTGAGAGGAGGCAACGTCGGACTAGTCTGTGTCTAGTCCTGTGCCTGCCTACGTGTTCCTCTGGGATAGCCATCACCGAAGTGGGTGCCTAGGCACTCAAAGCTTAAGTCAGGCTCTTGTATTACACAAATGAAAAGCCATCTGTCAGGTTTTATAGGACAAGGATGCCTATTAGGTTCATAAGACCCCATATTTTACTCCTGGATTCTCCCCTTTCATGCCCCCACCCCCTCATGGGTGAGCTGAATTCCATTTCAGTTCAAGACTAGTCCCTGCTCCTGGCTTCTCTTTGTCCCAGTGGGTCTGTCTGACTGTTGCTGCTCCCTCCGATGATTTCCAGAAGTACTTGGGAAGCTGCCTTAGCTCTAGCAAAATGAGAGTACTTGGTAATGGAGATTGTAAGCAGAAAGAAGTTTGAATAATTGATGTGTTTTCTTCATTATTGTGGATGGGCAGAACTGGCCCCAGCCAGACTTTCAGGCTCACTTCACTCTGTCTTTCCAGCCACATGTCACCCTGTGAGTTTGCACACGTGGTTCCCTCTGCCAGGAATGTGGATCCCCCACTCCCTCTCCACTTAACGAACATCTCACAAAAGGACCTTTTGGGGGGAAGTCGTTTGTCCCCCCCAGGGAGTTATGCAGTCTTCTGGTGAGCTCTTTGAACACCCTTCACCATTTATGTGATACTCTAATCAGTTAATCCCAAACCTGTTGTCCTCCACGAGAGAGGGTCTACCTCAAGGGCGGGGATGGGACGTATAACTCAGTCATTAAAAGTTTGCTGCCTAGTCGCACTGCCCAGGTTCACATTCTGGTCCTGCCATTTACTAGCTGTGTGATTTGGGGTAAAATTATTGAACTCCTCTGTGTCTCCATTCATCTCTAAAACCGGGATGGCAATAATGCTTACCTATTGAGGTTGCTTAAGGTGATAATCCCTGTCAATTGATCTCCTTGCTTCTTCTTTCATCCCTCTACATAGCAACCGGAGTGAGTTCAAAAAAACAAAAAAAAAAAAAAAAAAGGAAAAAGAAAAAACAGAAAAAGATGTGTTCTTTTCACGTTTTTCACATGCTTATGACCTATTTTTCATCCTTCAAGTCTCAGCCTCAGTAACTGCTCCGAAAGGTCTTCTGTGGCCTTGAAAGTTAAAGTAGCCCCTCCCCCTGGCAAACCACTCTGTCCCTTCAGAGTAGTGAGCAGAGCTACAAGTATTTACCAGATGTTTACAGTTCTGCCTCCTTCTGTGGACTCGATAGGATGACGCTCTTGGTTCCTTTTTGTTAGATGGGAACATGTGCCTAGTTCTGGTCAATCAGTTGAAAGCGAAGATAACATTAGTTATTGAGAGCGTTTGATTGCCAGGTCAAGACCTTCCAGGAGTCTGTTTTTCCCTCTGGCATGGGAACTGGAAGTAGTTGAGTCCGTACCTGGTGATGAGAAGAGATTCTCTTGTCCTCCAGACCCATGATGACGCAGAAGCAACAATAAATCTCAAGCCACTAAGATTGGGGAGGCAGGGGGGTTGTTAGTGCAGCATAATCTAGCCAAATCTGGCTGATAGACCCTTTGGGTTACTTATCATCCTCTGTGAAAATGACTGGTAGTTATTCCTCAATGTCTACCCTCCCTGTCTTCAATAGCAACAGAAGTCTTAATTTTTAATGAAGGAATGGCTGTACAGAATAAAGACTACATTTTCCAGGCTTCCTGGAAGGCAGTATCATCATGTGACAGTTCTGGCCAACGAGATGTGAGCAGAAGTGGTTTGCCTCTTCGGAGCCTTAGTTTTAAAGAGAAAGGTGTGCCCTTTCCTTCCTACTGGCTCGAAGGTGGAAATGATGATTCCATCTTTAACTAAGTAGACAGGGGAAATGCCCTAGAGATGCCGAAGCAACGAGAAGGAAGGAACCGGTTTTTCTGACCCTGTGGAATCATCATACCAGCCCTGGATTCCTTATGTTGGGGCTGTTACAGGATTAAAAATAAACTTTTTATCTTATATAACCTAAGGTTGTTTGGGTTTGCTATGCAGCCATCAAGTCTATTTGCTCACCAATACGCTGTTTCAGGTCATCTTGCTTACTTATTTCATTGATTAGTGTCTATTTCTACTGCCCCAATGTGCATGCGCACACACACACGTGCACACACACACGTGGGTTCTATGAGAACAGGAATTGTTTCTGTCTTATTCATTGCTATAGTCACGGAACTTAGTTAGCACAGTGTCTGTCATAGAGTAAGTGCTTAAAAATATTTGTTGAATAAGGGAGTGTAATGACATGTGGTAATCACTGAATAAATCATTATTAGCGGTTCTTAGATATTACTCTTCATTATATCTCAGAACAGGCTTTTCTAGTGTCCATCATGAAGATTTGATGATGTGACAGTTCCTGAGGCTTCTGGCATTTCTTCTGCTTGTAAAAGCATTTCTCCTCTTCCTTATTTGCCGCAGTCCTGCAAGACCACGTTCTGGACGCATGTCAGAGGCATGTGTGTAGAATGCTACGGCTAGAAGGGACTTAGCAGCCATAGGACATGGCTCTCATTTTACAAGTGTTTGAACAAGCTCAGAAAGGGGAGTTAACTTGTTAAATCTTAGTCAGTTTGAGCTGTTATAACAGGATAATATAGATTGGGTTGCTTATCAACAACAGAAAGTGGTTTCTCACGGTTCTGGAAGCTGGAAGTCTGAGATCTGGTGTCCGGCGAGGACCACCTCCTGGTTGCAGACTGCCAACTGCTTGTTGTACCCTCACACGATGGGAAGAGGGCAAGAGCTCTCTGGGGTCTCTTCTAAGGACACTAATCTCATTCCTGAGGGCTCAGCCTTATGACCTAATTATCTCCTAAAGGCTCCACCTCCGAATACCATTACACTGGGGGTTAAGATTTCAATGTATGGATTTTGGGGTGACACAGACATCCAGTTTATAGCAATTTGTTACAAGTCACATAGTTAATTTGTGATAGAGAGAAAGGCCTAAAATACAGGGTTCTGGCCCTTCTTTTAGTGTACCTATTGTCATGAGACCTCCGAACTCCTCTTAGGCGAGACATTGATTCGGCTTAATGGATGTGGGCGGACTGTCCTCTGAATATTTCTCATGTTGGGACTTTATAGCTACTGTCAGCAGTGTCCCTGATTTTACACTTTAGGACTGGTCCACATTTGGAACCCAAGGGGGCTGAGACCGGAAGAGCACTTAGAGGTGAATTATTGTGTTTCCCCGAAAATAAGACCTAGCCGGACCATCAGCTCTAATGCATCTTTTGGAGCAAAAATTAATATAAGACTCGGTATTATATTACATTATATTATATTATATTGTATTATATTGCGTTATATTATAGACTGGGTCTTATAGTAAAATAAGACTGGGTTTGATATTAATTTTTGCTCCAAAAGACGCATTAGAGCTGATTGTCCGGCTAGGTCTTATTTTTGGGGAAACACGGTAGGTAGCTGCTTTGTTTTGCACATGAGGACACTGAGGCCCAGAATGATGAAGGAACTTTCCTGATCACACATAGTCCGTAGAGAAACACTGGGAGGAACCTCTGGCATTCTCTAAGGAAATGCTGCCCAAAGTGGGAACTGGTAGTTTTGGAAGATCAAGAGTCCCGCTCCCTTGGAGGTAGCACAGCAGAGGCAGGACAGCAGATGGTAGGGATCTGGGGAAAAGGCTCAGGAATGATGTGAGTTTCAATAAGATCTGCTGCCGGCTCTGACAACAAACACAACTCAACACAATAAATACAATAAAATCTAATACAATAAAATCCATTAGGTAGCTTGAATCTCCTTTCTTCTCCAATTTTTTCGTCTTTGAGTCCAGGAGAAGTGAAGGAGAAACTGAAAAAAGAATGCCCAGCATAAAGCAGGTGCCTAGTACATGTCATTGAAATCAGTTATCTGACCCCATTCAGCTTTCCTCTTTCTTTGATTCCCACTGATCCCTTACAGTTATAGGCAGTGAAGGCTTTGGAGTGATCTCCAATGTCCTCTGGTCTAGGAGTTCCCAGGAGATTTGATCAATAAGATCCTTTATTTTAAAAATGCTTGATTGATCAAATACTCACAGTGCATGTGAACATATTAATGGTCTTAAGATGTCCAGTAGTAAACAAACAAAAAAGACGTGTTGAACTTCTCCACCCCATATTTCTCCACAACATTTTATCATGGGATTGTTGTAATATTGGTTTTGCACACCATGAATATGTCAGCACACTCTTTGGAAACAGCGGTCTCGCCCAAACCCCTCATTTTGTGCATGGAAAACTAGAAGTTGAGAGAAGAGAAGATTGTCAGAGTCAGGACATGAACCCAGGTGGTCTAATCCTAAACCCTCTGCTTGCACAGTGTCTGTCCGTGAGACAGCACGTTCCCGGAACAGTTCTGAATGGTCCATGTTTCATTTTAACAGCTCATCTGCCAATGGATTGCATCACAGAAATATGTGACCAAGGCGATGTGTCGTGAAATGAATGGATTTACAAACCAGGGGACCAGCCCTGTGGCCTGCTCATTAGGAGCAATTTGCATGTGGAACATCCGTATGACAGGCCCAGTGAGGGATTTGTGCAGCTCGTTTAGTGTAATGGAGACAAGAGATTAATCACTTGAATACCTACGTGTTGTGCTTCTGCGGCCCCAGCGTGCATGCCCACCCTGCCGAACCTGATCTGATCCTATCTTGCCTCTGATCCTGATGCCCTGGCCCCTGCTCTCACCTAATGGCTTTGGGGTCTGTCCTGAGGCTTCAGTGCACAGCGCCTGGACCAGCCACATGGACTGCAGGAGCAATTCAGAAGTCAGTCACATCTGTCTTCAGTTCTCCCTCACTTCCCTTCTTGATTTTTCATACATACTCAATGTATAAGCACAGGTGGCCTCCAGGCCAGGTTTCTAACTCACAAGGGAACCCTACCTGTATCGGCTCCCATCCTTGACTTCACTCCAATGCAGTAGGACCAGCTCCTCCTGCTGTCAAGGACCACTCCCCCTGCCTGTGCTCTGTACTCCCATTTCCGCCCACCATCTCATTTGTCATCAACTTCCATTCTCCATCATCGACATTCCCACTCTATGGTTCTTCTCAACAGTTTACACATCCATTATTTTCCTTTTGCATGTATGTATAAACAGAGAGGTTAGTTAACTTGCCCAAGGTCACACAGCAAATGTAACCATAATAATAAACTAATTTCATATTCCTCTTTAGCCACCAGCAAATTTCTCTACCCTGGTACACATCCAGACTTCTCAAAAACATTGTCTAGTACTTAGTTTCTATTCCTCACCACATTGTTCAATTTTCAACTCATTCCAAACCGATTTCTGCCTTATCCCCCCATCCTAAATTCACGAGCTACCCTCATGTTACCAAATCTAAGTTTATTGTTAAATTTTCATTTCACTTGACCTCTATACCATTTGAAAAACATTAACCATTCTTCTTAGAATCCTCTCTTGATTCTCCTCCCACTTGGCTGTTTACTTGTTTTCAGTATCTACTGCAAGTCCCTCCTTTTCTACCTAAACTGTTGAGGTCCCCAGGGCATGAGTCTCCTCTGCTTTGCTTTATTGTGCTCTGCTCTTCTCACTGTTCCCCTCCTCCTTAGGCAAAATACAAGCCATTCCCATGGCTTTAAGGGTCACGTGTATGCAGTGGTTCCCGAATTTATCTCCACAATCCAGACTCTCTTCTGAGATCTAAACTCATGACTGTCCTTGTGACCTAATATTGCCACATGTCCCGAACTAACTTTACTTCTCAGCCATCCTCAGACACATGCCTTTCTGTTTCTTTTCCTCTCGTGTTTCTCATTTTCAATAATCACTTGATTTCTTATGCTGGAACATTGGGAGTAATTTTTGACACCTTTTATATTCTCTTCCCTCCCCTGTCATAAATCACCAATCACCAAATCTTATCGAGTTTACATCACTTTTTACCACTCTCACTGCCTCCACACTAGTCAAAGACAGCCGTACTTTGCTTGGCGCCCTGCTGATCTGTTCTCTGCATTATACGCAACATGCTTTGCTTAATTTTTGAATCACAGATCTGATTATTTTGTTCCATCACCTAATGCCTTCAGCTGCTTCCTTTTACTCCGAGAATGAAGGTCGCAAGCCTTCTCCTAGCCTAGAGAGTCCTGCATGATCAGGCTCTACCTAAATCCCTCCTCACCTCACCTCACTCCACCCACCTCATCTTCCGCACTCACTCACTGGGCATTTTGTCTGCTACCCTAACACAACTTGCTCCTGCCTATCGCAGGGCATCTACCCCTCCCTGCTGGTCTCTTCCTCCCTTTATGGAACACTCATTTCTTACCAGAACCCCTGACAGAAGTGTTTCCTGACTTAGATCAAGTCAATTCTCCCCACCAACAAAATCAGAAGCTCTTATAACCTGCTATATTTTTTCATTTCATTTTTCAGCATATTAATTATGTAATTATATAATTATAGACTTCATGTCTGCTCCCCTGATGAGCATGTAACGTCCATTAGAGGCAGGCACCAAGTCAGGTCTGCTTTATTATTCTAGCACCAAAATTGTAATTGGCACATAATCCCTATGCCATGGGTGCATGTAGGATAAATATAAATGAATCTCACTAAGCTTCCTTTGAAATGACGGTGTTGGTTTCTCCATGATCTCTAGCAACTTACTCAGACCTCAGAGTATTTCAGTCCAATGCATTTTATTTCTCTGGTTGTCCATTGCCTTGTCTGGGAAACGGAAAAAACGAAACCTGCCTTGTCTATTTCATAGGGCGAGACATAATGAGAAAGTGGGCCAAAAAGGGCTTGGTGAGTCTCTGTACATATACAGCAAACTTTGTAAGTGCTTTGTGCTTTGCATTGGCTCTCTAGGGAGAATAGTGGACTGCTTTCATGCTATGAAAACACGATTTAGGTTTCTGATGGTGCCGCACCTGCATGGCTTTGGTATCTCAGTTCTTCCTGGTACAAAATGAAGCAACTGGGCCAGATGGTCTCTAAGGTCCGTTCCTTCCGTGTTATTCTAGGACCCCCTCCTGTAGACCAAGATATAGAGCTGGCTTAATCAAAGGCTTTGGCAGACAATCTGTATTTTCCTCTAGCATTGCTAGGAAAGGGCCACGCTGATCTCCAAAGACACCACATTAGCATGCAGCTCAGGCATTGCCACCACGTGGCAAGTCCTGTGTGACAGTCCCTGACTTGGTTTCAGGAGCCAGGATTTCAAATCCAGGTCGCCGGTTGTCATCTGTAGAACCTGGAGCCACTTTCTTATGCTCTTGGAGCCTCAGTTTCCTTCTCGGAAACACAGAGCTAATAAAACTGACCTCACTGAGCTGAAGGGAGGAGAGAATGAGACCATTGTTGGAAGAGTCAGCCATGGATTTCCAGTTGCTCTGCGGGCAGGTGGTGCTTCTTCCTAACCATGTTAAGCAGGCATATGAGCGTCTCCTATAAAGTGGAAGTGGATCCTATTATTTTGCAGGCAGTAGCCTGCTTGCTATAGGGCTTTAGAAACAGAGGGTGACACAAGAAGCCTGAGCACTTTAAAGCAGCAAATTGTTGAGCCTGCAGTGCACAGCACGGTTTTTTATCCAGAGATGGCAAAATTGGCCCTGGGGTAACTTGATGCCGCAGGCTATTGTCTCACAAATGATTAATTAGCTGACGCTGCTCTGAGCTCAGAAGTTTGCGCGCTGCCCAGGGCCCCTCTCCAGAAGGGAATCTTGGCTGCCTTAGGGAAAGACTCTCTGGAGACAGATATGAAAACTGTTTGTCCCCTGTCACTCTCCTGGCAGCTCCATTTTTGGCTCTGTCCTGAGGTCATTCTAGTGTCCACCCATGTGGGTTGGTTAGAGAGGAAAACAACCTCCTGGTAAGAGGTGTGAATTAGACTGTGTCTACTAAAGAAAGAGCATTTTTGTGTTTGTGTGTGTGTGGTAAAAGGACATCAGATACAGTTTAAAATCCAAACTCTGCCATTTATCATCATTATACTCTTGGAGAGATTGTTTACTTGTTTGTGCCTGTTTCCTCTCTAATAAAAGGACTATATTAATGTCTCTGTGATAGGATCTTGTGTGAATCAGAAGATGAAATGCAGGTCAAACCTTTAGATCTATGTGTGACCCACTGTAGAGGTTTCCTAGGTGTCAGTGATTTTTCTTCCTGTATGAGAGAACAAGAGGTGGCCCAGGCCATGCAAGTTGAAAGGTAGTGCCTACATCAGACATTTCTCATTTTTGTTGCTATATCAGTCACCTGTTGCTGCATAACAAGCAACCACAAATTTCAGAAACCATGCGATGAGTATTTATTTATCGTGGAGCTCTGCTGATCTTACCTGGGCCCAACAAGGTGGCTCTATGCTGGAGACTGGACGAGGTCTGCTCCACGTACCTGTTATCCTTGGATCAACAGATGAGCCAGAGATGTTTCTCCTGGAGAGAGTGGTGGTGCCAGAAAACAAACAGGAACATAAGATGACTTTTGAAGCCTAGATTCAAAGCTGACCCCTTGTCATTGCCACCTCTGTTCTATATGGTCCAAAGCAATTTCATGTCATTCAGCCCAAATTGAAAGGGTAGTAAAATGGACTTGGCCTTCACGGAAGGAAGTAAAAACCACTTGGCAAGTGTTACGGATACAGGAAGGGGTAAATAACTGGGACCACTACTAACACTTACCACAGATGCTACCTATGCCCCTAGGTGCTCTTCATGTATGTGGAAGGGGAGTGGACCATATTGTTCCCTATTTCTAAGCAGCGTAGGAAGACAAGGATTTCTGCCCCCTGCGTCCAGCAGCTTAAAACATGGAAAATAAATTAAGTAGACCTCTCATGCATTCCAGCCCAGGATATTGATTCTTTTTTATTCTATTTATTTTTCTGTTAAAAAATAACTTTAAATCCATCTTTTGATTAGGTAATGTATACAAGTGGTGCAAAATTCAAAGGATCTAAATGGCCAGATACAGCAAAGGGATGCCTCCTTTCGCCCTGTTTCCCAATCACAGTTTTCTTAACCATGACGGTCTGTAGCTTTCCAGGGACACACATGTAGATACACGCATCAGTGTATGCAGGCCATTTCTGCTTTCATAACGGATGTACGCACTATTCTGTACTTTGAGTTTTCACTTAACAATATCTTGTGGATCTTGCCAAGATATGAGCTACCACTTTCTTGTCTCAAAGAAGACTTTGAATCTTGAAAGGGTAATGCCAAGGTTCGGGACTGGTTAGAAATCATGTGTGCCGTGAACGACCCATATCCTCCTGGTACATTTCTTCTCTGCTGAAGTTTTAAAGAAGTTGCTTTCTTTCATCTGCAGTCAGGAACCCTAACTAATGCAGAAGGGCACCGGGAGTGATAGCAGGCAACCCCTGTCACTGGGAGATGTGGGATTGGTGGGGCCAATGAAGGGTTGAAAACTGTGAAAGTCTGCTGGTGTTAAGTGATGGGGATCTCAGAAGTTTGTGTGAGGATTTGAAGAGACAACAAATGGAAAGGCTCTAGAACGGTGTCCACGCAGCTGTGCGCCACATACTTCCTGAGCTCTTACGTGTGCTGTCATTATCCTAGATGCTGAAGATCAAGTCAAAAGGACACAGGTCAGGTGTCTGGCCTGCTGGAATTCATATTCTAGGAGGCAGAGAGTCAGTAAAGCAAAGGAGTTTGTGGCACAATGTTAGGTACTGATAAGTCCTATGAAAAGGTGGTAGAGAATGAAAGGGGTGCTGGTTTAGCTCCAGAGAAGTAAAGATCTTTGGAAGAGGCCACAAGGCTTGGCTAGGACAAGATTCTGCTCAGTTATTTCTTCTTCTATCTTCCGGCCAACTGTCACCTGGCCCATGGAATTTGAGAGCTCTATTTCTTATTGTTTAGTCCCTAAAATTTTGCTACAGTGTTGGACCTCGCCACTATTGTTGAATCTTTCCAGTAAAGATGCTGCAGGGTGCAGGGCTCTCTACTCCAGGTGGAACCATTAGTTGACAGTGACTATTCACTAACACTCTGTTGTGAACTGATTAACAAAGGAGCTCTAAGGAGATGGGAGAGAATGGGTGAGATTCAGGCTTCACATTGAAAACGTCCATGACTCCATGTAGCTTACAGAATCACACCCACCTCATGGCACTGGGGGGACTCCCTAATCAGACTGTAATTTGTCTTGTCATGTCTCATTCTCATTACTCCCCTTGGTAGATTCCACACCATAATGAAGATAGATAGGATATTTTTCAGCAAATAGTCATCCCCCTCCCATTCTCCCTGGGGTGGAGTGTAATTTCCTGCTCCACTGTGGGACTGGCTGTGTGTCTCGCTGTGGCCTAGGAGAGATATGGCACAATCAAAGCTTTAAAATGTGCGTGTGCTCTATGGTTTGTTCTCTTGAGCTTCTGTGAACCACCATCAGAAGAGCAGGCCCAAGGATCTGCTAATCTAAGAAGACGGTAGGCACGTATGGATAAGACAAAGAACCAAGCAATCTCTGGAGAATGAGTGCAAAAACAATATGAAAGCTGCTTGTTGGAAATGTTCAGTTTTGGGGTCCTTTGTTATGTAGCATGTTTGCAGCAATAGCTAGCTCTTACAGTGATCAGCTGGATAATTCTCTGCTACCTCTATAGGTCTTATATATGGTATGTAGGTCTTGTATAGGTCTTACGTATGGAATATTTGCTCATAGTGTCACATTCATCTGAGATAGCCTCTCTCCCCTTAAGCATCGTATCTGCATGTCTAAACCATTATTGCTAAGAAGATGTGAACTGGAGACAAGAAAACCTGCGCTTTAATTCCTATTCAGCCATTTACTAACTTTTGGGAATCATTTTTGATGGGAAACTTTTCTATCAATTGTCTCAATCTAAAATGAGATTAATAACATTAACCTTTATAGGCCATTGCAAGGATTCGATATATCATTATATATGTAAAGCTCGACACTATGTGCTCAGTAAATTGTTCTGATTTTTATTACACGTTTTCTTAGATAACTTTACAATAATCTTTTGAGACAAGTTCTATTATTAACACTATTTTACAGATAAGGAAACTGAGGCTCAGAAGTTAATTTATTCTTTTTACAGTTATTAAGTGGCATGAGGAGGTTACATGCCAGGCTGCTGGAGCCAGAATCTGTACCTTTGCCGCTGTATTATGTTGCTTGGATGCTCACTGAGATTTCTTTCAGTTCCCCTGCTATATGGTTCCTTGGTGAGAAACATAAGTGTCAGAGGCCTAAATAACCAAGATATCTCATTCTAGGCCAGCATTTTCCAAAGTATGAAACATGCACTGTTGATCGTCCAAGAGGTGATTTAGATGAAACAGGACACTGAAGACACAGAATCATATTGCGAGAAAGTCATTTCCTGTTCAATTATCTTTAAATGTCAAGGGAAAAAAAATCTAGTTGGGTGCTAACGTCTTTAACACTTCTAACTCGCTAATCTCCCCGCTTCCATCCTTTATTTATAACAAAATAAAAGCAGGCTCCAGGCACGGAGCTTCTGATTAGTAGCAGTATTCTGTTAGAATTTAATTAACAGTGATGTGTTTTCATTATTAATTTGTTATTGTTGTTGCTGTTATTTTTTTCATTGTCTTCTATTTAAAACATGTACTTCTGGTATTCCATTTACTATGATAATTTAAAGTCCCTCTATAATGTACACTTATTTAACCAAAAAGGTTGATTTAAGAAAAACAAGAAAAACTGATAGTATAAATGGCCTATGAATTGTAAAAATCATGAAGACTATAGTTGAATAATAGTAGTTTAGGAAATACTTTTTATGAAGAGTTTTACAGTTCACTTTTGTCTATACGTTTAGAAGTCTTTCTCTTGCTCCCCACCAGACCCTATATGAGGTGTGATCAAAAACTACGGGGAACATTTAAATTTAAAATATATGTATTACAGCAAAAGACACATTGCCATTAATTCCCCTCAAAATACTCCCTCTCATTTCAAATATACTTATCCCATCATTCTTGCCACTTTCTGAAGCAGTTCTGGAAGTCCTCTTTCGTGAGTGTCTTTAGTTGCGCTGTTGTGGCTGTCTCGATGTCCTGAATTGATTCAAAACGTTTACCTTTCATGGTTATTTTGACTTTGGGAAAGAGCCAGAAGTTGCACGGTGCCAGATCCAGTGAATAAGTGGATGAGGACACACCATAATGTTTCTATTTGACAGAAATTGCCATACCAGAAGCGATGTGTGACATGGAGCATTGTCATGATGGAGGATGATTTTAAGGCACTTTAAAACACAGCTTTTCTCAACTGTAGCTCACAATTGATTGACTGCACTGAACAAATTGAAACTTGTCACACACTGTTACTAAAGTTTAACATGCTGCTTCCTGTATTGAAGATCCCTGCCTTTCCATTGGATGGCACTCAGCAGCAGCATTCACAATATTTTTTGATCATACCCCCTGTTTTAGTTCTCACAGAAGTCCAAATAGCATTTGAAATACAAATATTAAGCTTTTTGGTTTGAGATAATGTAGCCTAGTAAAAAATACACTAAACTGGACAGTGGGAACCCTTGGTTATCTTCTGGTATCCTCCCACTGGTGAGCTGTGTGACCGTGAACAAATTGCTCCACTCTCTGAGTCCCTGTACTGACATTTATAAGATAAAGAGTTTTAAGCAGATGATCTCTGAGGCCCTTTTCAATTCAAAAGTGTATGAATATTTTCAATATTATTTTTATTAAAAGAATCACTTTACCATCGAGAATTTCAAATGTTTTTATAATAAACCCCCCGAATCAAGGGCAACACATATTTGCAATAAAAAGTTCATTAGCATATTTTGATAGTTTTTGATCATTTTTGCATGTATTAAAATGAAACATTTGGTAAAAATTAAACATTATATGCAAATGAGTGCAACAAGCCTACTTCTGGAATAATAATTCATTATCTCCCTTATAATATATGTGAGTGGCTTCTTTTTTTTCTCCAGTACACGGTAGCTATTAAGTCAGCATGTTGGAAGTTTACCAAGAAAGTATAACACAGGATCCAGTCGTTCATTTGCATAAATCCCAGAATTCTACCTGTTGAAAATTATACACTATTAATAGGTGACAAGACTGTCACTGGATGTTCATTTATAATGTTGTCACTGGAACCTAATGAACATTTAGGGCATATTTCAGGAAGTGTAATTTTTTTTTTCTCTCTCTCTCTCTCTCTTTTTTTTTTTTTTTTTTTTGCCAGAAAAAGGAAAGTGTATTTGTGCTATGGCAAAAAGTTTTACACTGGGAAGGTACTACTAGCAGAGCATTGCATCTTTCTCTCGTGCATTTTCCCGTTTTTGCTTTTTCAAATTCAGAATCATAAAATTATGTTAAGCTGAAAGGAAATTTGAGGATCTTCTGCTTAAATACCTTCAGGATATAGCTGAAGAAATCTGGACCTATAAATTCTAGCCCTTGCCCATGGTTGAAACATTAGTAATGGTACTGGGACCAGAATTCAAGTCTCCTGACTTCTTGTTCAGTGTGTTTATGTATTTTTACATGTGTTTGTATGTAAGATAGAAATACAGAGACTATAAATATACACGAGTATGACAATATGAGAACAATGATGCATGTTGTTAGCTTTATCTCCAAGGTCAACTTAGAGAATCATGAAGTTGGTCAAGTTTCTCATCACTATCATAGTTTTCCTTCTTCCCCAAACCTTTTCTGGACCAGCCACCACAGCCAAATGACCATCTTTTTTCCATACTGCTGTACTTACTGCCCATGCCACATTTTTTTGGACATTAATTTGTGCTGCACTGTGACATTGTTTGCTTGAAATTTTAGTTCAGGTAGATTGTGTCCATTGCAGTAGATTGCACATTCCCTAAGGAGTAAGACTGTTCTCTCCTCGGGTATCCATGCTTCGTGGCACCTAATGCGGGACCAGAATGAAGAATCACTAAAATGCAAAGAAACCAGAATGAAACGGCCCAACCCACTGCGTTTACTAAAACTGGTGATGTGTCTAAGATTCCTCAGCTAGTTGAAGATGGGGTTCTAATAAAATATATGCAGCCTTCTGATGTTAATAGTGTGAAACAATGAGGTGATACCAGGGATGTGTGTGTTGCACATTTGTGACTATGAGGTCATTAAAAATGTACGCCCACTCTATTTCATTATAATAAACCTTAACGTCAGGTGAATGGATGATGTATATATTTTACTGTGACCATGTAAAATATTGATGTTAACAAATAGACTGGGGAAAATCCTGGCCACAATTCTCCAAGCAATGTAAATGAGGACTTACTGGGACAAATCCCAAAGCTTGAGTCTCTAGATGGTCCGGAGTGTAGGCTCCAGGAGTACTGAGACCCTCTAGACCTGAACCCACATGAAGACAGGTAAACAACACCCACAATCTAACTAACCTGCCCAGCAGTCCACATAGAGAACACTGTACTCCTCAAAGGTGTACAATAGGAAGTGCCAGGTTACAAGCAGGTTATAAGCTTTGGAATCAGAACTACCTGGGTTTGCCTCCTTGCTCCTCACTACTAGCTGTATGACTTTGGACAAACTAACACGTTTGCATAGGCTTTAGGTAATTGGTAACATGGATCTAATTATGCTTCCTTCCTAGGCTTGTTGCTGATATTAAAGGTATTTAGACAAGGGACTTTCATGTGATAAGTGATCAATCACGAGTAGCTACTAACAACAGCCGTGGTATTCATAATTCTAGCGTTTAACCAATATACTAGGAAATCAGGACCTTTATGGCAGCTAACATCACTAATTATGAGCAGCGTGACACTATAACCATAATAATAGCTGTATCCTCTCTGGACTATAAGTTCCTTGAGGGGAAATGCTTCTTCATCACATCACAGCTATGAAAACCCAGGCTCAGAGAGAGGAGGGCTCCACATTCCAACTGTCATTCCCAAGAAATCCTAAACTTGGAGTAGCTCCAACAGACATGGATATTTTTGCGTATTTTTAAGACAAAGAAGCTCTCATTACTCTTTTGCTTATCAACTCATTGTGATGTTTCTTCCTACTGACTATGATATTTAAGGCCCTTTGTGTATAAGCACAGTCTACCCCTCTAGTCTCATCTCAATCCACTCCTCAACGTGAAGAATATATTTCAGACCCTCTGGTTTTCTCACCATTTCCTGAAAATGCTCCGTTGTTTGGTTCTTCCATGCTGTCCTATTCACTCTCTTTTCTGCCTGGAGAAATACAACTTAATACTCAAGAATCAGCTGTGGAGCTTTCTCCAACCACATCAGTAAGATGGGACTGATAACGACGGTCACCATTTTTCGAGGCCCTGCCAATGCCAGACATCATTCTCCTAGAAGTCACACTATGTTTTGTGATTCCACTGACACTTGCCTTGTTGATTGTGCGTCTTGTAAATCTCCATCTACTTGTCATGCTCTCAATTTGACGTAACTACTTGAGGGCAGAGACCATGATCCATCCATGTGTGCCCACCTACCATAGTTCCAGGCTTTCCAGTTCCCAGTGTAGGTTCTCCATCGCTACCTGTTGAGTTGATAGATGGTAAGGTTCGGGTTGTAATTAACATTCATTGAAGGAAAATACTGCAGAGGAAATGCAAATACCAGATTGGAGATTGGGCTAATGACTCTCAATTCCCTTCTGACTGTAAGATTTAGTGATTTAGCCACCCCCATGTTCAGATAAATCCCTCATGTTGAGAGTTAGGAATAAAAATAAAAAGCAGAGGCACTGAGCACTCACATGTACTTGAGCTCCCAGACCTCCCTATTGAGCAAAGGCCCAGATGTGGATTTACCTGCAGTCACGTGTCTGGAACTCTTCTCCCCCCTACCCCCGCCCCGGCCTTGAAAGAATCCCTGTGGCTTTTCAGCAGACCGTGAATGAGGGTATCTATAAATAATCACCCAAATGTAATGTCACCCAGCCCGCCGGGTTAAATATAGACATTGGACTAGCTCCAGGGAGGAGGGGACAAGTGATTCCCAACTCAAAGAAATTGTTATGAATTTCATTTACTGCATGAATATGTACAGTGGATGTTTCCTTCCATAAGGACACCAAAATAGCAATTAAGTCAAGGCTAATGTTGTAGCTGCCACTGTCTCCCCTGCTCCATCGCTCGCCATCTGGATCCCGACACACAGCGGATGTGTCTAAATGTGTATGTCAAATGACAGCTCTCCCCACACCTGTTCTAAGTACACCCGCCCTACCCCTGCTTACCACCTCTGCTTCCCTGTGATGGGGGAAGGTGTTGCATGAGTTACAGCACGTCAACTTGCACTTTTATATCTTGGATTTCAGGACGATAGTGGGAAGGACTAATTTTTGACTTCAGTCAGAACAGGGTTGAGTCCTTCCTCGTTGTGTAGTCTTGGGAAAGCTACTTAACCTCTCGGAGTCGCATCGGTTTCTATATTTATAAAACGGAGATAATGTTGTTTACCTGACAGTGCACTGGGAAGATTTCACAAGACGCTCTGTATTAATTGTCTGGCCCACCAGTAGACTCCGGGTAAAATGATTCATCTTCTTCTCACCTCATAATCTCATTTTATAGATCTCTGGAGTTGAAATGGTCATTAGTGATTATCTGGTTCACTGCTTGCATTTAATATATGAGGAAATTGAGGGTTAGAGAGGTAAATAATGTATTTCAAAGGTGTCGGGGGGGTTAGAAATTGAGCTTGGCCCAGTACTCGCGTGTATTGCCTTTAGAACCAGGTTCTTCCCAACTGCATTCATTCATTCATTTAAACTACGCATGCATATTTTACTATTTATTGAGCACCAACTATCAAGAAGAAGGTATTGAAGAATGAAAATGGACAAGCAAATGCCCCCCTTACCACCGCCAAAGGCATTCCCAAGTTGGCACAGAAAAGACTTAATCATATTACCTAACGTCTCTGAGCTCTCTTCACATTCCACTAAGTACTGCGAATTGTTTTAAGTACTTCACATACTCAACTGCTTTCACCCTCCCCAAACCATGTGAGATATATCTATATATCTCTGTCTCTATCTCTGTCTCTGTCTCTGTCTCCGTCTCTATCTCTGTCTCTATCTCTATCTGTATCTCTATCTCCATCTATTTATATACAAAAGTCAGAAAATTAAGTTCGTGAACTTTCCACTGTGTAAGCGCATGGTGGAAAGTTCGCACACTTAATTGTCCACACTTATATACTGTATACACTATTATCTTACCAATTTCACCTATGAGAAAAAACTGAGGCACAGGGATGTTAAATGGTTTGCACAAGTTTACACAGCTAGTAAGTGTTTGTTACAGGATTCGACTCCAGGCCGTGTTGTTCCCAAGCTCATGCTGTTCTTCACTAAATCATACCATCTCTTGGTGCAGAAATATGACCGGTGATTCTAACAGGACGACCCAAAGGACTGTAGGAGCTCAGCACTGGGCAACTCCAGCCATCCAGTGGGAGTCAGGGAAGGCTTCCTAAAAGGAAGGACTCAGGGAGTGATGTGGTTCACCGGATAATGTTAATGACATATGATATGTTAGCTACAGAGGTGACAATGTGATAGAATTACATGGGGCCTGGCAGAAGACTCCCAGTGAGTCACAGAAACACAGGCAGAAGAGAGCAGCCTTACGTCTGGTAGCACTTTATAATAGTCAAGCACTTTCATACATATTATTTGTTTGCGCTGCACAGTACCACCTCTTTGATGAAGGCAGGGTATGGATTATAATTCCAATTTCACAAATAAGAAAACCTAGACTCTGAGATGGTAGCTTTGATCAAAGATGCTAAGCAAGATTCTAGAAGGACTGGGAAAAGATATGGTTCTTTTAGGTATTAGAGCACCTTTTCCCTTTATGCGTCTTCTCTCTCCTCCCCTTTTTTTCTGGTTATCTAGCTTCAAAATGAAGAAAACCTCACTAATTTAGGGAAAAGGATAATTAGTCTGCACATCAGATGGTTTCCCCAAACATCAGATGTTGTTGTAATCAGGGTTTGGTGTAGTTCTTAATCTCAGGCAGATCTCGGTGAAATTCTCAAACAAGAATCTGCAGGTTAGATATTCCACATTGTTGGCTAAGTGAGAGGCCTTTGTTGCCAGAAGAGCAAGGCTATCGGGAATGATAGACTTTTATTCTTGCCCTGAGAGAAAGATTTACCAGCCTTATAGTAGGTGTGAGCAAAAGTAAGACATTTTCGTTTTTTAAAGGAAATGTGCTTTGGATCGTACAGAGGTTCTGCTCTATGTGACAAGGAAGTGATAACATTATATGTTGGAAGCTTTTTTAAAGATAGCCATAACACTCTGATCTCTCAATGTATCAACCCTAGCGACCTCTGGCAGCATATCATTTTGAAGGTACCTTTCTGATTGGATGAATTGGCAGTGAAATGTATCTTTAAATAGACTAGACTGCTCTGTGAGTATTGGGCAATGTGAACAAGTTTAGATTGTACCATCATCAAACAGTTCTCAGCAATGTCTGGGTTACTTATCCCTTTGAGAACATGATGTAAAACCAGGGGCCTTCTCTTTAAAAATATACATAAACACAGACCTATAAAAATTTAATACATTTTCAAGAAGTCCATAGGCCACCCTGAGGCCTAAACTTAGACATTCTAGTAATCCATAGACAAAAATGTTAAAATATGAGTTTTCTAATTGCTTACACTTAAAGGCATTGGATTATAAGTTTCCGTGAACAGGAACTGTGTCTTATTCATTATTATGCCTTCTGTGATCAGGAGCATAGTAGGTACTAAAAATCCTTTGGTTGACTTGAACTGATTTATATTATAGTTCAGTGCTGTATCAGTTAGCTATTACTGCATAACAAACTACCCCAAAAGACAATGGCTTAACACAGTAGCCATTTATTTAGCTCATGAGTCAGCAAGTTATCAGTTTGGACTAGGCTCAGCTGGGTAGTGCTTTGGTCTCAGCAAGGTTCCGTCGTGTGTCTTTGGTCAGTTATGAGTCAGCTACAAGTTGTTTTTGCTGATATTAGCTAGGCTCTATAACATGTTTGGGACCTTGACTGGGACACCTGGGTGGACTATGGGCCGCATGATCTGTCATCTTTACTCAGCAATATGAGCTAGTTCGCATGATGGAGACAGGGATAAACATACCTTCAGGCTCAGGATAACTGGGCTAGTTTCAGATGCCAGTTATGGTTCTCTGTCTGTCTCCCCAGAGGCATGTTTCACTGTCCCTTTAGAAGACACAATGCTAGTTGACCCCTATTAAGTCGCGTATGTCTCGTATTGTCCTCCCTTTCCCCTTAGCTAGAAAAGAGCAGAATCATTAATTCACAGAAATATGTTAATTACTCAGACCTTTAACACTGTACCTTGCTATCAGGGGGTGACATCACGTAGGGGTGGCATGGAATTTAGCACTCCAGAGAAGCCTGGCAGTGGTATGGCCAGTGTGGCAAAAAAGGAAGCTATGGATTGCAGAGGGACAGGGGTGAAGTATCAGGGAGCTTCAAGCTAACCAATGTAGCTCCAACTATATGCAAGGGCAACTTTCTCACCTTTCTACTATCACCATCAGTATTTCCTAGCGGAACTCACTGGGGAAGAAAACAGCCTGGAATTCCTGAAAGCCAGGAGAGGAAGTCTGCAAGCATTGATATTTGGGGTGCGTACGTACTGAAGAGAGAGAACACAGAGGAAGCCTTCTCCCCACCCCTCCTCCTGACCAGAGAAGCAGCTCCCTCCTAGAGCTCTCACGGCCTCTGCACATACCCCTCGTCTGGACCATGATGGTCTATTTAATTGACCATGTGTTTCCAAGAATGTAAGTTCTATGAGGGCAGAGACCTCGTCTGTACCACTAGTATTCTCATATGCCTGACATCTGCTGGGGGTTCAGGATGTAACTGTTAATCCAATTTACTTGCAACTCTCATGGATAATATAAGAATTTGAGGAAAGAACAAAAGTGACAGGTCGAGGGTGCAATAGCTGGACCTGTTTCCCCACGATTCTACAATCACCCGTAAGACTTCCCCCATCTCTAAAAGTGTGTGCATTCTCTGATATTACTTCAAGGCGAGGTGTTTTCAGGCAGGGTCAGGTTGCTTAGGGAAGTGCTATTAAAATGCAAGAAATTTTAATGCAGTTGGAAAAGCAATGATGGTAATCATAATCATCATTATAAAAGAGATATGTTGTTCTTTTCAACTCTTATTAACCTGGATTTTGTTTAAGAGGTTTCCAATTAGCTTCTTGTATCTGCACCGCTAACCTTTTCTGAGCTTTTCTCTTCAGGCTCTCTCTCCCCAAGCCCTCAGCCCTCATCGCTGCCCATGGAGTCTCGCAGGAATAGCTGGAATCCAGCCTCCTGTACAGCTCCTGAGCACAGGATAATTGCAATATAATTAATGAATTAAAAAGAATGAAATGTTTTAAGTGCTTTCAATATTCCCTTTCCTATAATTATCTACAGGAAACATGTTCATTAACAATCTTGTGCTGACAGGCCCCAGGCTCTGGATAAGCTAACTCAGCTTCCAATAACAAAATGAATTGATGACCTATCGCACGCCTTCAGTGCCAGTGGGGAGAGGGGAGGCCAAAGCAGGACCATCATTTGGAAGCATTGTTGACCAGGTCAGACTCCTCCCTCACCTTTAGTCGCAGGTTACTTGACTAGTCTCATATGTCATGGGCGTTCTCTCTGCCTGTCTCCCCCAGATGTGTTGTACATGCCTCTCAAGGAAACACAATGCTAGTTGGTCCCTGAGAAGTCTCCCATGTCTCATATTGTCTTCCCTTTGCCCTCAGCTGGAAAAGAGCGGACTCTAATTCACAGAAATATCTTAATGACTCAGATCTTTTAATGCTATGCCTTGCAATCAGGGGTAACATCATCTCTGATGGGGAGCTCGGGAGTACTCAGAGCCAGAGGGTATACCTGCCATAGATGCATGGGGCTTAATTTAATTTGACCATTGGGAGGAAACAGTTATATTCAATGAAAAATTGACATCTTATGGAATACAATTCAAAATACACATGGGTTTTAAAGATAAAGCATTATATATTTAAAAGTATGCTTATGGGGAGCTTCTTCCGATTGCGTCCCCAACTGTTCCAGGAGCTGCTGGTCACTGACACCATCACTGAAAACATTCATTGTTAAGTATGGTCTGATGAGCTACCCCAACTACAGGCACTTAGTGCCAGCCCACAGCAACTACTCTTACGCCGTGGGATTTTCATCATGACTATGAGAGGGACACTCTGGGATAGGGTCCCATCCCAGAACCGTATAGGTCTATTTATTTATTAGATACGTGAATTCCCAATATGTGCAAGGTGCTAAGCAAGTTCCAGTGTGGAATACGTTGATGAATGACAGAGGGACTATGCAGTCAAAGAGTTTATAGACTAGTGGGGCAGATACGATTTCTATCTATAAATAGCGATATTAGAGACAGGGCTATGGACTGTGAGATAGGAGCAATAAAAGGGCCATGGCTGTCCAGAGGACATGGATATTCTCTTCAGATGAAGGGATCTGAGGACATGTCGTGAAGAAGGAAGATTTTTGGCTTGAACTTGAAGGACGGGTAACGTTTTGATAAGCAAAGATGTTTGTCACCGTGTCAGGAAACAATTCTTAGCAGAGGTGCAGAGACTGAATCATGGAAGCCGGAATCTGGCCAGGATGGGCCATGGGTGCGGCAGCTGCGACTAAATGTACAGTTAGAGTGTAGCTGCAGGAAACAAGGCTAGAATTGCAGGTCAGGAAGAGTCTGTGAAGACATTCACATGGCGCACAGAGCCGTGGAATCAATAGCAAGTTTTCAGCTTACGAGTGAGAGGAATCTTTATGTTTTATAAAGAGAGCAGTGCAGCCAGCAGGGGCATGGTTTATGTGTGTGGACTAAGAACAGAGGTAGGGATTCAGGTTAGGGAGCTGGTGAAAGAATTCATGCAGGCAATAAATAAAGAAGGATTGATCAGACAACACCAGACCAAATCCCCCCACCTCCGTTGTATATGCAAGGGGACACCAGGCTGTCGTACCTTGAAAACCAATACAAAAGAAAGGAAATCAGGGAGCAGAACAGTTGAAGTCATGGATGAAGGAGCCACAGAACACACTGAAAAGAC
The DNA here is from genome assembly GCF_964194185.1 of Rhinolophus hipposideros. NCBI lineage: Eukaryota > Metazoa > Chordata > Mammalia > Chiroptera > Rhinolophidae > Rhinolophus > Rhinolophus hipposideros. The sequence goes on along the minus strand of NC_138057.1, from coordinate 70,245,751 downwards.
CTGAAAGTTATGAAAAACAATCTGTTTATATAATGAAACCATCTGAGTATGTATTTTTGAGACAGGGAAATTGTCAACCAATAAAATATGTATAGGGGGTGTCTTTGGTGTACCTGCAAAATTCTGATTTGGAAACAGGCTCTTAGAGGCAGGCTTGTGAGGGACACTGACTAGATAAGTTGGACAGGCAACAGATTTGAGTAGCTGTCAATGTAACAAAATGAATTGGGACAAGTGGACCATTTAAGCGTTTGTCGATGTCAGGGTAGGAAAGGACTTGAATGTACTGCCATCAGGTGTCTCTGAAGCAGGTGCTACACAGAGTTCAAGGCAAGCAAGGATGGTCGGTCAGACACTGAGACAGAGGCAGTTACCCCCAGAGTCTCCGACAACTCCAGAAGCCTTGCGCCACTCTGCAGGTCTGCAGTCAGCTGGAGCTTTTCAGGCCTCTGAGCCCAGGGCAAATTGTGTCTTAAGTATTCTTGTTTCTCAAAGGAGTTCATCCCTTTTATATTTCTTTCTTTGTTTGAACCAAGGACCATCCTCGTATCCTCAAGACATTGTAGTCTCCGAATTGAAGTGGAAGGTCAAGATTTCCAATCTCACAAAGATGATGGAATATGGCTTCTGGAGTCAGGACAATTGAATTGACTTTTTTCCTCTTTCTCTTCTTTTCTTAGTGCTTAGTGCTTAGTTCTTAGTGCTTTTTCCTGGGTGTGCAACCTTGGGCAAGTTTCTTAAAATCTCTGAGTTTCAGTTTCCTTATCCATGAGTTGATATTACTTGTTTACAAGAGTCATTGTGTGGATTAAGTTAGAAAATGCATGTATATCATCAAGCAGAGAGTCTGGTATTCATTACATACTCAGCAAAGATTCCTTCTTCTTCTTCTAATCATCAGGGTGGTTTTTGGTGTGTTGTTCTTAGGTTGTCTGGCAGGCTAGCCCTTAAGGAACTATATCACCATTTCATAATTTTCCTATCTGATCATTGTCTCATCGTTACAATTTCTTGCAATTTTGTTTTGTTGTTGCTGTTTTTAAAGGACTAAATTCACACTCTGTTCTTGGGAAATGACATGTATTGTACTAGTCAGGATTATTTGGTTGCAAGTGGCAGAAACCCAAGTGTCTCAAGCAAAAAAAGAATGTGTGGTCCCTTGTCGCATGCTTCAAGGATGTCTGCAGAAGGTCAAGTTGAATTTTAAGACTCTGTCTGAGTTCTGATTTTCTCTCTTGGAATACTTATCAGGAAATGCAAGATGGCCCACAGTGTTTTCAGACTTATATCTACTAAATAAGCAACACTTGAAGAAGATATGTCCATTGGTTTGACATGGTTCTCCTGCCCATCCCAAGTCATCCCCTATGGCTGGGTGCTAGGAATGAACAAGCCAGGCTTGGTTTGTGTTCCCATTGTTTGAGCCAAGGACTGGAATTAGCCTCTGAACTTCAGGAACAGAGAATAAGAAAGGAGTGGTTTTCTAGTGTAGTGGTTCTCAAAGTGTGCTCCCTGGACCAGTATCGTCAGCATCCCCTGACAAATACCTAGAAATTCAACTTTTCAAACACTATCCCAGACCTACAAAATCAGAAACTCTGGAAGGAAGGTTCAGGAATCCGGGTTTTAACAAGCCCTCCACGTGATTTTGATGTCTACTCAAATTTGAGAATCATCATTCTGGAAGAAGAGATGTGAACAATTTCCAGAAAAGGGTAGAAAGATGCCGAACAACAACAACAAAAAAAACAACAAATGCTGGTAGCATGGCTTGCACCCTAATAAATCATTATGCCCATTTTATAGAAGGGGCATCTGAGGGTGCAGGAAATAATGGGACTAGATCAAGACCTCATGTCTCGTCAGCCCCAGAGCTAGGTCTTGGATTCAGATATTCTGGTTCTAATCCTGTAGTCCTTCCACTAAAGCATTGCAAAAGAAAATGAGAAAAGAGACTCCTTGCTGCAAGGTATTACACCTGATTGTGTAGACTGCTCTTTTTTAAGGAGCTTTTTTCACCTAAATAACTATTACCTAACAGCAGATTGCCCAAATGCATTTTCAAGGCACAAACTTCTCTACTGTGCTAGAGGGAATAAGCCCCTGAGAAGTGATGGGTACGTCAGGTAGCAGTTTCCACCCCATATCTGCTCACATCCCAGAAAGCTTCCCCATGCCTGGAGGTTCTGCATGGCCAGATGACATAATTATCTGCAGATGTTACTCACTCCAGGGCCAAGTTATTCATATTTTACATTAGGAAAGCATCTCCCAGCTAAGGCCAAATGAAATGGCCTTTGCAGAATGAACTAGACTGAAGTCAACAAGAATTTATTGAGCTGGGAGTATGTGGCCAGGACCGTCAGTCATAGCCGAACTTATGAGGAAGAAAGCATGGGCACTTCCCCAAAGGAAATCCGAATTCAGTTTGGCAGATGAGATGAACACAATTAGAGAATTTTATGGGCACACTCGTCCTCCAGTTGTGCTATTGTGTGCCCAGCACCTGAACCTTTTTTCTATGTTTGGGGAGTTTTAAATCTTGATGAGAGATACTCTACATTCTGCTATAGAAGCTGAAAAAGCCAGATATAAATGTCCCTAGCTACCCAAGGAATGAGAGCACAGTCAGCCAATCAGAGGTGCCGGACTGGAGGGAGTGATATGAGGGAGGGGAAGACTGGGGAAATGTTCATCATGATGGCAGCAGTGGCTTCTGCCTATTCCCAGGGCACTGGCAACAAAGGTGTCAGAGGTGGTGGATGAAGCTAGGTATAGAGCCCAATGTTAACACAATGGAACCGTCAGTATCCCTTCCAGATTGCTTATGAGTCATGATATTTGTTATGGATTTTGGTTGTGTAGATTCCTTTTGTTTCCTAGGCCTTCCAACTGAAGCTGTTAACTTCTCAATATCCTTCCAATAATTTTCCACTGGACTTAAATTTTACCAGCGTCAGTTTCTGTTGCTTGTCCCTTTGTGTCCTGGCTGATGGACCCTGATTGCCTCCTTCTTGTTCCTCACTACCTCACGCGGTCTCCCACTGTGGGCTTTGTGCAGGGTGTCCCCTTAGCCAGGTCACATGTCTCCCCTTGTCTCCCATTCTCTTTACCTAGTTAACCCCTGCTCACTGTCTACTCCTTCAGATCCCAGCTTGAATATAGTTTCCCCACGGCAGCGCTCCTGAGTTACTGGAGTGCCTCTCTTTTTATCCATTCTCACCACACCGTTTCTTCCTTCAAAACACGAAGTATGTAAATCCATGTCTATCCATTGCTGTCTATCTCCTCAAACTAGATTTAAGCTCCAGGGGGGTAAAGTCTGTGTCTTTTGCACACCATTGTATCGCCGCTGCCTAGCATGGTGTCAGGCCTCTGGAAGCTGTGTACCATCTTGGATTGTTGTATAGGATGAATGAATGAAGACTTTTAGGACAAGGGGTACACACCATAGATACTGTAGTCTTTCTGAAAGGACAATGGAAGCTAGAGTGATGAAGGAAAGTTTCCCAGAGTGGGTGAAGCTGGAGTTGAATCTTGAAGTATTTGTGGGATTTGGGCTGGAAGGACAGGGGTAGCACATTCCAGATTGCGAGAGCAGCATGGAGCCAAGAGTAGGAAAGGGAGTTGTCAGAGTGCTCAGAAAACAAGTAAGTGATTTACCTGCTGGAACAAGGGGTCTGTGCAGCAGAGGAAAAATAGGTTAAATTACATAGGTAGCAGAGGGTAAATTTTGAGAGACTTTTGTTAAGAGAGTCTATTCCTGGCTCTGCTATTTAAAAATAAATTAAGTAGTTAGTATGCAATATTATGTTGGTTATGTTAGTTTCAGGTGTACAATGTAATGGTTCAACATTTTTACACCATACAGTGTGATCACCCCACCAATCTAGTCATAATCTGTCAGCATGCAAACTTATCACAATATTATTGACTATGTTCCCCTTCCCTTTCTTACCCATCCTCCCATTCTCTCCCTGCTCATAAACATCCCTTTGGTTTCTATTTCTTCGAGTCTATTTTCCTTTTGTTTTGTTTGTTCATTTGTTTTTAGATTCCACATATAAGCGAAAACATATGGTATTTGTCTTTCTCTGCCTGACTTATTTTACTTAGTGTAATACCCTCTAGGTCCATCCATGTTGTTGCAAATGGTAAGCTTTCATTTTTTTTTATGGCGAGTAATATTCCATTGTATGTAAGTACCACATCGTCTGCTGTTTTAAAGCTATTTGGTTCTGGGCAGCTACCTTATCCCATCTAAATCTCAACTTCTCCATTTGCAATGCATGGATAACCTCTAGTCCATGCTTTCCTTGGAGTGGAGTATATGGTAAACTAATTTATAATGTGTCTTGAAAATCAAATACGACCATCTCTTGTTCCGAACCCTTCAATGGCACAGCTGCCTGTAAGACAAAGCCTGATATCCAGAGCCAGGTTTTGAGGTGCTGAAGCATGTGACTCACGCCCACTTTTTCAGCCTGGCTTCCTTATTATGATCCATCCTCACACTGTATTCACGTTTCCCCAAGCTCTTTTGCACCTTGGGTCTCTGTGCGTGCTCTTCCCATAGACTCTAATGCCTTTCCCTTTCCTATTATTTCCCTTCCTAGTCCATCTGGTAAACTCCTGTGAATTATTCTTTAAATCCCACTTATGTCTTCTCCTCCCGGAAGCCTCTACTGACTGATAGTTATTCATTTCAGATCTCTGCACAGCTCAGATAGAAGTCAATGATTATCTTTTCCATACATTTTTATACTCCCAGCACCATCTTTGTGCGTGGTACAGAATAGGCACCCACCAATGGGTATTGAATCAAACCTAGTGTGCAAACTACTGAAAACTAGATACACTCATCTACTAAACCCATGGTACCCATGGTGTTAAAAGTTAAACAATAGATAGTGGGGGTGGTTTTGGGGGTGGTAGCAAAACACACGTGATATTTCACTGATGGAAGGGACTCGGGGAGCATGTAATCCAGTCACCTCTACAGTAAGAAAAGGCAACCAAGGCCCAGAGAAGTTACGAGTTTTGAGCCACACAGTAATGCATAGCAGGGCAAGAGAAGAACCTACTTCTCGTGACCCTTAGCTCGGGAATATGTCCATAGCACGCCACGTGCTTTTATGCTTGTTATGATAATAATTGCCCTGCCTGTTAGCCACACTGGTTAACTCCCATTTTTATAAAAGCCCTAGCAGACGTTATGGAGGATTAACGTTCTTTGTTCCTCTCTTTGTTTTATTTTTTTATTATTACATGACGTAGCTGCAAGTAAGTCACAGTCTACATCTCCCCCCTGTTTTTAAGAGTTACTTCCTAATATTTGAAGAGTTCATAAATTACAAATTCAGAAAATTTCCATTTCCGCCCACCTCCTTTCCTGCTGTAGCAATTCTGGAGCCATTTCGAGGTGGTTTGTAAATCTTTGAACCTGTAACAGGAGAATGGATAATTCGAAAGAGTGCATCTAAAAGAAATAGTTTGCCTCGTTCAGAACAATGTACCATTCTGTAATTGAATACAAGGCCTGAGACAGCATGAATGAGATCATGTCTGCAAAAAAACGGTCTGAGCCCCTCTGAGACCGCCGTCCATAAATACAAGGTATTGTTCCCGCATTTGTAACACCGCATAATATGAGCACCTCTCATTGTGAGAGGAAAATGGTCTATATGGGGTTTCATAAATAAAAACGTGTGCTTGCTTACTCCTCTCTCATTGCTCCCAGCTCTGTTCCGGCCTCGGAGCCAGTATTTTACCCTGTTTTCCATCTTGCCACTTAAAATAGGTAAGATAATGATGGAAAGAACTCTGCAAAAGGTGCCATTCACTCAGGAATTCAGCCAATGCTTACTGACAGCCTTCTGTGTACCAGCCCTATGCTAGGTCCTTGGTAGCTTGACGTGGTCTCTGTTCTCAAAGTGTTATCCCCCAGTCCTCTGTGTAGCCCCCAGGAGCTCTGGCTTCAAGTGATTTCTACCACACTGAAACTGTTTCCTGGTGCCACGAGCCCTCAGAGTTCACAGGTGTGCAAACATTTCACAGGTAATTCTGTAAGATCCTTAAGGACAGGGATCATTTCTTTTTTGTTTTGTCCCCCCATAAAGTGCCTTCTTGATGAGAAACTACTGTGACATAGGGATATAGGAAAACTATTCATTCAACAAATATTTGCCAAGTGCCTACAATGTGGTGGATAAGCAATAAGGATAGGATAAAAGGTCGGACAATTAAGGTGGTTAACTTGTTGCAACGATGTTGCCAACCTTTTCTCACATCAGAAGGATGATCCATTATGAATTTGTACCAACTGGACAAAGCAAGTTGGAAGTGCTGAAAAGGCTGTGTGAAAAAGTTAGACGTCCTGAACTTTTCGCCAACAATTCATGGCTCTTGCATCATGACAATGCACCAATTCACACAGCACTGTCTGTGAGGGAGTTTTAATCAGTAAACAAATAACTGTATTGGAACACCCTCCCTACTCACCTGATCCGGCTCCCAGTGACTTCTTTCTTTACCTGAAGATAAAGGGAATGTTGAAAGGAAGACATTTTGATGACATTCTGGACATCAAGGGTAATAACATGACAGCTCTGATGGCCATTTCAGAAAGACTCCAAAATTACTTTGAAGGGTGGACTGGGCACTGGCATCAGTGCATAGCTTCCCAAGAGGAGTACTTCAAAGGTGACCATAGTGATATTCAGCAATGAGGTACGTAGCACTTTTCTAGAATAAGTTCACGAACTTAATTGTCCGACCGTGTGTAGATCATTGGGGAAGGATTATTACAGGCAGAGAGAAAAGCAGGTGCAAAGGCCCTGAGATTTAGATATGCCTGTGATCTTCCAGGATTGGGGTGGAGGCCAGTCCATCTGGAGTGCAGTGAGTAAGGAGTACAGTAATAGGAAAGGAGGAGGGAAGGGTAGGCGGGAGCCAGCTTATGCAGGGCATTTGGCTGTGATCAGGGATAGTGAGTGTTCCCTGGGATGCAGAGGTTATTACCTCTTGTCTAAACGCCCATAGAACCTTCTCACCACTCTTCCTGCTGCCAGAACCTCCTCTTTCCCTCATCCGTGTGCATGTGACTGAAATCACCATCCGGTCGTGGCTCAGACCATGTCACTCCATCCTCAGAACTTCTCAACAGCTCCCCGACATTAGAAAAACTAAGTTCAAATTAGTCTTCGTGGTAATGAAACATCTCACGAGTGGGTGCGTCTACGTCTTCCGGTCCTATCCCCTTTATGTTCATCTACCGTCCTGCATCTACCCTGACTGCACTGGAACACATGGCATTTCTTTTTTCTTTTACTTTTTTTCTTTTTTAAACTTGTGTTGTTTATGTTGATACAATCCCTTGTCAATATGTACATATTTTAAATGTATTGGGGTGACAATTGATAGTAAATTACATAGATTTCAGGTGTACAATTCTGTATTACATCATCTGTAACTCCCATTGTGTGTTCACCACCCAGAGTCAGTTCTCCTTCCATCACCATGTATCTGATTCCTACCCCCTCTATGCACATGGTGAGTCCTCAACACATGTTAGCTCCTGTGGTTATTTGCTCTCAATGAAGAGCATCAGGCAGTCAGCAAACCTCTTCGGAGAGCTGGATGCATGGCAGGCATTGTGCACCGTGCCAGGGATTTGGGAATAATGTAGGTTAGAGTCCCTGTTCTCAGGAACATGACTCTCTCATTGGAACCTGACATGGACATGTTACGTTCACTGAGGTTGACTCCAACACAGCCCAAACGAAACACTGTGAAGCACACAGTGAAGACAGCTTAACCGTGACTGTGGCTTTGAAGAGGGGGTGGCATCTGAGCCAAATCCTGAAGAATGAGGGAGAGGGTGAATGGTGTGATCAATACGAAGAAAGGGCCAAGTATTATTTTTAAAAAGCCATCTGGAGCTGGCTATAGTGATCCTTGAAGAGACTTTTTCCTAAATTTACCGTAACGACCTATGTATTACCCGGACAGAAGAAAGGGCTCAGACCCGTACTCAGAAGTCCTGGACTAATCCTGGGCCTGACCTATAAGAAACTTACAGTTTCTTAATCTTGAAGTGGTGGCGATATTATATCTTTAATTATGAAGCTTTACAGAGTTGTCATGACTAGTCATTCTGCCTTCCTTCTTCTAATAATATGCACTAAGTAATTATTGTACTTCCAGTAAACTTGTACACAGAAAATGTTAAGTAAGTTTTGTGCATGACTGACTGACTGAGCTAATTAAATAATTCAAGAAACGTTTGTTAGACATTACTGAGTTCCTGGCCTTGTATGCTGTAAAAATTATAGGAAGATGGACCATTTCTGTCTGGAGTAACCTGAAAAGGCTTCACTGAGGAAGTGACGTTTGAGAGGAATCTGGACATTCCAGGCTTCATGAGAGCGAGTCTTTGTTTCATTTTGCAACTATAACCCTGCACTGAGGACAGTGCTTGGCACACATAGGCACCCTCTATGTATTTGTTCAATGAATAAATGAATGCAATTGCAATGGTCAGGTGACAAGTGCAAGTGATGGTAGGAGCTCAGCCAGCTTTCTCCTGACCCAGTGACACATGTGAACATCGAAGGAGCTCCGCTCAGCTTTAGGACCACAAAGGCAGCCCTTCTCCTCACTGACCTTCAGCATCACCTGTTGTAAACATTGCGTCGGGCTTAGAGGCCCTCCTGAGATGCCTTCCACGTTTAATGCCATGTACTCAGTCTGAAGGATGGGGACGGAATGCGGGGCTCATGATTTGATCATGACCCCCCAGCCCAGCTTCTGTCAGCATTTATCCAGGACACTAATAGAACCCTGAAAGATGGTTCTCACTCTGAAACATGTCTGTACCACTCCAGTGGCTTCTGGCCACCTCCATCCTTCAGAGTTCCCTAGGCTTTGATCAGAGTGAGCAAATGCTGTAACTTCTCTTTATCGTGACTCAGTGGGTGGCCTTGGATGAATTACTGCTCCCCACTGGGCCTCAATTTCCTCATCAGACTACACTGCTTTGTGTCCACAGTAGTCATCACCATGACTAATATGTTCTCAGGCTGGAACATTTCTGCCTCGCAAGGGCCTGCAGGATGGAGTGGGTTTGTCTGTGTGCTCCTATCAGAGTGGAATGCACCCTTCCGCTCCCAGAGCTGGGCTTCAGCCTGGACACCTGCCCGTACCAGGCATGGCGGTCTGGCCCCAGGAGCTCATGAATTTCATGGCAGTTCCCGGAGCCCAAAGTCTGGGTCTGATCCAGGCTCTAGGTGAGGAGATGTCATCACTCAGAAGTCAGTTTCACTCTGTACATGGAAAATTCCACTCCACCAGAGAGCTGCTGCTACTGGGATCCAGAACAGAGCTTTTGTTTCTGAAAATCTGGAAGCAGAGAGCGTTTAGGGGGATTCTCCAAAGTTTTACCGATACAGGACTGAGAAATATTTTACAGTATGGCAAGACAAAAGTTACTGACCATCTCTGCTCCTTTTTGCGTTTCTCTCAGGAAAGATACCAGGGAGCTCTAAAAGATGTGAGATTGTCCCCCACACACTGGCGTGAGCTTTGGGATCACTTTGTTGACCTCTAGCTGTGCCCGCACCGCAATACTGTTCCGTGACAGTGGACAATCATTGTTGTCTCTCTAAAGTTCGGTTCCTCCTCTAACACGGGTGCCTGCCTACCAAGGCTGGCTCAATAATCACTGAATTAATACTTGAGAAATAAAGTATGAAAAGGGTAATGGACTCGCATCGAGGACATAGGCCTGGGTTCCAATACTTTTTCTACTCCTTCTACAATGTATAACCTTAGACAAGTTACTTTACCTCTTGAGCTTTAATTTTCCAATCTCACAAATGGGAATGTCTTGCAAGATTATCGCCGGGATTAAGTGAGATATTATATGAAAAGTATCGTACAGAGACACAAAAGGGGGAATTGTTACAGTCCATGGAAGCTCCTGAGGCCTGCCAGGACCATAGGAACAAAAAAGGCAGTATTTCCCGAGCTCTAAGAAGAAAACTTCCTTTCCAGGATTTTATTTTATTGTATTCATTTTTTTTTAATATTTAACTTTTGTTCCTGTCTGGAGAGCAGCAATCATCTCAGTGCGAAGGGACTGACACCTAACAATTTAGTTGCTAGTTTATCAAGATCCGGCAGAAAGGTGAAGCTTTTGCTGTTTCCACCAGCTACTGCCGGCTTCTTGTTGTTGATGTCAACCTTTTGCCCATTCAGCTCCTGCCAAGTAGCTTCCCCAGGTGGAGAAAGGGGCCCCTGAAGTGCAGGCAACAAAGATGTCCCTGACACCACGTGTGTTTGCCCCAATAACTGCAAGCAGGCATGAAGATAAAGAAGGCCCCAGACACGTAAATCCCCAGCAAAGGCCAAAATTTACATCTACCAGTGCTGCCTCCCTCGCCAGACTCTTTTCTAACCCACAAAGCCATGCTTTGCAGTACGCATTAAGGACCCCCATTTTAGAGATGAGCACTTGAGCTGACAGAGATCAAGTGCCAAAGTTCAACTCACTGGTAAAGGACGTGGCCGGGATCTGAATCCAGGCTGTCTGGCTACAGAGCCTTTGACCGCTCCCCAGTCCTGCTTCTGCAAGACACAAACTGCTGTCCTGGGAGTCGTCCCAAGGTCACACTAAAGCCCCCTGAGATAGTTCTTAGGTTGACTGCATTCTATTCTGAGCTTGCCTGGCACGGGAGCTGGACTGTTTGACCAAGTCAACTCCTGCCCTGATGAGGGCTTTGGATCCAAATCCCATGGAGGAAGGCCGTGGGGATCTTCAGGAGTGGGGGCCTGCCACCCAGGTAAGGAAGAGCATTTTATCACCGGTGTTATCTAGAGTTGTCTAATAAGAAGGTGACCAAATGTTAGCTGATCTTGTTCTTTTATGTTTATTGTTTGGTTGTATTATTGTTTTTAAATTCTCTACAGACAAGGTACCCTCTTACTGCTTATACCCGGAGTAGGCCATGCCCACTACCCCACCCTAGGGACACCACTAGTGGGGAGAAACCTAGGAATCTCTTCCCCTGTGCCCCCAGCTGCACACATTAGCCAGAGACTTTGCCTGTTGGGCATTGGGGAGAGCTTTGCCCCGGAAACAGCTTCTACTAAAAAAGAATTTGAAACCACTGGATGAGATGTTCTTTCTGGAGTTCTGTCCAGTCTTGACATTTTTATGGCTCTAAAAATGCTCTCCCCTGGGAGGAGTGATGCAAAGCCCTCATTTACATAATTGCACATTCCCCTGAGGGCACTTTGGAAGGAACCTTGGACATGTCACGCATTATGCCAGTTAATCCTGACGTGGGTCTCAGTGACTCTACATTCCTTTTCTAAAAACAAGAGAAAACATCTTTTACCGTGTGTTCGCTATTTGCCGGGCGCTGTGCTAGGCACTGGCATTTCAGGGAGGACAAAGATAAACAGGATTCTTGGTCTTATGGGGCTTGGGTGTGGGGGTAGAGAGAGAGAGAGACCCACAAAAAAATCCCAAACAAATATAAAACTATAAATTGAGGTCGGTGCTAAGAGGAAAAAGATGTTATTATGAGCAAGAGTATCAGAGGGGATCGTAATTTAGATTGGGGAGGGTAAGAAAAGCCTTTCTGCTAAAGTCATATTAAATCCTTGACCTGAAGAAGGATGAGGGCTGGATGGTGGAGTAGAGAGAACAGGATTCCCAAGGCAGGAATGGCAGAAGCAGAAGCAGGGAGGAGGGGATGAGCTAGGGTCCTTTGGGGAAGAAGGAGAAGGGTCCCTGAGGATGGAGTGAGGCAATGGTGGAGAAGGAGAGGGCTGGGAGGAGGCCAGGGAAGCAGCAGACGTCTCATCTACACCCTCTAGAAGCCACGGCAAGGATCGTGGAAGTAAGTCCCTGAAAGGTTTTAAGCAAGAAAATGCCATGACCCAATTTTCATTTTAGAAAGACCCCTCTGGCTGTGCCGTGAAGAACTGAGTCACTAAAACTTACTGCAAAATCCTGAAATATCTTTGTCACAAAAATAGTGGCCTCCTTGAATATCAGTGAGAAAGCAGTGTATCAGGCTTTTGGGTCTGCCTGAGTCAGCTCCAGTCCTTTTGTGTCCGTGGGCCCAGGGCTTTGAAGATTGCAGACGTAGCCCTGGCGAAGTCCCATGCTGCTGACTGCCATGGCTTCCTCCTTCCCTTCCTCCACTGGGTGAATCACAGCTTTTGTCCATAGTGGGTGGATCCTCCTGCCAGCTCCCACCCTCCCCATCCCTATCAGAGGAGGAAGCGCTGCCAAGTCCCCCTCCGGAGTCAGGGACACCACCTGTCATAGTGAGTCTTCCTCCTACTCGGACATCTGACAGCCTCCAGGACTCGTGAGCTGGGGAAGCACAGACCGTCAAAGCTAAAGGGACCTTAGAAACCATGCAGATCTGCTCCCCAATTTACAACCTCAGGGAGGGGAACATGCCGCTGAGGGCCACAGTTAGCTAGGGGCAGAGTCAGGATGGAAATAAGCTGCAAGGGCGCAGTGTGATAAATACCTCTGTCACGCTCGTCCTGGAGTTTGAACTGAGACACTGGAGGGATGGAAAGATGGTCTGGTGTGGGAGTCCAGGGACCTGAGTTCCAGAGCTGGCCTGCTGTGTGTGACCTTGGACAGTCGGTCTTCCTCTCTGAGCTACGTTGCTGTCCTGTGTGCCCTGAAAAGACTGCTGTTGCAGATGTCTGATGTCTGTTTGACATCACACGCAGGACTCTGCAGAGACCTAGAAAGGGGCCGTGCTGGAGACCAAGGATGTGGGTGCTGAGTTTAGCACCAGCATCACTTCTCTTTAGTCTCCCCACCGGCCTATAGCTAAAACAGAACAAAACAAAACAGAAACCACCAACCACAATGACCCCAAAACTTTGGATACCTGAGAAGACAGAAGCAAAAAGAGGTGCAAGATATTGCCCCAAATCACCAGATAGTCAGTGAGGCAAACAGAATTCAATCTCATCTCTGGGCCACGTTATAAGCAATTCACTATACTGAGAGAGTTCATATGTAAATCTCCTCCCCCATCCCTGCTTTACAATGAGGACCTTGCCAAGTCACAGTGAGTGACGTGTGGGAGAAGATCCAGCGCGCTGAAGGAGTGCTGAGGGGAGGTTTTGGGGTGGAGGGCAGCTTTCAACCATGCCAGGCAGGCAGCTGCCCAATCTGCCTGTGCGCTCAGCCTGGCCTTGATGTTTCCTGTGGTGAAAGACATCCTGGCCCCCAGTCAACGAGGCTTTGCTTGCTGGCTGTCTCCCTCTTGCTCTCTCTCTCTCCTGTTTTCTGTGCCACTCAATAATGCTAATTTGAGTTTTTAAGAAGTTCATTAGTTTCCAAGAGAATCATTCTGATGGCTCCCCAGCACCCCACCTCTGCATTAATGTCCACTCATAGATGTATGCATGCACGCACACATCCACACACATGTACACACATGTACGTATTCACACACACATGCACGTGTGCACACGAGCACTCATGCCTACACACACATGCACGCATACACATGCATATGCATGGAGGCACTAAATAAAAATCAGGCAATGCAAAAACAGCATGTGATAGAAGTGCCGTGTATGATGCTGAGATTCTATGGCTGTGCCTTTGTGTAGATAAGGGGATGGACCTATTTCTGTGGGCTAATGAGCAGTGTTCGTGGAGAGGGTTGTGGACGATGCAAGCTTCCCTCCTTCTAGTAAGGTCTGTCTGTGTCCTGAGGGTGGAGGAAGTGTTAGAAATCAGGAGCGGGAACAGGTCCTCAGTTTGTTGAGGTATATGGTTGGTCCTTGGGCTTTCCTGGCCCTGTCTTTCCAAGGCACAGCTACTCCACAGGGCTCTGAGATGTCTCGCTGAGTGGTCTTCTCCACTGCACACAGACGTGGCAGCCCACTCTCGTTTCCCTGTGCAGGGTGTCCACCAGGCCAAGGCCTGCCTCCCAGCTGCAACTCCTCCCCAGGGAGAAGCAGCTCAGGCTCAGTCTCTCTCAGCCCTGCGAAACTCTGTCTACCCTCTCCCCCCAAATAGACCACTTCCCTTCTTCCTGTGGTCTTCCTGGGTGATGCAGCATGCGCCCCCGCAAAGGCCCAAATCATAGATGTCAGCTCCCTTCCTGGGGTCTGGGTGGAGAAAAAGAGGCCGATGAAACATAGTATGTTTTCTGAGTAACTTGTCTTTTTTCGTAAATCTGTTTAAATGTAAGAAAAGAGTCTGGAAGAATCAAATGAAGGGTGAAGGTGAGGAGATCTGTATTTTTGGTCTATTGATAGGGAATATATAATAATTAAGAAATAATCATAAGGGGTAATTATAGAAATGAAAGGAAATAAGATAATGCAGACAAACGCTAAATGCCTGGCTTGGCACATAATTAGTGCTGGGTAGAACGTGTGTGTGTGTGTGTGTGTGTGTGTGTGTGTGTGTGTGTGTGCGCGTGCACGTGTTCATACACCCCTGCAAGGCCCCTGTGAGCCAGTGAGAGGTGGAACAGAATGGGTGACAGTGTTCTCCTTTTCTCGGAGACAAGTGATTTTCGGAAGAAGCACTCCTCACCATTCTTAGGCCTGAGCTGAGATTATAATTAATAGCTCTTCCTCACTCAACCCAGATTTCTTTCTCTCGTGCGCCAAAATACTGGCAGCCTATGCACTTCATTTTTGTTTGGCCTGAGGGGCCATTTCCATCAGCGGAGGTGCCAAGTGCCCCTCTGTCGTGGCAGAGCTCATTAGATGCACGGCCTGTCCTGGACAGGTTCTGACAGAGGCCTGAGTGCTCAGGGTGCCCAGGGTGGCCTGACTCCAGCCAAGTCTGGGCAGTGTGGGGGAGGGTTGCTGAGGTCTGCCAGCCTCGGTTGATCTTATTCATACAGTACTTCACAGCTAAACTTCCAGTGGGATTTAGTCAAGAGGTGTCATGTGTTTTCAGAAAGTTTACGATAAATCCTAAGTAATTGCTTGCATTTATGAATATATGGTCAGATGAAAAGCATGTGGGTTTCAGATTAAGGGACACCTACATAGATTTGAGATTTGGGCTCTGACACGCTCAGGTGATGAGGCCTGAGGGACGATTTCTCACCTGCCATGACAAGGATAGGTGTTTTGCCTTCACTCTTCCAAGCACTGTGCGCTTACCCATACCACAGACATTTCTCCACTGAACTATAATCACCTATTTACTTATCTGTCTCCATTACATGATGAGCTCCCTGAGGGTAGGGACTATGTCTTGTTTACCAATGTGACTTCTGTACCTAGCTAGGTATCTTCATTGTAGGTGCTCCATGAAACACTGGGTCAGTAAATAGGTAAGCTAATGGATATGGATGGATAAATGTGTGGATAGATGGATGGTTTTTTCCTAATGTACATAGTCCCTCATCTGTCAAATGGCAGAAATACCATCTATTTCATAACGATTTCATGGAGATTAAATGAAATGGGAATCAATAAACTCTTGTCATAATCCCTGGCATATAAAAGATACTAAGCAAAAGCTGGCTCCTTTCCGATGTCCATCCACAATTGCCCTCAGGGTGACATGTTAACTTCAGCAGATCTTACTAGACACCAATTATCCACTTGCGAGCTTTCAGCATTCTAGTTCTTTACATATGGCCAGGATAACCTTTAAAAATTGCAAATCTGTTCATTTCACTTGTCCACTCAAGCCCAATCAATGGTGCCCAACAACGAGCTGTGAACAAAAGATTCCCAGTCAATCATCAAAATTCTCCGTGTGGCCCACAGAGTTCATTTGATTCTCACCTACCTCTCCAGCCCTGGGTCATGCCACTCTGTCCCCCAGCCACAATGACCTTATTTTCCACACTGGGCTCAGAGCACACTGGATTGCTTCCCTCTCAGGACCTTCACACGTCCTGCCTCTCCTGCCTTTGGGGGCCTCCACCCCATAGACTGGGTCAAGACTCCTTCTGATACATGCTCATAACTCCATGGACTATTTCCTTCATCCGACAGTTTTATAACTCGTATACATTAGTGTGATCACATGATTCATGCCAGCCCCCAACGTGGATTCTGTCTGTTTAGCATGATCCGACACACAAAAAGGAGTCAGTGCATATCTACCCACGAACGAAAACCCTACTCTTTCCCCAAACCCAATCTATGCCCTTCCCCCACCACATGTACTCGCCAGCGAAGGTGTTCACATCTTCCTTTTCACCCTGTGCTTAGGGATTTCCCACTGTGTTTTTGCTCCCCACTGCCTCACCCCCAATTGCTGTGTTCACGGGCCAGCTACAGCAGACTCACGTGTCCTGATGGAAGCTCAGTGTTCGTAAGTCTTAGGAAATGTTCTGATATGCTTTCTTACTTAGATCCAGTCTCCTGCTGGCACACCTGCCATTTGCCCCAACCCATCTCTCCCTGCTCTTTTGCTTGCTTCCTCCCCCAGGTCATAGCAGTTAGATCCCAAGAGTCTTTGGAAGTGCAGACAGGCAGCTGATGTGGGAATTATGGAGACACCAATGATGGCCTTGCTGCATTTCAAAAAGTCACTAAGTCTGCGGCCTCTCAGGAGCTGCAGGTCAACAGGCGATGCCTTAAGAGGGAGGAGAAAGGCCAAGTACCCTCAATCCAGCCACGAGCTGAGTCTGCAGCTGAAATTCCCTGGAATCTGTCAAAACAGGGATCAGAGCACACATCCACCAAGGCAATAAGTGAAGAAAGGTGACCGAGGAACAGGCCGTATGAGGTCTGGAAGAAAAGTTGCTCCCATTCTTACCAACAGCCCTTGGAACAAAAGATCATTTTTAGACTTTATGTTGAATCAAGTCACACCAGAGAGAGGAGTCTTATCTCTACGGAGAACTTCCCAGTCATGTGATTTTTTTTAAAAACTGTTTTTTTGACATATGAAGACTGTTTTGGGCCTGGGCACTTGGAAAGAGTTATTTACAACGTGTCACTTTGAATCCAAGAAGAAAAATGTCCTTGGGTTTGGAAGCATAGTCCCTGTGTAGTGTAGAGGGACTCGTGTGTTTAGAGATAGGCAGACAGGAACCCCAGAGCCTAAGGCTGGTCTACTTCTTGTGACTGTTTCTTTGTCATTAAGTGCGAAGACTGAAGACTTGTGTGTCATATCAGCAGGGTTGATGAGAAGTTTAAATGCATAGAAAACACCTAGGGAGTCCCTCAGGAAAGGTCAGCAGCCCCTTTCTCATGTGATTCAGATTTGGTGCATTCCTTGATACATTTTGAGAAGACGGAGCCTGCCAAATGGGGTGAGAACCATTCCAAACAACTTCCTCATGGGTTTTGTTGGCATCCCGGCCATTGGCTGGAGCAAAAGCTTACATTACAAAGTCAGGCTTTTAATCCTTGTTGCCTGAATTAGACCTGAAAGTGAAATCTAATTCCAAAGTGGAATTATATAGTATTTTCCCAGAGAAAATTATACAGGAAGTCAGTTAAGACTTCCTGTACATCTAGAGAGCTCTTTCTTTAAATGATTCACCTGTGTATCCAATTTGTCGTTGAGACTTGACATCTATTTATTTGAATTGTCTCTGAGTTGACATTTTGTCTCCATTCCTGCAGCCATTCCCCCAATCTAGGCTTCATCCATTCAGTTTATGGCTAATTTTGAGCATCTAACCATATGCTCTGGTCTCCAATATCTCTGGCTGGAATTCTGCAACAGTCTCCAAGCCAGTCCCCCCAATGCCAATTCCTCTTTCATAAGCCATAAGAATTATCTTCCTATAATCCTGCTTATACTTATATTGCCACTCCCCTGTTCCTTACTGCCTATCAATAAATCTTAATGTTAGCTTCTGACCTAAGTCCAAACTTCACTGATTTGAAGGCCCTCCGAAATCTGACTCCACCCCTCCCCCACCCATCCACACATCTCCCAATGTTCCCTGCTTACCAGTCAAATCAAAATTATCTTTCTCATCCCAAACAATTCATGTTGACTCCCAGTTCTGCTTCTTTGCTTGTGTTCTTATGTTTCCTGAAATGCATTTTATTTGCCTGATGTTGAAATGTATATACATATTCACATCTTACCCCCCCCCCCACTTATCTAATATCCCCTCCCATTCTTCAAGGTCAATTCAGATGCAGCCTCATTCGGGAGTTTGTTGCTGATTTCTTCAACTCACACTGATCTTTGTTGTCTGAATTCCAAATACGTTTATAATTAGTCAAAATTATTATTCTCAAATGATTCATGCAGTGCTTTGCTTTGGTTATTGTTGTTCTGTGCTTTCAAAAAGAAGATGACTGCTGAGTTCAGCCCTGATATGCCAGGTTCTTTAGTCAGTCACTGGCTGGATCTCATGAGTTTGGGGAGAAGTTCTAACACTGACTAGTGGAGAGCGGATTATCTCCTCTTCCTATGCGTTTGCCCATCTGCTTGCTCTTTTTGTGGTCCTGCCCAGAGAGTGCATCACAGCATTTTCTGCTGGTGGGCAGGGGTACTGTGTAGAAGACTCCATGATCATGTGGAATTTTTTCTCTTTTGCACTTACTTTGCGTTGTGGTCAGTTACTTGCTTACCGCTGCAGATGGTTGATTCAGGGGTCACCGCCTGAGTAGAACCAACCATATCTCACTGGATGAGATATAGTCAGGATGTAGTGGATGAGATGTAGTCAGAGCTCCTGACTGGCCCAAGGAAAGTGACTTGAGGCAGCTTTCCAGATTCCAATCTCTGGCCCTGCACAGAGTCCCATAGTATCCCACAGAGTCATTCTTTTTATAGGCATCATAGAAATTGATGTCAGAATAGCACAAAGAGATAATCTTCTCCAACTCTGTCATAGGACACATGAAAAAATAATGACTCAGAGGAAATGTGATTTTTCTGGAGGTCCCAGAGCAAAGCAGAGAAAGGATCTGAACCCATATCTCCTCTCCCTTTTGCTCAGCTCACTTTCAAGGATGCCATGTTCCAGCACACACAATGGGGAACCTAACTTGGCTGTACTCCCATGCCTGAATCCCACCAGACAGAGAGTCTCTGATGCAAAAAAAAAAAAAAAGACAAATTAACTGTGTAAATACCACTTTATTTCCAAATAATTTGTGTCACTTGTGAAAAGGAAAATGTCATGGTTCAAGAAGGTAGTTAGCACTTGATGGTGTGGCAGTGGGTACATTATGAACTAGTGGAAGTCCTCTTCTGTTCATGGAGCCTGGATGAGTCCAAGCCCTTTAGGATGGGTTGGTGGTGGGATGACAAGTAGCATGAGCCAGAGGGTCATAAAATATTGCCTTAAAGGAACTAGAGAAGGAATGTGGAGATCATGTTTGACATTAGCTTCCTCAAATCTAGTTATTCCAGACATAAAACCCATAAAGTCAAAAATGAAACGCTGGGTTTGAAAAGAAAAAAGGAAGTGACATAAAATTAGATGGCCAAAAGCAGCTTGCAGTCGTAACTTTGACTTGGACTAGCAAATGATTTAATTCCATTTAAAGGCCAGCTCAGATTTTGCCACCTCTACAAAACCTTTCACAATCCTCGTTGTTAAGATAACTTACCTGCCCCCACAATGTCATTACAGAATTTGTAAATATTTCACTGTTGGCTTGTGTGTCTTGTGATTTAGCTACTTACATATTTGTCTGTCTTTCCAATAGATTGAGAGACTCTCTGGGACAGGGGCTCCCTTAGTATGTATTTACATCTCTTACAGCCAGGTTGGCATGATGCAGTGTGTTGCCTCTCCCTTATTCCTTGCTCCAGGCAGACATTATTAATCAATCACAGCATTCCTTACCATGCTTGGAAAAGGTCCCAGAATTTTTCATAACAAAGCTCCCTAAACTGCCTCAGTTGATTAATCAGAGTTTTCATGCCAAAACAAACAAACAAAAAAAACCTGTTTGCTGTATCTGTTTATAACAAGTAGCATAGTAGCTTGCACATTGTTGGTGTTTAGTTAATATTTGTTGATTTGAACTAACTCCTGACAAGTGTATCTAAAAAAGGACTTACGAGATTGGTAGGTGGAATAAGGACAGAATGATCTAAGTCAGAGAGGGGTCTCAATCATTAGGACCTGGAGCATGGGTTAGAAGGAGGAGACTGGTTCAGGACACACTTTTCTGATGTCATAGCAATGTCAGGATATAGGATTACTGCACTGGGCATGACAGATTCAGGTCCCAGGCAAAGACCTTCAGATCATTTGGAGACAGTACATTGGGCTGTCTAGTAGGACCGCGGTTTGCTCATGGTGGCAAAGACAACAGACACTCTAGGTGCATTTTCTGTAGGCCTGCAAATGAAATTTGAATGTTCTGCATCTGGCACAGAGTAAATGAATGAATAATCCAAGGTGGCTCCAGGGATCTTCTCTCCAAGCCTCCCATGGTCTCTTTATCATGTTGGCTTTTCATCTGTAAACCTAATGCTTCATTCTTCTCTTTTTATGGATTAACCAATCCTTTCAATTTTCTTTCCTGGTGGTTTAGTTAATTAAGAGTATTCCTACTGGGCAGAAACTTGACTTCATAATAAATCAGACATCATTGGCCATTTATGAAGGAACTGCCTTTGAGTCAGGTATTCACTCTACAAACAGCATTTTGATGCAAAGAATAACCAATCACCACTTCCCTTGGTGACTTGATGTGGGGAGATTAATTTGAGCTAGAAAGATCTAGAAGCATTGGCAGCTCCCATGCTGGAGTTCTTCAGTACAGCGAGGGTGCCATGAGAAAGTTTGAGAGTCACTAGAGCAGGGGGTAAAGTCAGGAGGTCTGTCCACGACAGTGAGCAAAGGGAAAACAGATCCTGGTGCAAGGGGAAATTAGAGCACCCAGTACTCATACCTGGCACCTTGAGATCAGTTAGGATTATCGTCAACCCTGTTGAGTTTCAGAGATTTTCTTCAATCTATGATTTGATCTCTCTCATCAATTTTGGAAAATCTTTGGCTATTAGCTTTTCCAATATTTCTTCTGTTCTATTCTCTCCTTCTGGGACTCCAATTACATTGTTTGATATTGTCTTACATGTACCCTTTCTATTACTTTTTCTCTGTGTGCTTCAGGTTGTATAATTTCTATTGATTTATTTTGGAATTCACTGTTCTTTTATTCAAATGTGTCAGGTCTGCTGTTAGGCTTATCCAATCAATTCTTTATTTCAGAATTCTTTCAGATATTGTACTTTTCATATTTAGAGTGTTTATTTTGAACTGTTTTACAGATTCTCTTTCTCCATTAAATTTCTCCATTATTTTTATCTATTTTTCATTCTTCTAATTTATTTTACTGCATAATTATAATTTTTAAAAGTCATCATCTGTTGATTCCAATATCTGGGTCACCTGTGTGTCTGCCTTTATTGATTATTTTTATTTCATTTATGGGCAGCAGTTGCTTGTTTCTTTGTAGACCTTGAAATTTTATTGTATGCCAGATATTGTGTTTTAAACAACCATAGAAATTGGAGTAAATATTATTTTACCCCAGAGAAACAAACCCTTTACTTGGTGAGGAAACTAGAATAAGGGGCTGGTGACTTCAATTAAATTCAGTCATGACCTGGATGAGGTCACATTTTAGTTACAGCGTCGTTTAGTTTCAGTTCACTTCTGGTTTCAAACATCGAAGATCAAGATGTATCCTATGTGTATTACTGGCCTCTTTCTATAGTAGAACTTTGAGGTCTCAGGACCATTATGGGAAGGGACATTGTTCTCTTTCCAGCCCAGCCTTCAACCTCTTGCAATGCCACCATGCACTTAGCAAAAGTCCTGTGGGAAAGAACCAGTGGGCCGGGAGAGCTAGTGCTGTGTTTTCGGATGTGGAGTCCTACAAATTTTAATTCATCATATGAGGTCACATGATAATGAAAAGCTTTGTTGGCTTGCCATTATCCTATAGAAGACCCTCTGCCTATGACAGACTTAACTTTCTACTTTCTCTTGCCTACACATGGCAGATGCTGCTAGAAAGGAAAGCAGCCGCTATGCTCGGCTCATGTAGGAAGGGCTCACCTCTCTCGGGAATTTCATTCTTTTAGACTTGTTAGTGTGTATAGTCCTCCAAAGTCTTTAAAAAATACATGACATTTTCTGATAGTTTTAGTTGTGGGAGCAATAGTGTGTCTTGAACTCCTACATCCTAAGCAGAAGCAGAATTCTCTGCTTATCATTACGATTATATTCTAAGACCTCTTCATGGAGGGACTGGGAAGCTTATATTTATTCTTCTCTTGTAAGGGTTGGCTGCAGTAGATATTTTTGGTAGGCTCTGAGACAGTCGCAGTGTATTAGTTATTGCTGATTAACACACATCAAACCCTTAGTGCCTTAGAGCAAGCATTTCTTTTCTTATGCTTGAATCTTTGAGTTGGGTGTGGTTAGCTAGGGTCATCTAGACTTGATTTTAGGCAAAAGATTGGATTCAAATATGATCCATATACTCCATCATTCTTTTTGGTTACCTGGGGCGTGCTGTTCTTATAATCGATTAAGATGTTCTACGTTAGCAAGTTTAAAGTCTCTGCTCATGTCACATGTTCTTACAAAATTCCATTGGTCAAACCAGGTCACTATGCCAAGGTCAACATCAATGGGAAAGGGAACTAGATTCCATCAACAGAGGGGGGCACTACAAAAGTTATAGTTATCATGTTATAGGGGGATAAAGAGTTTGAAAACATAATTCAACCTACTATGTCAGGATAGGAAAATCAAGGCACAGCTGCATTCACAAAAGCTCTAAGCCTCTCATATCCATAAAAGAAATCCCTGACATTTTTTGCATTGCCCTTTTTATACCGAGAACCCATATGACAACTCTCACCCTAGAGAGAGGAGATGAATAGACTTGAGGCAGATAAGCCAAGATGCAGACCTTGCTCCAGCTGGAAATGGTCCTCTCACCTGTTCTTCCCAATACAGATGCTAATGGACAAGTGAGTTTATTAAGAAACAGGAAAACCAGATGCCTCATGAAACAAACAACGCAACCACAGCAGCCCAGAAAACTCACAAAATCGCTGTGGTGACAATATACATCTCGATCTGGGCCTTAGAATTTGCCCTAGTACATTAGTTCTGAAACCTTAGAAAACAGCATAATTACCTAGAAGGCTCATTAATCAGAGTCCTGGAACCCATCCCCAGAGGTCTTAATTTAGTTGGTCTTGGGTTTGTAATTTTCATTTCAAACCAATCATTTTCATTTCAAACACAGTAGTTTTCATTTCAAACAAGATTTCAGGTGATGCTGACACTACTGGTCTGGGAACTACAGATTGAGAACTACTTCCATCCAAGGTTATAAATCCTCCATAGCAGAGACAGTTCACAAGTTCTGCTGAGAATTGTGGGAAGGTCCTTCATCCTTGAGTTGCCTTGATGCTCTGCCAGTGCTCCCGATGGGCTGAGGATCTTATCAGGCAAAATGTATGAAGCTGTGATTTTCTATGGTGGAGATAGCCCTGTGTTAGGATTATTGGGTTTTAACCCATTCGTGCTACTGACCTACTTTGTTACCAGCCATTTTAATCTTTCATGTGCTAAAGAAAGTTCAAGCATTGAATAACTGGTTGAATTAGTTGACCTGTAAGAAATCCTTTATTCAAAAAATATATTAATTTCAAGGTGTTATTATCAATAACTTTGTGACCTTGGGTGATTTACTTAAACTCTACAAGTCTTAGTTTCTTTTTTTAAAATCTGTAATATAGATAAAACAATTGTATCTACCTCAGAGGACTGTTGTGTATGAGGATACAATGAGATGACACATGCACACAATTTAGGACCGTGCCTGGCATAGAAAATATTTAATACTATTTTGTGTTATTATTGTTATTTTTTAAATTATTCATCATACAGAATTTCACACAATGCTATGGAATTTGATGGGAGGGAGAGAGACCACTCCAGAAGAAAGATAACGGGGAAAGAAGCAATAGAGCTAGGTCATAAGTATCAAGTGAGATTGGGTTTGTGGGTATTTCAGGTGGGGAAGGAGGGGTGTGGTAGGCAGGGGAAGAAATGTTAATCTGGAAATAAAGTAGGGAAAATACAGCTTGTGCCTAGTGATCAGAGAGAAGCTACATTTGGTGGGAAGTTACATACATAAAACAGCATAGTGGAAAATAATATTAATGTAAGCCTGGCACCAATGCAAAATAAGGGACACGTTGGTTTACAATGCTCAGGAATTTGGACTTTATTTGGGAGACAATGAGGAATAATGATGCACAGAGAAGAAAATGATATTTGGATTTGGTTCAATCCTAGGTTTACCACTTTAGATATTTATGATCTTAGGTGACCATTTTGACATTCTGAAGTTCAGTTTCCTTAATGTAATATGGAGAATACATGTACACACACACACACCATAGTGCTATTATGCAGATTAAAGAATATATACGTGAATACACCTTTAGT
This sequence comes from Rhinolophus hipposideros, assembly GCF_964194185.1. NCBI lineage: Eukaryota > Metazoa > Chordata > Mammalia > Chiroptera > Rhinolophidae > Rhinolophus > Rhinolophus hipposideros. The sequence goes on along the minus strand of NC_138057.1, from coordinate 70,221,308 downwards.
GGTATTCCACACATAGTAGATCCTGAGTTAATGCTTTTCTTTAAAAGAAATTATTTCGAAATACTTTAGATTTATGGAAAAGTTACAAAGGTAGTACATAGAGCTCATATATCTGTCATCTGGCTATTTCCCCTAATGTTAACCTCTTACATACTGACGATACACTTATGAAAACTATGCAATGGGCATGAGTGGCTAATATGAGTGCTCTCAACTAAACCACGGGCTTTATTTGGATTTCACCAGATTTTCCACTATAAATCTTTTCCTGTTCCAGGATCTGACCCTGGGTGCCATGTTGAAATAGGCCACCGTGTCTTCTTAATCTCCTCCATTCTGTGACAGTGTCCTGGCCTTTTCTTCCCTTTTATGATCTGAACACATTTGAAGAACACTGTTTAGGTATTTTGAGAATGTCCCTGAATTTGAGCCTATCTGACTCTTACTTTTGATTAGACGAGAGTTAAGTATTTGAGGGAAGAATATCTGAGGTGTTCACGTAATATCAGGGGTATATGCAGGGTTGGCTAAATAATTTTCAGGGCCCAGTGAAAAATTAAAATGTGAAGCTTCTCATTCAAAAAGCAGGGGAAAAAAGTTAAAGGTATTAAAATACAAAGATTTTTCCTTTTCTTCACAATTTCTCAACTTCTTACATTGCTTTTTTGTTTGTTTGTTTGCTATTTATTTAATGTCACTCTAAATAAAGAAAAAATAATATTGTAAATTATGGCTGTGTATTTTATTGTTTATAGTATGCAATGACAGTTTTAAGTACAAATATGAGAACTTGAATGCCGAATCATCAAAATTACGCAATTTGTATTTTCAGGCTTTCACATGCATGTGTTTTAGTCTTACCAAAACTACCTCAACTGGTTTTATCTCACTTCCTGATATACACACATTCTACCAACACTCTCTACTTTCTGCTTACTGATAAGAAAAGACTAAAGGGAAAAGGAATATTGGTGGCCTTATATTTCTCTTTACTTCTGTTATCTTTCTTAGCGTCAGTAGTTGGCTAAAACAAAACAGAAAGTAACATGAGTAAGAAAGGATATGATAGGGTTTCTTGGTGATTTATGCTTCATAGCACTCCACTACCTTCATTTTCTGTTCAAAGCAAGTTCTGGTTCAGATGGGAAATGTGGCTTCTAAAGGCACCAGTGTCCCTGGTTACTCTGTCATAGATGCAGCACCTTATCTTGTACTTGCTTTACGTCTCGCTGAACTTGCATACGTCATGGGTCCTCTGACTCTTGTGCTCACGGGGCATCCAAATGCTCTACGTAAACAGGGTGGCAAGGAACAGTGGACATAAATATTGCGTGCATCTCCTCTGCTCACACACATATTCCGTTGCCCATCGGACTTAACTTCAAAGATAAAATTGTTAAGAATTTCAATATGCCAAAAGTAGAGTACTGAAATAAGTGAGGAGCTCTTCCAAGAGTGGAGCCCTGTGTAGCTAAACAGGTTTCCTATCGGTAAAGACAGCTCTGGCTACATGATATCGACATTATTGTTAATCATTTGGTTAAGAAATTCTCTGCTGGTTTTCTGCATTATGAAGTAAACGTTTTTCCCTTACCACAATCTGTTTGTTAGAAGCGGATCACTAAATCCAGCCCACACTTAAGGGGAGGGAAATGAAGCTCCACTTCCTGGAGGGAGGAGTCTCAAAAACATTATGGACATATGTGAACACTACCACAGCAGTTAGTGAGCATTTTGGAGTAGCTGATGCTGTTTGAATCTCGTAACTCAAGGACCAGTTTTGGTATCTCATGACCCACATCTTGTCTCCAAATCTGTGATACTAGTAGTCTGGCAGAAATGTTGTAAAAGAACAAGGTAAATCCCCCTGCAGTCTGAATGCTGGTCTCTCACTAGTAAGACACTCTAGGTCTTGGGACTGATCCAGATGATGGGTGAAGTGACCCTCTAACCAGGAACTGCACTGACCTACTTTCTTTGGAAAATCCTATCCCTTCGTAGGCTATAGGCAGCATGTGGTGCGATGGAGTGCTATTCATAGCATCCTCTGCAAGTAGATAGTGGGGAGTAAGTCATTATCGGCCCTTGGTGCAGGGAGCTCCAAGCTCCCTCATCACCCTTGGCATCTCAGCTTGCCCGCAATTCCCCTAGTTTGGCAGATGCTGTCGGCACAAGATGCTGAGTGCAGGCAAATTATTTCCACTACTTCCTGCTAATTTCTGTACTGCATTCATTCAAACCTCTCAAAACTCTTAATCAACAGGAATATGCTCACCTGAGACTGGGTCACAGAGGGACAGCCTAGAGATCTGGGTAGATTGGTGACAGCTGCTGCCCTCTCTCTGAAGAGGATTGGTGTAGATATCATCGTGCTTGGTGACAGGAGGAGGGATGAGACAGTCTTTTAAGGTCTCTTCCAATCTGGGAAGCTTATGAATATCGCAACCAGCTGTGATTCTCCATGCTTTATTCATTATGAAAATGATGTAAATCCAGAGCAGCAGCTCTCTGAAAGCTAGGTGGCCACTAAACCAGGCATCAAGACACTTACCACCCTGAACACGTGCTGAGGAAAGTCCTTTAGTTTAATAAAAGAAGAGGCCATTTCAGGTATAGATGGAAAAACATAGTGTACTTGATAATACATGGGAATAGACTCATGGGTTTTACGTTCCATAGCAGTGAGCTTTGGCTGCTGGGAAAAGCTATTGTAATTCTAGATTGTCTTAATAGAAGTAACATGTTTTTGATGAGGGAGGATAATTCCTCTCTAATCCATGCTCATCAGGCCTTACCTGAACCACACTGCTCTGTTCTTGGTATACCTAGGAGGTTAGGAAAAACTAAAGATTTTTCAGAGAAAGATACCCTGGATAGTGAAGGGTCTCAGAATCATGCAAATGGAAAAACAGCTGAAGGAACTAGGCTTGCAAAGCCTGAAAAACCAGGGACTCATAGACTTATGACTGTTATGGAATGAAATGGGAGAGAAATTTCAAAAAGCTAAGAACAAGTTCTAGTAAGCAGTGACAGGGATTTTTGTCTTGTTAGCGTATAAGGAAGGTCTTTTACCATAACAGAACTCTGCAATGATGGAATAGTGGATCCTGTCACACATTCATCAGAGGTATCCTGAGATCATAAATGTCAAGGATGCTGAAAAAGGGTTTATACAGCAGGTGGTCTGTTCCTACGTGGAAAGACTCAATAGTGTACCGATATCAGTTTTGTCCATATTAATCTTTAAACTTAAGACAGTTTCTAGCAAGATTTTATTAAGATTGTTTTACTTGTAAAGTTTTTAAATATACAGCAAAGTTTAAATAACTTTACAGTAAACACTTGTATACCCACCACCTATGATAGCCTATTGAAATATGATTCACATACCATACAATTCACCAATTTAAAGTATACAATTCAATGCTTTTTAGTATATTAGCAGAGTTGTGCAACCATCACCATGCTTGATTTTAGCATGTTTTTATCACTCCTTCCCAGAAATCATACCCCTTGTCAGTCAGGGCCCTTCCCACGCCCTCTTCCCATGTCATTTTCATCATCTTCCAGCTCTAGAAAACCAATAATCTACTTTCTGTCTCTATAGATTTGCCTATTTTGGAATTTCATATAAACAGAATCATACAATATGTGACCTCCTGTGACTAGCTTCTTTCACTTAGTAGAATGTCTCTAAGATTCACCCATGTTGCAATGTATATTAGTACTTCATTGCTTTTAATTATCAAATGATATTCCATTTATCCATTCATCAGTTGATGGCCATATGGGTTGTTTCCACTCTTTGGCTATTAAAAATAATGCTCCTATGAATATTTGTATACAAGTTTTCATGTGGACATATGTTTTCATTTCTTTTGGGTATATATGCACACCTAGGAGTGGAGTTGCTGGGTCATATGGTAACTTGATGTTTAACCTTTTGAAGACCTGCCCAAGTATTTATAAAGTACCATTAACATTTTACTGTACGTTTTATAACATATCTATCCATGCATTAATTGATTTTTTTGCCCTTCAAAGGAAACTGCAAACATCTGTACACTCTAAAAGTTTCAGCATCCATATCATTAATGAAGCTCAATATTTGTTTATACTTTTTTCATCTGTTGAAAAATTTACGTACAAAGCAATGTACAAATCTTGAGGTATGCACAGAGGTGTGACAAATGCATTTACCTGTGTAACCCAAACCCCTCTTAACAGATAGAACATTCCCATTATCCCAGGAAGTTCCCTCATACCCATTCCCAGACAATCACTGAACTCACCCTTTCCCAGACGCAACTGCTATTCTGATTCTTTCCCACTATAGATTAGGTGGCCTGTTCTAGAGTGTCATGTAAAATGACTCGTAATCTCTACTTTTCAAAAATAGTCTTTTTTCACTAAGCCTGATGTTTTCAGCTATCAGTAGTTCAGTTCTTTTTTTAAAGACTTTTATTAAAAATATAGTTAATGTACAATATTATATTAGTTTCAGGGGCACACTATAGTTATTCAACATTTATATACCTAAAGAAATGATCACCATGATAAGTCCAGCGACCATCTGACACCTTCTGACACTGCTATCACAATATTATTGACTATATTCCCCATGCCGTACATTACATCCCCATGACTTATTTGTTTTATACCTGGTAACTTGGACCTCTTATTCCCCTTCCCCTTTTTTCTTCTTTTTAAATTATCAATTACAGTTGACGTTCAATACTATTTTATATTAATTTCAGGTGTATAGCATACCTGGCACTATACATAGTTATTACCATATTATTGACTATATTCCTTATGCTTTACTTTATATCCCTATGACAGTTTTGCAACTACCCATTTGTACTTTTAATTACTTCACCTTTTTCCCCTGTCCCCAAACATCCTCCCAACTGTCACCCAAACAAAACTAGTGCCCATCTGACACCATACGTAGTTATTACAATATTATGGACTCTATTCCTTATGCTATACCCTACATCCCTATGACTACTTTGTAACAACCAATTTATACTTAATCCCTTCCCCTTCATTCACCCACACCCCCAATCTCCCTCCCATCTGGCCACCACCAAAATGTTTTCTGTATCTATGAGTCTGTTTCTGTTTTTTTCTTAATTTTGTTCTTAGATTCCACATATAAGTGAAATCACATTGCATCTGTCTTTCTCTATCTGATATATTCCACTCAGCACAATGCCTCCCTGGTCCATCCATGCCACCACAGATGACAAGAACCCATTCCCTTCCATGGCCAAGCAATATTCCACTGTATACATATGCCACCTCTTCTTTATCCATTCTTTTTATTTTATTTTATTAGTTTCAGGTGCATGAGACATTAATACTTAGAAGTTTATCATTTATATCTCTCACACTGTGTGGAACCCCCTTCCCCTATCCACTATCCCTCTGACATTGCACCAAGCCACTACATTTCCATTCTTCCATTGATGGACATCCAAGCTGCCTCCACATCTTGGCCATTGTAAACAATGCTGCAATAAACATATGAATGCACATGTCCCCTTGAAGTAGCTTCGGTTTCTTCAGATCAGTACCCTGAAGTGGGATTGCTGGGTCCTTCACTGTCTCTTCTTATAGCCTTTGTTTTACAGTTCATTTTGTCTGGTATAAGTATTGCTACTCCAGATTTTTTTGTTAGCTTATTTTTTTAATTTCTATTTTCATGAAATATCTTTTTCCATCCCTTTACTTTCTGTCTCTGTGTGTCTTTCAATATGAAGTGAGTCTCTTGTAGGCAGGAAACGTGAGGGATTTGTTTTCTTATCCATTCAGCCCTCCTATGTCTTTTGATTGGAGCATTTAATCCATTTACATTGAAAGTAATTGTTGATAGATATGTAGCTATTGCCATTTTATTAGTCATAATTTTGATTTTATTTTCTGTCTTAAAGAAGTCTCTCTAACATTCCTTGTAATACTGGTTTGGTGGTGATGAACTCCTTTAGCTTTTTCTTGTCTGGGAAGCTCTTTATCTGTCCTTTGATTTTAAATGCTAGCCTTGCTGGGTAGTGTAGTCTTGATGGTATATCCTTGCTTTTCATCACATTGAGTATTTCCTGCTAATTCTTTCTGGACTGCAAAGATTCTGCTGGAAAATCAGCTGACATCTTATGGAAGTTCCTAGTTGCCTTTGATTCACTGTTTTTAGGATTCTCTTTTTGTCTTTCACCTTTGCCATTCTAATTATAATGTGTCTAGGTGCAGACCTCTTTGGCTTCATCTTGCTTGGGACTTTGCACTTCCTGGACTTATATGTCTATTTCCTTATATGTCTATTTCCTTCACCAGGTTAGGAAAGTTTTCAGTCATTATTTCTTCAAATAGTTCTCAACCTCTTGCTTTCTCTTCTCCTGCTGGTACCCCTATATGATGCAAATGTTACACTTGATGTTGTCCTAGAGGTCTCTTAAACTATCTTCATTTAAAAAAAAAAATCCTTTTTGCTCTTCAGATTGGGTGCTTTCTGCTACCTTATCTTCCAAATCACTGATTCAGTCCTGTGCTTCATCCAGTCTGCTGGTGATTCCTTTTACTGCGTTCTTCATTTCTGTTATTTTATTCTTTACTTCTGACTGTTTTTCTATGATGTCTATGTCCTTTTTTATGCTTGCAATCTCTTTGTTGAAGTTCTCACTAAGTTCCTTGAACATCCTTATAACCATTGTTTTGAACTCTGTCTCTGGTAGATTGCTTGCCTGCATTTAGTTTAGTTCTCCATTTAATTTAGTTAATTTAAATTCCTGTTCTTTCGTTTAGAATGCATTTCTTTGTTTCCTCATTTTGTTCGCCTCTCTGTGTTTGTTTCTATGTACTAGGTAGATCTGCTCTGTCTCCCAGTCTTGACCGTGTGGCCCTATGTAGTAAGTGTCCTGTGGGGCCCTGGCACAGTCTCCCTTGTCACCTGAGCCAGGTGCTCCAGGAGTGTCCCTTGTGCAGGTTGTGTGTGCCTTCCTGTTCTAGTTGAGCCTTGATTGCTATTGGCATTCAGTGGGTGGCATTGACCCTCAGGTTGACTGGCTGTGGAGATTGGCCACATCCACAACTTATAGGCTGTTGTGCTGGAGGCTTACCCCACTGAGTGGAATTCACCCCGGTAGGCTCTGGTCCCTGTTGAGACCACCCTTTGTGTGTGCCACTTGTGGGGCAAATTGGGCAATGCTCTGCTGTGGTCTGAAGCCAACTTCCAAGTATATTTGTTCTGGGGCTTCTTGGGAAGAGCGCTGGTGCAGGCCCAGTTCAGCCACTGCTTGTGACTGGCCAGGGACTAACTGGTAGGAGCTACAAAGGGATCTGCAGTTGTTTGGTCTCTGTGCTAAACCTGGAGATGCGTGGGAAAGGCCATGCTGCTAATTGAGAATGTCTCCCACCAGTACCAGGCCTGGGGTAACTCCGCAAAAAGCCAGGACACCTGGCAGCTGCTGCCACCTGCCAGCTCCCTTAAGACTCAGTCACTGATAAAGCCTCACGCGATATGCAAGTTAAAGAGAGGAAGGGCCTCAGGGAGTCACTAGAGTGGGAAGACCTGTGGTCACCAGGTTAATGAAGACTCTGATTTGGTGCCAGTGCTGAGCCTGGAGCAACTCAGCAAAAGTCTCAGCCCACCTAGGCCATCGCTACCTGCCTGGGGCCCATGGACTGCAATAGTTTTCCTAGAAAGAGTGCAATTTGGGAGGGGCTGGACACTCTTGGAGAAAATGCTTCCAGCAGTGTGGGAGTTGGGTAGGGCGGGTTCCCAGCTGAGTCAACAGGGCAAGTAGCAGAGCTCGCCATGCCAGTCAGATTCAGATTTGGCCTGAGGGAGTGGGCTCAACATAGGAAAGATGGCACCAGCCTGCCAGCTGCATGAGAAGAAGACTCCTCACTGGGAAAATGCCAACTGTTCTGCAGTCCTCCTCCTGAAACCACACCGCTCAGTCTGTCCCCCATATGTTTCTGAGGGCCCCTGAGTCACCTCCACTGGAGCCCAAGATAAGTGCCTCTGAGTGAATGAGTCTGTGCTCGGGCCATTTAAGATGGTATCTGGGTTTCCTGCAGTCTACCGTCCCACCCGAACGGTTGCAATCTCCACTGTATTTCGTAGCCAGATGTTGTGGTGGCTTCTCTTCCTGGTACCAGTGTCCTGGGCTGGGGAGTCTGGTGTGGGGTCCTGGGGTCCCTCAGTCCTCTGGATGTTATCCCCGTGGCAGAGATATCCCTCCTGATTCTCAACCACCACAGGGAGTTTTGGGGCCCATTCTGCATCTCTGCCCCTCCGACCAGTCTCAACGTGGCCTCTTTTTTATATTTTTAGTTATAGGATTTCTGTTTGTCTAGACTTCAGATGTTTCTCCAGGTTGATTTTTCTATAATTTAGTTATTATTTAGGGCTTAGGCACAGTGTTTATCTGCTCCTCCATCTTGGATCCTAATGTAGTAGTTCAGTTCCTTTGATGGCTGCATTGTAGTCCACTGTATGGATATCCATCATTTGGTAGACATTTGGTTGGATTCCAGCTTTTGCCTATTAAGAATAATGCCATTATGAACATTGGTGTAAAAGTCTTTGTGTGGACATAATCTTGTATTTCTTTGATTATTGGATTTGCTGGATGACAGGATAGGCACATACTTATCTTTATCAGAATCTGTCAGAAATTTCCCCCACACTAGTTGTGACTTTGTATACTGCCACCAAGAATGTAAGAGAGTCTTGTTGCTTCACATCTTTGTTAATATCTAATGTTATCAGTACATTTAATTTTAGCCATTTTGGTAGGCGTGTAGTTATATCTCATTGTGGTTGTAGTTTGCATTTCCATGATGACTGATAAATTGAACACTTTATCATTTGCTCATTTGTCACTTGTATATTTCTTTGTGAAGGGTATGTAAATATCTCGCTTATTATTTATTGTTTGCCTTTTTATTGTTGAGTTATAGGAATTATGTATTTACTCTCGATGACAGTCCTTTTTGGGTATTTATGAATATTTTCTAATAGTCTATCACTTATCTATTCATTTTCTTAATGGTATCTTTTGTGGAGCAGAATTTTTATATTGTGAGGTCTCATCTATCACATTATTTCTTTTGTGGTTATGCTTTCTATGACCTGTTTAAGAAACTGTTGCTTATCCCTGACAGATAATGCTTTTATTTTATATTTATTATATATTTATTAGTATTCTAAAAAGTTTTATGGTTTTAGACTTTATGTTTAGGTCTATTATCCATCTCAAATACATTTGGGTTAAGTGTTGACATTCTTTTTTTTTTGTCCCCTATGAATATACAATTTCTTCAGCACCATTTGTGGAAAAGACTTTCCTTTCACTATTGTATTGCTCTGGTACCTTTGTTAAAAAACAGATAGCCATATAAGTGTGGGTCTATTTTTGGACCCTCTTTTGTATTGACCTGTCAATTTCAATACCAGTACCATAGGATTTGGTTATTAGCTCTTCTATATTTTTTCTTAGAATATCTTTTAAGTTTTTAGGGTAGAGATCTTCTACATGTATTGGGAAAAAATGCTAATTATTTTACATTTTGATGCTATTATAAAGGAAATTGTTTTTGAATTTTATTTCTTAATTGCATAGTTATGTATAACAATGCTATTGATTTTTAAAGAAAGCCTCAAATCCTATAACCTTGCTAAATGTACTTACTACCTGTTGCAATAATTTTTAGATTCCTTGTGATTATCTTTGTAAACAGTCATTTTTAAATAGACAGTTTACTTCTTCCTTTCTGATTTTTATACTTTTTACATCTTTCTTTTATTATTGAAAATGGTTAGGATTTCCTGTACAATGTTGAATAGAAGCAATGAGAGTGGGAATCCTTGCCTTGTTTTTTTATCTTAGTGTTCAATATGATACCATTAAGATAATGTTATCTCTAAGTTTTATAGATGCCCTTATATAGATTGAAGAAGTTTCCTTGTATTCCTCATTAGCTCAGAAATTTTATTACAAATTGGTGCTGGATTTTGCAAAAAAATAAATAAATAAAATGTTTTCTGCATCTATTGAAATGATTATAGTGTTTTTCCCTTTATTCTGTTAATATGGTGAATTATATTCTTTGATTTCTTTATTGTGGTGAAATTTGCATATCATTAAATTAACCATTTTAAAGTGAACAGTTCAGTGAATGTGAAACTAACCTTGCACAGTGTTTATCTACTCATGCAATGTATTGGGTTGTGTTCTCTCCTCCTCTCTGATTTGAAAGACTTTGTTTAATATTGGTATTATTTCTTTTTAAAATATTTTGTAGAATTTACCAAAGAAAGACTTCTCTGAGTGAATAGTGTCTTTGTGATAAGGCCTTAGATAAAAGATTTAATTTTGATGTTGACTATTTATGTTTCATCTATGTAATTTGGGTTAGTTGTATTATTTAAGGGATTTTTCTTTTTATTTATTCCAAGTTGTCGAATTTGTTGATATTAAGTAGTTGATATAATATTCTTTTATTACCTCTTTAATGTCTATAAGATCTGTAGCGATAACCCCTTCATTCTTCACATTGGTAATTTGTGCTCTTGTACTTTCTTCTTAATCAGTCTAGGTAGGAGTTGATTAAAAGATCTGTTGGTCTTTTAAAAGAACAAGCTTTTGGCTTGTAAATTTTCCCTATCTTTGTATTTCATTGTCTTCTGCTCTTTACTATTGCTTTGCCTCTATTTACATTAAATTTACGTGCTGTTTTCTCCCCCGGCTTTTTGGGGTAATACTTAGGTCATTGATTCTAAGCATTGCATAGGAAATATAAATGTATATAGGGTTCTGTACTATCCATGGTTTCAGGCATCCACTGGGGGTCTTGGAACGTGTACCCCACAGATAAGGGATGGGGGTTCTACTGTATCTGGAAGCATTGCAGTGACCATTAAAGGAACAAGTGTTAAATATATTCTGGTAGATTCACACTTGGGAATACAAAAGATTTGAAAAGAATGAAATAGATTTACATAGACCAAAATGAAAATACCAAGATACAGCAACGTAAAAGAGCAAGCTACAATATGGAAGAATATGATGATGTGTGTGAGTAATACATGCATATACATAAAGTCATGAAAAGATGTAGAAAGATATAGGCAACATACCAACAATGATTTCCATTGTGAGGAAAATTGAATATGGAATCAGGTGTGAGGGTTTTAAAGGCAGTCTTTTATTTTTACTTATAATCGTAAAAAAGTATTTTTAAAATGAGGGGATTTTAAAATGACTAAATACAAGAGAGAAAACAAACCCACCTTTATTTCCAAGATGTGTTGGTTATGGGTTTCATATTTCTCCCTAAATCATAGAATCATTAAAAGATCAAATCCAATTGATCTTTCCCTAGGGGTAAGCATTATTATCCCCATTTTCCAAACAAAGCATGATGAACCTACTTACCCAATAACCCACAGCTGCTTGGCAGCAGAGTCAGAACAGAAAGAGAGATCTCTCAGTTTATTCATAATTATATCTAGTTATGGCATGGCTTGTAAGCAATAGAAGCCGGTTTCTAGACACATTTTTCTGAGCCACTATGTTTCAAGTGTGGCCTCAGTTCTTTGCTCTGCAGCCATACCCTTTCCCATGTACTTCTGTTCCACCCACAAAAAGTGAGTGCAGTTCCCTGTCTCTTAAGTTGGAACTTGGCCATGTGACTTGCTTTGGCCAAGGGGATGTTAGTAGACCTGATACATTTCAGGGTTTGAAATATGTTTACTTGGTTGGGACTGCCCTGCTGAGCTGCTGACATCTCTATGAATAGAGCTTCTCCCAGGTAGCTCCTGTGCCTTCACACTGGGTTCTAGAATAAACACAAATGGAGCAAAGTCATCCCAGGTGACTATCAGACATGCTGCATGAAGGAGAATCACCCCAGCTAACTTTCAGATCCATAGTTGAATAAATAGTTATTCTTCTATGCCACTGAGATTTTGTGATTTTTTTTATATATCCTTTATATTGATCAGATTTCAACCAGAGAAGCAGTTCCAGGGCACGCACATGCACACACACACACACACACACACACAAATACATGCATATTACACATACATATACATACAAGTCTCTGTGACAGGTATCTGACCTTGTACAATTATGAGAACTAGTTAAGTGTCTCTATAAGGTGTTTTATCCACATCTATTGCTAGAGCTCAAAGCCTAAAGGGCTGTAAGTCAGGAGAAGAATATAGTTATAAATTGGGGGATATCAAGGGTAGGCTCAACTTTAAAGCATAAACTGGAACCCCAAGGATGGACTGAAGCTCATGTTAGTTCTTAAATGCCTTTGGCTTTGGTGGTGTAGATATTCTACAGAAGGCACATGCATCTTTTGTCATAGAGGTAAACATAGACACCTGGCCCAGGTGTGAGAGAAGTTGAAGGAGGACCCAGTGGAAGGTGGAACAATTGCAGATCAGCTGCTGCTTCAAGCCAATAAACTTATAAAACGGTGGTGACTCCCTTTCCATCCTCCACTCCCAAGTGTCTCGCTTGTGGCATATCCTAACCAAAAATATAAGAGAAAAAGAATTCTGAGAAATATAGTTCAGAGTAGCCAAGTTGACACATTATAAAGCCATCATAGCCTCTGAGATTCCCATTTAATAATTAAGGAAAGAACATCCCCAGAGAGTGTGTGGGACATGACTAATCTCTCATAGCTGGTAATTGGTAGAATTGGAACTTGAATTAAGCCTCGTGATTTTTAGCCCCATGTGATTCCCATTCTACACATTATGTATGAATCCTTCATATTACTCATATCTGTGGTAGCTTCTCATGAAGCTGGAGAGCACTATCATGAGTGGGGGCATGGAAGGGTCATTGGGGGGAGTGGGACATTTAGAGAAAGGCTGAACTAGGTGGAATGCAGAAAAGCAGGTTTCAAGGAGCAGCTTGAGCTCAGTGGGTTCCTGAGGAAGGAGACAGGGAAATGGAGAACACACCTCTTGGTTTTGTCTCTGTGCTTCACCATTGTGTGTGATTGCTTTGAAGTCTGATCAACCTTAAGAGGCAAGTCGGCATGTGAAGGTGAAATGCAGCAGGATGGGACAAGCAGGCAGAGGATGGGACAGGACCTGGAGAACCTCCCTAGGAATGAGGAAGCATGAGAGGAAGTGCCAGAGGGGACAATCCACAGCAGCTGGAAAGACACACTGTGGTGGAGCCAACACTGAGATAGTAATGTCAATGAGACAGCCTTCACGAGGGCTCCCTATAGGCATGGCTGGGGTCGTCTATGACAATTTCCTGACAGCCAGAAACATGGCCAGGGCAAGAGTTAGAAGATGGCAGGCATCCATGGGTAGAACTCTCATCACCAAGCTGAGAGGGAGAGAGAAGGAGCTTGCACTGATGCCTGTAATGTCCTGGAGGGGCGATGCCACTGCAGGGTGCAGTGTGTGCTCCCGGAGGGTGTCAGAGTCCTAGCTGCCTTGGTTACCACTCTAACACTAGCATGGTTCACTGCATGACGCATGGTAGTCATTCAAAAAGCACCGATGAGTAAGTGAATGTGTACCGCAGGCTTTGGTACAAAATAGCTTCAGATTCAACATTCTAGCTTCATTCCTAATAAAACCTGGAGCCATTAGGTGGTCTGTCCTGGCCTCAGTCTCTTTATCTGTAATACAGGAATAATGATATAATTCAACTCATAGGTAAATGGTACTGTAAGTGCTAGAGGACACATACATCGGGCTCATAATGGATCAGGTTCCAGAAATGTGTTATTTTTCTGCCTTATTGTTTGGAATCTCTTGTCAGAGACCTGCATATAATCAAAAGATGCAGCAATCAAAGCTGAGGTGTGAAGCAAGGGCTTGGGTGCATGAAAAGCACCAAGGCGGAGGTGAAGGAAGAACCAGGAAGAGAGCTGAGCAGCCTGTGGTACTCCTGAGGACTCACGTACACTCCCCATTCCCTCAGCCCAGGTCAGGCTGGCCCCATAGATTGGAGCAGGCTTGGGAGCAGGCAGGTCTGTGTGAGTTCCATGCTCCAAAGCTGTCTGCCTCAGAGCCCTGGTGCGAGGGGAGGCGGCGGCAGCCACAGTAGGCTGAGTGTAGGATGATGCAGTGGGACTCTGAGCAGAGAACAGCTAAGAGACTGCCCAGTGATTTACAGCCTTTAAATGGCTCTCCCCTTCTGCAAAACTCTTAATTTAATAGACAAACATCTTGGGATAAGGGCTCACTAGAGACAGAACTGATGGGATAAATGCTGGAAGATTAAAGACCTGCAGAGGGGAGTACATAACTCTATTATGAAAATGAGACAGAACCTTTTCTGGCAGGTAGCCTCCCATCCCCTCCCCCAGATGGCAAACCTGAGACGAGCTGCCAACAAGGGAGCTGGGCTAGTGAACGTTTCAGGGGAACAACTCAGTCACCATGCTTGAAAGGGACCTTAATTTCGGCACTGCCCAGCATCTCTTCACCTGAACATTTTGCAGGGGAGGAAACTAAGTCACAGGGAGGCCAGGTGTCTCACCAACGTGAGTTAGTAGCAAAGTTAGTACTAAGATTTTGGCATCTTGGCTTGCATTCTTCCATTTGTTCTACAATAGATAGTGAACTCCTATTTCTGGTTCTGTCTTGCTCTCCTCTGTACCCTCAGTAACTAGCAGAGTCCACACACATAGTAGGCTGTCCATGAAAACTTGAGGAAGAAATAAAGTATCGGTGGGCTTTTAGGACCATCCCCTGGAAACTTACCACTTTCCCCTCAGTAAGGTGCCTGAGGTTACTGTCTGGGAGTTGACGGCTTTGGTCCTGATCTCCAGTGCTTGCTGTCCAGTCTGAATAGCGTCCACCTCCAACCAGTCCCTTGCTAGTCTCAGTGTTATCTTTCCCAGTCCTAGTGTCCTTTTTGTAACACAGACATCAAGCCCTGGCCTGCTCACTGAAGTGGGAGAGCCAAAGGAGAGGCAGGCTGGCTCAGGTAAGGCAATGAGATGGAAGGCCATAGTGGGTCACCTAAGTTGACTCTGAGAAGGATTGACGTGGAGTTTTACTTGATGTCGTCAACCTAATTGTTCAATCAAGGCCATGGACTTGATGTTGTCAACTTAATTGTTCCATCTAAACATTAATTAGTGTGTACACTGCAGATGAAATAGATCAGAATTGCCAGGTGTGATGGAAGAAACAATATTGGGACAACTGGATACATTAGTATATAGAAAGCCAGACCCGGCTCTGTGGAAAGGAATCTGACCTAGCTCAAGACACATAGGAGTTCCTTTACATGTATTTAAGGAATGATACTTTGGGTCTCGATCTGACAACACTGTCCCCTTGCATTTAACTAGGGGTTAACCGTGGCCAGTGTTTATAATGGGTGAGAGTATAGGAAGGAACTTCTTGGAGTTTGCAAACAGACATTTGTGAATTCTGGTAGCGGTCATATACCACGGTTCAAGTTCTCCATCTACTTTGGACTACGTGCATGGCCTAGAGCAATTCAAGTAACCTGTTTATAAGGCTCAGTTTTCTATACAGTGAGCATGAGCACAGTATCAAGCCCAATGGGGTTTTGGGAGACTTGAATGAGACAGCAGAATGCCTGGCCCGCCATGGGTGCTTAATGGGCGTTAGCTAATATTATTGTGTCTAAGTGTGGAGGGGCCGCTTTGCTTTTGTCTGTTCTCTCACGCTCGTTAAAGCATTTTTTAAAAGGCCATTGATATTATCCACCGGCTCAGGGCTATTTCAGGGAAAGTGCTTTGGGCACCCTCCCAGTTTTAGAATGGTTAGTTGAATAATACTGCAACTTCTGGCTTTTGACTTCCATAGAGAATTTAATTTATTTTTACAAGTTTGTGTTCCCTCTCATCAACTTTTGTGCAGAGGATCCTCTTATCTTATTTCTGTGTATTTTCTTTTTGATATCTTTTTTTCCAAATCAGGGTTTTTGTTGTTGTTCATCCAATAAGTTATAGGCATGTACTGAACACCTGTTATGTGCTAGATGCGGTAACCCTTATATACTTTAGAGTGTCTTATCTTTATACTCTACAGTGCTTTGTGAAGATTAGAAAAAGCAATGCAAAACAACCAGGTTATAATTATGTGATATATAAACTTCATTCTTAATGTCAATTTTACAACACTAACAACCAGAGTACATGGAAGGTTTATTGATTCAAACCTTCCTTGGCATGAAGTTTGGAGGAACAGCCAATACACGAATAATAATCAGGATTCAACAACTTCTTGGGAAGTGAGAACACAACTCAGAATAGATACATTAAATCTGGGACCCATATCAACTGTTCACTTTGGTCCAAAACCCCAACTCTATAAATGTATGATAAGGAAGATAGGGTTTACAAGAAAGATAGGTTAAAAGTCGGAGGTTGTCTTTTTGTTTATTTGTGGCATGAGTCAAGAATGAGCTTGGATTGGAACGAAAATTCCTAATACTATTACAGGCTGAGCGAAGAGTAAGCAATAACTCTGTTTTACTTCACCATATCTGCAATCCTGAGTGTACGTAATCTCAGTGTAGGCTCAGAGATGACAAACCAGCATATGATCAGAAGGAGGAAAGGAAGAGAAAATCAAATACCCAGAATGAGTGGAGGAACTTCAGATTCTTACCTGGAGAAGGGAAATTTTGGGCGAGATGACTTAGTAGCTCTCTGCAGACATCTGAACACTTGTGCAGGAAGATACTGAATGTCAGAAACATACAATAAATGGAAATTGCAGGAAAACACAGATTAGCTCAACATGAAGAATCACTTCCTAAAAATTAAAGTTTCCTGCCTAAGCAGTTATTTGACTTATCAGTTCACTAGCCTTGATCAATTACACCCAGGGTAACCATCACAACTATCTGGTGTCACAGAGGTATTGGAACAGCATTGGATAAAGTCAAAGACCACGTCTTAGAAATATTATAGGAATAATGTCTGTTTGTTGAATGAAAAGTTAACATCTAGCAAAATCACTTCTTTTAATAACTGATATGATTAATTTAAAAGGGGCAAATTTTCACTGCCATGGAGTGAAAACCCATGGAGAGATGGATTTTGTGATTTCATTCAAGTTGTAAAATTGGAAGGGGGATGGATAAAGGAAGGAGGTTGCTAATCAAAGTTGAGGATGTGAGACATGCCATGAAGTTTGAAAGAAATTATACTGATTATATACTTACATAGAGCGTTTCAGAGTTTATAAAACACTCAACCCTCTGGTTTGTGATCTACACCTCAGCAACAAAAGTGATAAAAGAAGGTCCTCGTACTGTTACTGTCCCCATTTAACAGATGAGGTAACTAAGGTTCAGTTAGGTCAACGAATTGGCTATGGTGTAGAATTGGGCTTTAAAGTAGATTTTTTAAAAAAAGATTAAGTTGTTTTTTTAAGCTGTCACATTAATAGGGGGCTTAAAACGGGAATAGACATAGGGAAATAGAGAAGTTATTATTCTAAATGTGGTGTAGGCTGGAAATATAAGTAATTTCAAGACGTGTATTTAATAAAGAAAATAATAACAAAAATGAAAGCATTATCATTCCAAGCGAGAAAAGCTGAGAAACCATGTGGAGAAAAATGGAAGGAACTTAACCACACACACACACACAAAAGACATTCAAATGGCAGCTGTGCAGGGTAGGGAGTGAAGCCATGAGATGGGCTGAATTCCGGTGTGTTTGTTCCTTCTGGACTTGATGTGGCTAAGCACACAAATTGCCTGGAAAAAAGGGGGACAGAGAACAATGCTTCCTTTGGGAAACGGGCATTACTGCTTAGCTGTAGTGAACAGGTAGTTTTGAAAATTACACACGATGGAGCCAGGTAATTTGTTTTTTATAACTCGTGAGTCCTGAATTGAAATTGAAAGGGGGGTGGCGACATGTGAAATGATTAGGAAGGAGTAATATGGGCTTGCCTGCCTGCGGCCAGTTGTCATTAGTATCCAGCGTTAACCTGGCCAGGACAAAGTGCATCTTGCTCTGAGGAGCCATGAGCTTATATCTGGATGGTTTCTGCCTGGATCCCCGGGTGTGGCTGGTCCCCACCCTACTCCCTAGCACCTTATAACCCCATTACTGTAACACACTTCACAGTTTATTGTCATTACACTCCTCTTTGCTTGCCCGCTCTGCTTCACTGGAAGAACCAGCACTCAGGCCCAGCAGACTCTGGAGATCTAACAATGGTAAACGAAGACCAATGCTACACTAGATAGTTGGTGCTCGAAGAAACGAATTGTTAAAAATGAATCCCTAACATTATAGGTGGAGACAGTCCAGTCCAGAGGAAAGAACTGGTGATGTGAGGGAAATCGGGGGAAAATACCTACTATGTGTACTGTTTCACTGTACAATAGGGAGCCACATACACCTTGCCCTCTTGGAGCTTACCATCCAGTGGCAAAGACAGACAGTAAATCAATAGTGCAAATCCTAATCCCAAATGTACAAAGGGCTGCAGGGAGAGGTGGGAAAGTTTCCTACCGGCCTGAAGCATCAGGTTTATTCCTGATGGCACACAATCTGTAAGTGGCAAATCCAAGGCTAGTTCCTAAATCTACTTATTGACATGGGGTCGGGTCTTCCTTGTATTTTTTGCAATAATTTTTAAAAAATATTCTCTTTGCCCTAATCTAGGGGTTCTTTAGAATTCTGTGGCCCATAGATCCTTCTGAGAATCTGATGAAAGCTATGAATCATCTTTCAAGTGTACATATATACCCAACGTGTAAATTTGGACATAATTTGGGGGACCATACGTGGATGTCTAGGTTTTGATTTTCTGTCGTGAGCTCATTCCTAGGTGACTTCATCTACCCCTAGTTCTCCCTTCTTTTGGATCCTTCCCAATCTGCATCTCCAGCTCTGCTGTCTCTCTTGTAATTCAAATGCATGGGCATAGTTCCACCAGGCTATACTACAATTAGAATGTAGCAAAAGCCACACTTGGTAAACAGTTATGTGTGCTGGGGTTGGGGGTGGCAGTGGTATTGAGGGCCTAGGAAAGCAGACTTAAGTTGATAAAAATCAGGTGGAGATAGTTAATAGACAGTTATAAAAAATGTCTCTGGTGCTCAGAAAAAGGCTAAGAAGAAAATGTCAAGCTAAGAATTTTTAGACTGTGAGTGGTAGGTCAAGCTTGAGTGTTATTGTCACAGAAGAGAGTATAGCATGGGAAGGGAAGTGTAAGGGAAGAAAAATAAAGGGAAAGGCAGGAAAGAGAAGGAAATGGGAAAACAGGAGGGAGAAGAAGACAATTAAATTGAAGGGAAAGACGAAGGGTCAAAGAGTACCCTGGGGAGCATCAATATTTACAAAGTCAGTGAAGGAGAAGGAATCTTTGTAGGAACCTGATAATCCTAGGAAGAAATGTTGCAAGGAGGAAGTACTCAGTACCCAATGGCATAGACATCAAGTAAGAAAAGAAGCTAACAATGTCCACTGACTTTGCAATTAGGAAATTGTTAGTGCTTTTGGCAGGAGAGGTGTGATAAACATTTTGGAGAGGAGATCTGATTTTATTGGGTTGGGGAATTAATGGAAGATAAGAATGTATGATCAATCAAGGCAGAGAACCTCTTCAAAGCACTCATCTTTGAAAGATTGAAAGAAGATGAGCTGAAACAAGGAGAGCATGGCACCCAGGTGGAGCTGGTATGGGAGAGAGATGATGACTGAAAGGGAGTTGGGAATAGAGAAGGACAGTTAGTCGTCTCAGCAATGGAGGGCCCAACTGACAGGGTAAAATCTTAGAAGAGATGTAAAGAGAGAAGTTCAAAGACATGGAGCTGAGGGAAAAATCTTAGGTAATACAAGACCCTGAAGCAGGAGAGAAGGCAGGTAGTAAGCACAGATGCAGTTCCATTTGTAGGTAGGATAGGCAGGCAGTGAAATGAGGGGGCTGTAGAATGAAATCCTTATGTTGTCTGAATGGTTGGCTCCACTTCCCTCTCTTTTTCCCCACTTCATATTACAGCCAGTTTTTCCTGGGCCCCACCAGTGCTTTTTGTGGCGGAAGCACTAGAAGCCACAGGGCTGGTTTTAAATAAGCCTGCAGTCTGTCTTGGACTCAGTGACTCATCATGAACTCAACCTTTTTAGAATACAACCTTTAAAGAAAATTTAAACTTTAGACATCGAAAACAAAGGAAAAAAGATGTTTTCCCTGATGCTATTTCCAAATGTCATTTTAGAACTGATGAGTCTGGTTGGAAAACTGTGAACCCTGTTTTACTTTCTGTGGCCCACTCTAAAGCTTTAAGACTATGCAAACTTCTGGAACTCTCCTTCAGCCCTTGATGGGACTAAAAGCGTCATGATTTCTGATCCTGCATTTGCTGTCACTTCTTTTCTCTGGGTCTCAGTCTCCTCATATGAAAAAAGTGAGATTGGGCGTGGCTATGTCCAAGGCCTCTTGTAACCCAGAGGAACATTCCAAGACTTGAAATCATAAAAACAAAACAAAACAAAACAAAACAAAAAAACAAAAAAAAACAAACAAACAAACAAAAAAAAACTTGGTACACAAAGTTTTCATGAAGTGACATATTTAGCTATGATATTTTACAAAATGAAGAAAGGAAAGAAAATGGAAGGATAGAACCCTCGGGGGGTGGGGGGAGAAGGAAAAGCAGGTATTGTATCCTGATCTCATCTTTTCCAGGAAAGTTCAGCCCTTTTTCAAAGCTCTCAACACAGACATAGCCTGCCATGTGTCACTGACTCACAGGGCCAGGTCAAAGCCAGTCTTACCTCTATTTCTTCAACTTGACCTGAGAAATAAAGAAAGCTGAAGTCAAAAGGGATACGTTCACTAAGGATCAGGCAGAGGTATTAGGACAAAATGCAGCTGAGAAAGCCCAAGGAAACCTACAGATACGTTTTACGTTTGCTGTCATTCCAGGGAGCTTGAGGTGGGGACCCAGAATCTCACTGCCCCTTCTCAGAGTTCTCATCTATGGCACTTCCTTTCTCGACAGAAGGAATTGTGAATAGGTTCATGGGGCTGTGACTTCGTTGTCTGAAGGTTTAGTTTGAAATCTGAGTTTGCAGCAACAAACTGAATCTGGGGCCACGTAAACTATTGAAATTTCCATTTTGTTCATTCAGATTGGAATAAGACACATTTACCTTTCAAGATAATTTTTAAATCATATGGTATACGAGAAGTTTGCTGACATTGGAGCTTGATGGACCTGAATTCAAATGCTACCACATTCCCCTAATTCCCTTATCATGATTATTTTATTTATTCTTTTTTTCCTCACATCTCCAGAACCTCTCCCCCACATTCTCTTTTCTCTGACTTTGATACTTATTTCACTGGGAAGTCATTGAGAATGTCTGCCTACCCCACCACTACTACCAGCCTACTGGGATTTGTGCCTTCATACTTGTTGCTATAGATAAATTGTTCACATTTTTATCTAAGGTTGATCTGTCCACTTCTCCCTCCAGATACCACCCCTACTTCTCTCACACCCCCTAGTCCAATTTCTGCTCAAGGTCACTTATAATCCATAAATCATCCCAGCTTCTCTGAATCGTTTTCCCCTTCTCTGGATAATCTTACCAATTAACCTAAAAATATGAAGCAATGTCTCCCGTGTTTTAAAAAAGTTCCCTAGACCGTAGACCCACCTAGATGTCCCCATTTGTAGTAAATGACAGCTCACTTCTTTCAGTTCTTCAGACCAGAACTCTGTGCTCATTCTTCACTCTTCTTTCTAATATCCTACCTCCCATCTGTCGGCAAATCCTGCTGACTCTCCTTCAAAACGTATCCTAGATGTGAACACTTCTCACAACTTGGGCTGCTAACCATCATCTCTCCAGGAAAACAGTAAGAGCCTACCATTGGTCGCCCTACTGCCTCCATTGTTCCCTCAGTCTTTTTTTTTTTTTTCTCAGCACCCAAGTATTTCTTTCCGAATATAAACCATATTTGTCATTTTTGTACTTAAAACTTTCCTTTGATTAATACCTTCCTACCTTATTCAGAGCAATAAGTCCTTGCAATGACCCACACTGCCCTGCCAATCTGGACTCCTCTGAACCCCATCAGGGTAAAATATTCTCCTGTTCTCTCACCTGCTCCAGCCAGATTTGCCTTCCTGCTGTTCGTTGACCCCACCAATCTCACTCTCTCCTTAGCACTCTTGCTGTGACATGCTCTCCCCTTAGAATGTTCTTATCCCAGATGGCTTCATATACTGGTCTCTCACTTACTCAGTGCTTCTGCTCAACGATGACTTTGTTAGCCAGCCTATATAAAATAGCATTCTACACACAATGTCTGAACACTCCATTTATAAACTCCTTTATATTTTTTCCATGGCACTCATCACTTTTCACATGATTAATTACTTCATTTATTGATTTGATCATGATCTGTCTATTTCTATGAGGAGGAAAGCATGCTACTCGGCTGTATTCCCAGCTCCTGGAACAGTACCTGATTTATAGTGGAAGCTTAAAAACTAAGTGATTAGATAACAGAGTGACTTTAGGTAATTTATTTAACTTTCTTCAATCTTGGTTTCTTCAACTCTAGGAGTGGATATAATATTGCCTACTTGGTAAGATTGCTCTAAGGAACAGAGATAACACGTAGGAAATGCAGGGCACAGAGCAGGAGTATAATAAACAGCATGTCTTATTATTATTCGTGTTGTGCAGATTAACTGGATAATGTATGCAAAAGCCCTGACATGCTTCCTGATGCTTAACAGGAGATCAAGAAGTGGTATTTCTCAGTACTCGAGGAAACACATTTTCGATTATTTAGACAGACTCACTGTTGGCAGGAAGTCGGATGACAACAGCTCGGGTTTTGTAGTGGCACAACTTCGTTCAAATTCTGATTCTACACGAGGAGCTGGACTTGAGACAGGTTTTATAACCTCTTCTTTGTTTCCGAGTGTTCATCTATAAAGTGGAAATAATTGCATCCTATGATTGCTAATATGATTAACAAGTTACTTTACACGTCAAAGCGGAATTAAAATTGCACATGGCATTGATATTGTGAATCAGCTGACCTTCAGTAAGAATATTATTCTGGATTATCTGGGTGGGCTCAGTGCAATCATGAGGGCCCTCACCAGTGGAAGAGGGAGACAGAAGAGTAGACCTGGAGAAATGGTGACAAGAGAAGAGCTCATCTGATGCTATCAGCTTTGGAGATGGTGGAAAAGGCCACCAATCAAGGAATGTGAGTGGCGTAGTGTTATACTGTTATTTCCAAGAATCTATTTGGTCACTGAGATGACCAAAATACATTTCTTAGATATATTTTGTCGTTTTCCACCATTCCTGGCTCATAGTTCCCAAAACCCTTGGACTATCCTGGGCAGTGAGAGCAGTGGGAGAGTCCTTTGTTATGATATTTGGTCTTGTCCTCAGTTCCTGAAAATGCTTCAGACATAAAGGTGAAATGGGTGTCTTGTTATTCATAACAAACCCTTTTCCATCACAACTGGATTCCTGTTAATGAGGTGACTCTTGGAAAGAGCCTAAGGATGGGGGCTGGTTATTAAGGGAAGCAACCACGAGTAAAGAGTTGGAACTTTCAGTCTCAACCCCTGCTTTATGGGGAAGGAAAGGGGTCTGGGGTTTCATCAATCACCAATGGCCAATGATTTAATCAACCTAGTCTATGTAATGAAGCTTCCATAAAAACCCAAAAGGACGGGGTTCAGAGAGATTCCGTGTTGGTGAACATAGAAATGTGGGGAGAGTGGTGCACCTGAAGAAGGCATGGTAGCAACCAACCCTTTCACCATACCTTGTTCCATGTATCTCTTCCATCTGGCTGTTCCTAAGTTAGACCCTTTTATAACAAACTGGTGATCTGGGGAGCCCATGGGTTTTCTGAGTTTGGTGAGCCTCTCTAATAAATTAATAGAACCCAAAGAAGGGGTCATTGAAATCTCTGATTTATAGACAGTTAATCAAACATACAGATAATAACCTAGGCTTACAATTGTCATCCTGAGTTGGAGGAGTCGTTGTAACGTCCAATTTGTAACTGGTCTGTCAGAAGCACAGATGACAACCTGGCCTTGCAATTGGCATCTAAAGTGTGAGCTGTGGGGGACAGTCTTGTGGGACTGAATCTTCACTTGTGGAAAATGATGTTATCTCCAGGTAGATAGTGTCAGAATTGAGTTGAATTGTAGGACATCCAGTTGGTGTCTGGAGAATTGCTTGGTGCTGTGGAAAACCCCTCCCCCCACACATTGGAATTAGGTACAGAACCCAAAAGACCTAGTTTCTCTAGAAACTAGAAAAGGCAAGGGAATGGTTCTACCCTGGAATCTCTAGACAGGGATGAAGCCCTGTCGACTTTTTGATTTTAACCCAGTGAGGCCCATTTCTGGCATCTGATGCTCAGAATGGTAAGATAATCAATTTATATTCTTTAAGCCACTAAGTTTGGTAAAACAACAATAGGAAACTGATACACTTACTACTCAGCTATACAGCAGATATGATAAACAGGACTGCCTCTAACATTTGTTGGGTTCAAGACAAGATTAGAAATCTAGTTCTTGGCCTGGACCCTACTTTTCTTCTCTTTTCATCCCAGCTTTTGCTTGCATCAAGAGAGTCCTCATGTGCATGCATATGGAAACCATCCTGCACATCTACCCTTTGCATCTGGGAGGTGCTATTTGGACAGTTTTGGACAGAGGTGTGACACCAGCAATTGAGTCTGATCTCAAGGGGACAAATGCTTGGGTGAAACTCTGTAGGTAGCCTTGGAGCCATCGAAAGGATCGTTCTGGGTTTCTGGGCTCCTGACACAATGTCTGAAAGGTGAGCTATCAGCTCCAGGGGAGCCTGCTTTTTTGTCCCACAGAGTTCTCCCCTCCTTTCCCCAAAGAAGAGCCAGAAGGAGGCTCTCGAAATAGCACTCTCAGTAGATGTTTTGGTGATGACAGAAGTGCTCTGTATCTAAGCTGACACATGGCGAGTAAGCACTCGCAATGTGGCCAGTGTCACTGCAGAGTTGAACTCTAAGTTTTATTTACTTTTAATTAATTCGAATTTAAATACCCCTGTGTGGCTTGTGGTTACCGTATTAGACAGCGCAGTTGTGAAGCATGGTGCTTGGATCCCAGGACAGGGTCTGTCTAGTTGACCAGGTCTTCAGGCGGTACTGATGAGAAAGAGCCTGAGAAGGAGGAAAAGAAAGACAAAGTGTTGAAGACAAATAAGAAGGCTATTTATCCTTTAAGAAGAAAACCCATCATGGCATCTTAAAGGCAATTGGCCTTTCATTTAGGATCTGATAGGAATTCTGCTCTCTCTCTTCCCTTTAGATCTTTCTGTACATTCTGTCTTCTTCTCTGGGTTCACTCCTCTGACCCTCCAGAACTCACCTCTGGCTTACTATATCAGTCAGCCTTTGCTGAGTAGCACATTACGCCTCCATTTGGTGGCTTACAACAACAACCCATTGTTTTGCTCAGTATTCTGCCACTTGTCAGTTTGGGATGGGCTTAGCTGGACGATTCTTCTGTGTCTGTGGTCTGCTGCTGGGCCAGGCTGTGATGACCTCAGCTAGGATAAGTCACCTTTGTCCCACGTGGTCTCCCATTCTCCAGCTTGTTCACTTAGGGGTCACAGGCTTCCAGGAGAGTGACTGGAAATACCCAAGGCCACTTGAGGGCTAGGCTCAAACTAACATACTAAAGAACTTCAAAGTCACATCATGAAGATGGGATGTACCGGCTTCATGAATTGTGTGCATTTTGTGTAATCTATCTCATTTCCCTCTTGTCAGCAGTGTGCTGTTTCCTGCAATCCCAGATTCAGCTGGGTGTCCGGTGAGTATCCCTATATGCCAAACACTGAATTTGTCCCCTCACTTAATTTTTACCAGACTTTGCAAATTAGGTACCTTTATGATTATCATCCCCGATTTAGGTAGGCAAGGACCAGAAACTTCCGAAGTTCACATAACTGCATTTGGCAGAACGGGGAGCTGGCCCAGTGCTGTCTAACTACAAACCAGGGTTTCTCAATCTTGGCACTGCTGACATTTTGGACTAAATGATTCTTTGTTGTAAAGAGTTGTCCTGTGCATTTTAAGATATTTAGCCACATCCCTGCACTTTACCCATAGATATTATTAACGTACCCTCCAGTAATGACAAAAATATCTTCAGATACTGACAAATGACGGGGAGGGGTGAGCAAAAACCACTTCTGGTTGAGAACCACTGCTCTAAATCATGCTTTGAACCCCACCTCAGGACGCTGTCTCTCCTTGAGTGAGGGAGCTGAGTCTTTTCTAGCGCCAACACTCAGTATACACTTTTAGCCTGGAGGAGAATAGAATGAAGGCAGAACTGAGAGCTGGAACCACCATTCCAGTAGGCTCTCTCAGAACTCACTCTCCAGCCTTTAGCCTTTCCTCTGTCCCGATGCTTTCAACTTCTCATTATGAACTCAGCATCCTCTACCAGGTTCCAGTATGTGAGAACCAGCCAGTTTCCCAGGACATGAAATGATGGCCCCAGAGCAGGCTCAAGAGAAAGCTCCAAGTTGGAATGGTTTTGCTGTTGATGGCGGGGAGCTAAATATTTCATCTTCATAAAATAAACATAGATCGTCTCGTCATGAAATATACATAAAAATGTTTAAACATGTTAATTATTAAACCAATATTGATTCATATTGGATGAGGCATTAAGGGAAAATTAGCTAATGTATTTAATATCTCCTCCACAGTTGACTAGTATCAGAATTCATCATATCTAACCACCAATAATCATAAAAGTGGCAGGCAGTATTTACGATTGGGGTGAGTGAGTTCTGGGCAGGAAGTGATGGGGATGGAGGAAATATGAGAATCTAAAAGACAGAACCTTTCAGTTGTCACAGACCATCCTCAGAATTTCAGACACAAATCACTGGGTACAGTCATATCATCAAAGTTTGATAAACCTTTCATACTGGGACCGCTAACGAATGTCATTTGGACATGCCTTCCCTCTCAAAAATGAAATGGGATGGCAGATGCAATGGAGAGGTAGAAAGATAATGGGAACAGGGCTTAAAAACCATGGTTTTGGATTTTGTCTCACTGATATTTTACAGCTTTAGGCTATTTATCCATCTGAAAAATGGGGTAATATCTACCAGGTGGCATTTTGCTCTTATCATTTTATAGATGTTTAATCTCGTCTTACTAGGTAGTTTTTAAATTCCTTAAGGGAAGAGACTTCCCTCCCTGTTGTTTTCTTCTGTGTCTTGAAAGTAGGCTAATTTAGTCATTTAAAAACCTGCTCTGGAGTCAGAAACGTCTACATCTGAATTCCTGATGTTGAGTTATGTTTCTTTCTTTGTGCCTTGATTTCCTCATCTGTAAAATAATTCACTTACCTCCGTAGACCTGCTATGGATATAAACTCTTATGATGTATATATAAAGGGGTAAAACATAGCATGTAGAGACTATTACATGCTGGGTGGTGGTTATTTCCCTATTTTCCTAGAGCAGCGATAAAGGATTAAACAATTAGCTAATATTTGATGAAATTTCAATGGATTTTTTAAATTCGTAATTCACGAACTTTGCTAGCAGTGGAAATGACTTTCAATATCAGCTACTGTGGCTAACTGTGAAGTCATGCGAGCTAATGTCAGGCACAAACTCTGCCACTGATAGGAACAAACCATGGGAAGGAGCTCAGCTTGTTGTGCCTTCGAATTCAGTGCCCTTCCACATCCCCACGGGTTCTGGAGCGAGGAAGGGAGAATTTCTCCTTAATGTGAAGACATGCTTGGGGAAAGCTACTTCGAGTCCCACCTCTGTCATCAGAAAGTCACTTAACCTCTGAGACTCAGTTTTCTCCTCTGTAAAAAGGAGACCAAAAGGTGGAAAAAAATAAGATGCAACTCACAGTCTTATTTTGAGAATAAAAGGAAACGGAAAAAATTAACACGATCACATTTTGCCAATTTAGACATATCAGACATCATATTTTCTAAATTTTGAGATACAGTCTTTGTTGTCATTTTTAAAGCATTTCTAAAATTAGGTTATGTCGTACAGTTGACATGTACATGAATGTGGTGTTTCTCTCCTTTTCCCAAGGTGCTTTTCTTAAAAAAGACATTTGGAAATGTCTTCAAAAAAAAAGGTAAAGCAGTATTATTATCCACCTCACCATTACTGAATAGACCCTCCTAAGAAATAGTGCTAATTCAGCCTAGATCAACTATTCTGTGGTCAGGTAGTTGATACTGAGTGAAAAAAAAAACGGTGGGAGAGACCTTGATGTATTCTCTTATAGTCTTCTGAGGTGACATATATTGACTTGTGGAATATTGCACAGCTCAGAGGTGGGGAAAATGGTAAACACATGGACATTTCCCAAACATGTTTTCCTTAGATGCCTTGTGTCATCTGGGAAAAGTTGATGAGAAATGGCCTACTATTATGTATCAGGACCCATCAAGCACTGAGATTGAAAATCTCTCCAGCAGCATCTCTCAGCTCCCAGATGTCACACAGCTGCACTGAAAATTGTTATCAGAGCTCGAAAGAGAATAAAAGAGAGGATTGTTGAAGCAATGAAGGCATATGACACAGTAAACAGTGCATTTAATTTCAACTTAATGTGAGAGACAACGTGCATTAGATAAATATTATCCGATCATTAAAAACATATTTATGGAAGTTTTGCAACTATGTCAGGGATGTGTGACTAATATTATAGAGTTGTGCGGCCTCAAAACCATATTTGTCTTAATCGACTGGTGTTTAGTTTGGATTATTGACTGTTAAATCAAAATAAAAATTTTCACTTGAGAATTTGCATTTCATTTGTGATGGATTTGTCTTCATCCAGATACTCATACTGGATACCCACTTTGCCCATAAAAAAGCCCACTCTAAAAGAATCCTAGAATTTCCATGTTGGGAAAGTTCGGAGAAGTCCAATCTCCTTCCAGCTCTTTTTTTGGTGCAAGTGGTGTCATCTGTTTTGAATTGCAACTATATTTTCTGAATAAATGCAGTATTGCCACACTGGGGAAAATTTGGAAGAGAAAACAGAGAAAAAAAATGTCAGCTATATTCTGTTCACTCTGACAATCCTTCCTCTATCATTTTCTGTGTATCTGTGTGTGCTTGGTACAGTGATAACTGGGATATACATCCAGGAAAGTTAGTGTTAATCCTTCTTCATTGTTACTATATAACTTTCATGACCACTGTGTTTATTAACATAATACTCTTCTAAGGAACGGCTGTGCTCTAATGTACTGAACTGTTTCCCCATGTTGTGTCTAGTGTCTAGTGGGTCCGGATTGCCTGAGTTTGAGTCCTGCCTCTACCCACTTACCCAAAGTGGGATCTTGGGTGAGTTACTTAATACGTCTCTATCTCAGCTTCCTCATGTGTAAAATGTGGATAGTGTTAGAGTATGACCCCATAGAGCAGCTCTAAGAGTTAACTGAATTAATCTATGTTAAGCACGTAAAACTGGCACACGGTGAGCATTCCATAGTGTTATTATGTTGATAAGTGAGTCAATTATGAATACTCTGATACATATTCTTTCCCCCAAATGTTGAATCGTCCTTTGATGTCATCCCCAAGCAATTTTCATAGAATCTCATACCATGACCCTGATCCTTTTTGATCATTTCCAAAGTCAAAGAACCTATTACCACTGTAGACAGATTATTTCACTTCGGGATGACTTTAATTATTGGCAGTTTCTTCTTCACGTTTAATCCAGGTGGGCCTCCTAGTGAATTCCATGCAATGACTGCGTTCTATCCTTGTTTTAATGGAAATTATTTCAATACACTGAATCTCAAAGCACGTTGCCTGGGACGCTAGTAACCCCCATTTCCAAGCCATCCAAGTTGTAATGATTCTACCTCCAAAATGCCTCTTGAAACCATTGACTTGTCTCAATTCATTGCCACCACCCCAAGCTAAGCCACCGTCACCTCTGGCCCTGTTTACAGCAAGAACCTCTTAATTGGTTTTTCCATCTGTTCCTGGTACATGGCCATCAGTCTGGTCTTACACCAAATGCTAATGTGATGACAACATTTCTCTATGCAAAACCTTTCTATAACATCCTGTTTCTTAGACTAAAATCTGAACTCTTTATCGTAATCTACAGAGCGCCACCTGAATAGTCCCGTCTTCCTCTCTCCTCTCATCTCTCCAGGTCACCAGGATGCAGCCACACTGGTCCTTCTCAAGTGTCCCAAGCTCTTTTATGGCACAATGCACTTGCAACATTGTCCCCTTTGCCTGGAAAGCTGACCCCTTCTCTTACCTTCAGCCGGGCCAACCTCTCCTTATCTATCCTTCAGGCCTCCCCTGAAATGTTTCTTCCTTAAGGAATCCTTCTATAGGAAGAAACTGCAGTTTAAAATATGCTTATCTGTTTTACTCTATCAGCGTACCTTGCTAATTTTCCCTCAAAGTACTAATTAAGAGTTCGAAATCATATGTTTATTTGTGTGTTTATTTGTACCATCCCTCATTGAAGTAATGATTTACCAACTCAGATACACTTCTATTAGTCATACCGGAAAGCAACTTTAAACAAACAGTGGTCATAGATAATTTACCGTAATATCTTCTATGTTCCTAGAGCTGGAATAAAATCATCACGGCAGTGTTTATTGAGCACTTGCCACGTTCCAGACCTTGTGCTAAAGTGTTTCACACATACACTCTTATTGCCTAGGAGGTAAGCACTAATACTGTCCCATTCTACACCTAAAAGGGACAGCAGTGTGCCCACGTTCCCATAACAGGTAAGTGGCAGAACCAGGATTTGAACCCAGGCTAGCTCTAGTGACCACGTTTCTACCACCACACTAGAGAATATGCTCTTGAGGATCTTAGCTTGGCTTTAGGACAGGAAAACTCACAAAGCACATGAAGCATTGTACATTTTGCACAAAACCATGAAGATAAATCATTCAGTGATGCAATTAGAGACTAGAATATTGAAAGGGATGGTAAATGAACCTTTTCAAGGTAAAGCGTTGCATGATTTAAGGTGACATTATTATTCCTCTAAAAAGAAAACATAAGGAAATCAACATGTCACAAAGGAAGCACACAGTGCTGAATGGTTTATGAATTGCTTATATCTATACGTACCTAACATATATACGTTAAAAGAGCGACTCAGAAGAAAAGGGCAAATAAATATATATGCAGTACTTTCCCTCTTTCAATAGCTCATTCTTCTATTTACACAAATACTACATACTTATCGTTTAGTTGATCAAAATGTTTTCAAATCTTCGCTCCTCAGGTCCTGCCAGTCTCTAGAATAAGGAAGAACTATTATTATTTTCTGATTAGACATTTGAGACTCAGAGAGGTGAAGGGAGTTTGCCCTGAATAAGTTAAATGGGAGAATCAGTATTAGACTCTCAAGACAGAGAAGCAGAGAGAACTAGAACAAACAGTGTGGACTTTGGAATCAGAGAGATATGGGTTTAAATCGTTCATATGTCAAATCCTAGGGCCTCTTTAACCCTTCTGATTAGTTTCTTCATCTGTACACCGGTTTTTAATGCCTGCTTTGCAGGACTCTTGTGAAGATTGATCAGATAATGTCTGGAATGTAGCATACATCAGCTGTTTAACATGTGAGTTTTTTTCCTCCCCACCATCCTGGCCCCTTTCCCCTTTTCTTCTGGCTCCTCTTTCTAAAACAGTTCAATCGAGATGATGTAATGCTTCAGTTGCCTGACCCGGCCCTGCTGTGGGATTGTGGCCATGGCCTTCTTGATAAAAGCACTACATAAATACACCTCCTGGAAATGCTGACATAACCTCAGTTAGCATCAGGTGACGCCTTGGAAGGAAAAATGATGGATGTCTTGGTCTCAGCTTATAACTCTAGAGAGAACTGGACACAGGCACAGCTTTTCATCCTGGACATCTCTGAACTCACGGGTGTTAGTTAAACCCAAGGCCCATTGCATCACATCCGCAGATAAAAGCTCTCTGTGGATGGATGTACCTTATGTTCACCCACAGTTCCTTCCTTTTCACCCCTCTTTATTTGCTGGGCATGTTTGGAGAAGTGTAGAAAGAACAGGGTTTGCAGTGAAAGAACTGAAGTTCAAGTCCCTGATTTGCAACTTGCTGGTTCAGTGACCAAAGACAAATCACCTTCTTTCTCTAGGCTTCAGTTTACTAAGAGAGGGAGAATGATTGCCTGTGTCATGGGCTTCAGTCAGAGTCAGACTCAAAGCTTCCTCTGGAAGAGTCAGTGCCTGTGGTATTTTCTTCCTTATGTGGTTTTATCAGGAGTGTGTCCACGTGGTGTTGACCCTGTGAATGTCCTGGTCCTCAGTCTCTCTGGGTAAGAACAGCCCACTGTTCCTATGGCTTTGAGCATCTTTAGATGCTTTGGGAGGGGGTCTGCCGAGCCTCTGACTTTGGACTCTGCCTGCCTGAGTAGGCCTGGACTGAGTGATTCTGACACGGCCACCGCAAATCACACTACGTGGCTGCAGCTTCCCCAGCCCGGGACAGGAATCCCACGTACAGACATGGGGAGGCCTTAATCAAGACTCCTGAGGGCCTAAGGTGCCCCCTGATGGAATGCATCCTGTTCTGAGTGTGCCCACAGTGATAAGCCAGAAGCTCAGAGCTAGACTCAGTCAGGGCCTTCAGCTGTGGATGGGGGACAGGCTGGGATGAAGTGGAGGGGCAGATTGCACAGCAGGTGAGAGAATTGGCTCTGGAGTCAGCCGGATGGGATTTGAATATTGACTCTGTGGCTTCTTAACTATGTGCTTCCGGAGAGATGGAGAGATGTTTCACCTCTCTGATCCTCAATTTGCATTCTGTAAAGTGGGATTAAAAATGCACCTACCTCTTAAGTTTCTTAAGATCATGTGTTGGTACATATCAACCTTTAGAATAGCATTTGCACCTAGGTAACTCTCAATGAATATTATCTCCTAACAAGGAGCTGCCACCTACTGGATAGGCCCTAGGTATCAATTTCTGGGCTGAGCCCTTGGCCCACATTTTTCTCTTTACCCCTCATAACAACTCCATGAAGTGGCTCTCATTAGCCCCATTTTGCAGATGAGGAAGCAGAGGATAAGATAAGAGAGACTACATCGCCTGCCCAAGGTCGTGCAAACCCACTTTTGTCTGATTCCGAAGCCTTGGCTTTGAACCCCTAAGACATACGCAGTAGGAACGGATATTTTCACCTACAAAATGGTGATAGTCAACATCTGTTGTTTTAAGTCCTTTAAATATATTCATTTATTTAATCTTTAGACAACTTTTTTTAGGGTAGGTGGCATTATCATCCCCATTTTTCATATGAGGACAGTGAGGGGACTGAAAAAGATAATCTTGAAGGTTCTTTTTGATCTACATTCAATTAAATTCAATGTTTTCCAAGTGTTTTCAATGGAGTACTAATCTTGTAAGTTTCTATGTAAAATAAAGGCTTTTATGGCAAATATGTTTTGCAGATTCTGCCCAGGAAAGCCCCCTCTCAGAGAGTCTTAACATACATTTGCATATCAAAGGGATGGAGGAGACCAAACCTCTTAAACTTTGTTTAACCCAGTGTTTCCCAAAAGATTTGACCAGGGATACCTGCCCATCCCTTCCCTCCTGCCTCACACACCTGCACATCTGTCAACACTCCGCAAATCCTTTTGGCAAAGTTCATTCTAATTCAACTCAACCTACATTCTGGGCTTTAAAGGCATGCAGTTTTCTGCAAGTTCATAATCTTATTGATAGCAGGGAAATATGCATGGAAACGATGTAAAGAATAATCCAAATTATTAATTTAGTTGTTTGATGGAAGCGATTAGGTTCCATGTAGAACTAGGCAGGTTGGGAACCTCAGCCTGATCTACAAAAACAAGGCCAAGAAACCTAATTATCAAACACTAATTTATCAATGATGAGGATAGCCCATTCCTAGGACTAGATTCATGCTTCACAATATTTTTCTTGCAAGAATTTCAGTAAAATCGGTTGCTTATTGTTATCACTATGATGTAGTTGTTGTTATTAAATTACATGATGATAGGGTTAGAAAATCTAAATGTCTTGAGTAAATGTTGTGTTTGATTTAGTCTTTTTCTAATACCACCTCAAGCTTCATGACTCCTGCAGGCTTCTTACCTGGCCTCACCACTTTTATGAGCCACCGTTTTGATAAACAAACTCTAACAAAGGAGCTGTGTGAATCACAAATCACCAACAACTCCCCCCTTTTCCTTTTCATTGTTTTTACTTGTCATCCATATTGCTTCTGAATTACCATCACTTTAGAACCAATGGCCATATAATGGAAATCAGGGTTCCTAATCAGTCCCTAACTCTTTCAATTTTCTTTTTGAAAACTCTGTAGGATAAGTTACTATATTGGGTTAGGTGCTGCAGAGAGGGTGGGTGCACCAACCGATGGGACGATGGGACGTCCGGGACGAGTAGAGGCAAAGGATGGGAGGTAAAAAATAAGCACGTGTATAAGAGACGTAAAAAGAAAGGCCAGACTGACATTTTGCGTGTGTGTTGGGATCCCCTCTTAGCTTTGAGGAGCTGCTGAGTTCCTACCAACATCTCAGTCCCTTTCTCTGCTTCCCTGTCATTGGCCCTCCCCCTTTTCTGTCAAGTGGTCCCCGTGCAACTACTTTCTCTGGAAATATGTTCATCTCCCTGACTTTGGTGCTGGTGTCAGATAGGGTTTCATGAGGGAGCTCTTGCCACAACCTGTCTCATCTTTTTCTTATGAAGTTTACTGATTCCAGTAGTCTTGGGAACTTTGGGACTAAATGGTTATAACCTTGGACCAAGCTGTATGGTTTAGAAGTCATAAAGCATTTTTATTTATTCAATAATTATGGAGTGTCTAAAATACCACCTGTCTACCATATATCAGTTATCGAGTGCTTAATATGCACTCTGCTGGACACCAGAGATATGCATGAGGGTTTCTACCTTAAAGAATCTACAATTAGAAAGTTAGCCCAAGTTTCTGACTTGGTTTGATACATATCCTAACAGTAGTGCATAAAATAGGAAATTATAATGGGAAGGTAGCCAAGAATGATTCTGTCAGGAATGGATGATGAAATTTGAGTAGGAGGTCACATTCACTTGGGCATAGAGAGTGAAGAGGGAGGGTGAGAGACAAGATAACGTACATGGAAAGCCCAAAGTGCCTCCTTGTACAGGGAATGGAGAGTGGGGCACAGTGATTAAAACACGGGCCCTGTAGCTCACTGCCTGTGTTCAAAACCCTCATCTGCTATTTACCAACTGTGCGAACTGTTAAATGCGGACGATCAAACTTAGGTTCTTAGCCTCAGTTTCCCCCCAACCCCTGTAAAACGAGGATAACAATAGTATTAAGCTCGGTGTTGCTGCAGAGAATACAAATGAGTAAATGCCCATCGAGCAGTTAGAACAGTGCCTGGTACATGAGTTTTGAATAAATTTTAGCTAATGCCATTAGATTTAAGAATATAATAACAACTCTACATGCCAGTCACACTCTAAGGGCTGGGGGTGTTGCTATGAATACGATAGGGCACAAGGCCACGGAGCATTTGGAGTATAGATGCCGTTGGGCGATGATGGACAATAAACAAAATGCCTTGAGGTACATTCAGATGTTGTTGAGTACTGTAAACAAAAACGGGGTGCTGTGATGGAGCCCTTGTTTGGGTTGGTCAGGAGCGCGCTCCGTGAAGAGGTGGTATTTCAGCTAAGACCCCAATATTGAGAGGAACTGGCCCCTTGAAGATTCTGAGTACAGAGGTTTTTAGGAAGACTGACAGCAAGGGCGAAGGCCTCCAGTGAGAACAAAGTTTCCAGGTAGAGGAGTGGATAGGCCCGGGTGATTGAAGTGGAATGGAGGGAGGTGGAGGGTGTGGTAGGAGACAAGATTGGAGAGGGAGGCAAGAGCCCAGGAAGTCAGGCCTGTAGTAAACAGTAGGGATTTGGCGTTTATTCCACATAACAAAGTTAGCTAGCTGCAGAGCTGAATGAGAAATCCGGGAAAAGGGGGTCAAATATATGGTGCTGGAAGGAGAACTGACTCTGGGTGCTGAACACATAATGCAATACATAGTTGATGTATTACAGAATTGTACACTTGAAACCTATATTCTTTTACTAACCAATGTCACCACCAAGAAATTTAATTAAAAAAGGAAAGAAAGAAAAAGAAAAAAAAGAAAGGAGACTGGAATGAGCAGAAGGTGTGGCTGTTTCTGAGTGTTAAAATTCACTAGACCCAAGAAATGGATACATTTTTCTCATTATTTGTCAGGCCACTTTAAACCAGAGGGAATTCTCTCTTCTTCTTTCCAAAATGAGAATATTAGTAGCCATTAAAGTGAGAATATTCATAGCCATTGCTGTCAGGTTAGCCCTGATTGTATGCCCTAGTCAGGGAAGAAAAAATAGGAAATAATTATTGAAATAGAACTATGTCTTTCCCTATTCTGTAGCCTGGCTTACTGTCCCATTGATTTAGCCATGTACGGTATAGGAGAAAGAGCTGGACTTGGAAGGTGTTTCCTTCATCCATCAGCCAGGGTCCTGGCAAGCAACAGAAGTCACACTTAAAGGAGTGATTGAAAATGTTTTAACAGAAGGGTTATTGACGAAGGTGTGGGGAAAATTAAGGGCATCACCAACGGCCATATAGGATAGCAACAAAAAGAAGCTTTTACAACCCCCCCCAGTCCTGATAGAACAGGACAAGAAGTGTTTGTGGGACCCAAAGGAAGCCTTGGCTTCAGGAAAGGACCACCTAACAGACCTGTGGCCTTAACAGAATGATGCAGCCTCTGAGGAAATGCAGCACAATTGGGAGAGAACAGGAGAAATAAATACCTGGACCTATCTTTGCTTTCTGATCTCCTACCGGTGTCCCATACTGCTTCAACTCACTAGAGGCTAAAAAGCAAGAGGGCTGTGCAATGCAGCATGCTGGCTCCTCAAAGATGCCTTTGTGCTGATCTCAGAGTCTGTGAATATGTTAGGTATCATGGTAAAGGGAATTAAGGTTGTACATGGAATTCAATTGTTAATTAGCTGACCTTGAGATAGGGAGATTTTTCCCTATGTTGTGATCTGGGTAGACCTAATGTAATCAGGAGGGTCCACACAAATGGAAGAGGGATGCAGAAGAAGAGAACTGGAGAGATGGTAGCATGAGAAGAATTCCACCTACCTTTAAGTCTTTGAAAGGTGCCAAGGACTGCAGCTAGAAGCTGGGAGAAGCACGGGAATGGACTATTCCCCTAGAGCCTCCAGAAAGAACAGAGCCCTGGGGACACCTTGATTTTAACTCAGTGAGACCCATCTCAGAATTCTGTCCTCCAGAACTGTAAGAGAATACATTTTTGTTGTCTTTAGCTACCAAGTTTGTGGTAACTTGTTACGGCAGTCATAAAATAAATAAATAAGTAAATACATACCTACATACATACAAAAGCCTACCTAATGCATTGCATAAAAGAGGAGTCGGATGGGGGAGGGTAGCAAGAGTATCTGAGAGTTCAATGGAGACTGTTCCGCCCACCTGGGTTCACACGTTGTATGGCTTACCGTATGGCTTTGGTCAAGCCACTTCATCTACCTGGGCTTCAATTTCTTCATCTGCGAATTGAGGGCCATCCTACCTACTTCAGTGTGTCATTGGGAGGCTCAAATGGCATAAAGGATGTGAAAGTGTTTTATAAACGAATGTCACATGGAGGTAGGTCGTCGGCAGCCTAATGACCACAGGGAAAATGATGCAATGCAAAAGCTCTACGTTAGACATTCCTGAGTGTAAAGCTTTATGCTTCTTGCTTACATGATTTTCCCATTATGACTTTTTTCAATGTGAAAAATTAGGACATGTCTCTAATGCTTACTTTCCCATGGGGCCTGGAGCCATTCCTGGCTGGGCTGTAAATCTTTTCTTTCAGTGTAAAGATTTATGGTTCTTGTTGGAAAAGATAGGTTGCAACAGGCATCTGTATAATCATGCGTCCAGACCCACATTGCATGTTGTAGAAAATGAGGCTGCCCATCGGAGCAGTAAAAAGGGAGTTCTTGGCTTTTTAATCACCTTTGTGTGCATGCAGACACCACACATCTTCACATTAATTGATATATTTCCCATAAAGGGCACCCAAATAATCTAACCTACCAGCTCCCTCTGAAACACATGCATGACATGATCACACATGTACATATACCCTACACTTTCCTTGCCACCATTGGACCCACAATGAATTTTGAAGACAAATAAATACTTAACAACAGCAGAAATGTGTCTCCT
Organism: Rhinolophus hipposideros; assembly: GCF_964194185.1. Classification (NCBI taxonomy): domain Eukaryota; kingdom Metazoa; phylum Chordata; class Mammalia; order Chiroptera; family Rhinolophidae; genus Rhinolophus; species Rhinolophus hipposideros. Next base: position 70,182,946 of record NC_138057.1, on the reverse strand, counting down.
GTATGACAGTCAAGAGGAAAAGTCAAATAACTTTTCATGACTTTCAAAATGGCTTGAGGAAGACAAGTTGGTTTATGTATTAAATTTATCTGAAATTTACATTTTGATTGGCCAACAGTCTGGGCAAATTCCACAGTAACCTATCGATCTGACAGAGATATTTGACAGCTCTGAACAATTGCTGAAATGGCTTTTAAAACTCAGCTGGTGAGAGCTGGAGAAATTTTCCCAGAGAGCCATCTCATTCATCTTCTATGAGCTGCCCCACTTCCCCCACCAGCCTTGGGGTGGCTTTTAATAAACCCAATGGAGACATAGTTCCAGAGACGCAAGATGAAAATCCTTCGGAAGTCTCCCTCCAGTGCTTTTCCTTCCCTTGGCACCCCCATTTCACCCTTGATCACACTTACAGGCTCTCTTCCTTTTTGTGAAATCCACAGTTGAATCTGGTCCTGCTGGCTTGAGACTGATGGAGACAATAAGTATGTATCCAGATTTCTAGCCTGGCATCTTTGGAAAATTCTCCCTTATCTCTGTGACCCCAGCTTCACATAGGAACCAGAAATCATCCTGACCTCTGTCCTTCTCTCTGAAACATAATCTGTCACCTAAGAATTTTCATCATTCCAGACCAATTGAACTTCTTACCGTGTGTGTCTGCACCAATCATTTCTCACTTATCATATCTGTCTTGGATTGCTGTGGCTTAATTCAATGAAAAATAAGCAACTACTGTGTTCAGAATATTGCTAAAAGGAATGCATAGATCAAGATGAAGTTGAGACAGGTTTTCTAGGACAGTGTATTGTGTTAGAGCAGTGGTTCTCAAATGTGGTACCCAGGCCAGCTACCATCAACATCATCTGGGAACGTTTTAGATACCCAAATTCTCATGCCATACCCCAGACCTACCAAATTGGAAATTCTGGATGTGTGTTTTTTGTTGTTGGTAGTTTTTTAAAAATAGTTATTGGGGAACATTGGGGGATAGTGTGTTTCTCCAGGCAGTTGTCCTTCAATCTAGTTGTGGAGGGCGCAGCTCAGCTCCAAGTCCAGTCGCCATTTTCAATCTTTAGTTGCAGGGGGCACAGCCCACCATCCCATGTGGAAATCGAACCAGCAACCCTGTTGTTCAGAGCTCACACTCTAACCAACTGAGCCATCCAGCTGCCCCCCACCGGATGTGTGTTTTAACAACTCACCCTCCTCCCCGTATGTGATTCTAAGGCAAGCTAAAGTTTTAGAGTTGGTCATACATTATTTGAAGCATGTCTACAAAAGCTGATATTGATTTCTGTAGTAAAAGTGACAAGAGAGTGCTAATGGCGAGTCAAGAGGAAAGCTTGATAAACTATAGGAGGGGAGAATTTGGAGGACAACAAGCGGGCTTCAGAGAGGAGAATTCCCTATGTTGTGTCTTGAAGGATAATCTAGGGGACATTATGGACCAAGGGCACAGGGGGAGCAAAGGAATAACCTAGCAGTGGAACTGCCCTTTTCCATTTGCTGCCCATGGCGGACAGTACTAGTAGGTCATGGTCCTTTTGCCTGTGGAGCGCTGTAATGGTCTCAGGCTCTTTCTGAGCACATGTCGCCAGGGAGCCAATAGCAAACAAGTAGAGTTGGCAGATATTTGCCTGTTTTCTGTTTCTGGAGCAAAGTTGGCAAACTAAAAGGAGGCTCACACAATAGACCTTCTATTGGGGGAGGCTCAGGGGAATAAGGTTCAGTAGATACTGGATTACATAGGACCGTAAATGCCAACTACATTTTAAACTTATTTCCACATGCAATAGAGAAGACATTAAGCATTTGATCCAGGAAAGTGATGTGATCAGGACCATTTAATGATTAGGCAATTTGTCTTCCCCTCTCTTTAGATCAGGGGTGTCCAAACTTTTTTCAACGTTTTTCACCAAGGGCAATATGCGGTAAAATACACAAACAGCCGGGCCACTCACTCGAGGTGAAGTACGTATTGCCTCACCTGGTTTATTTAAGTAAACTAAATATATTTTTGGAATTTGCTCCGGGCCAATTAACAATGGATCATGGGCCTCAGTTGGCCCGCGGGCCACAGTTTGGACACCCCTGCTTTAGATGGTGGTTTTCAAACTTGGCTGACCATCAGAATCACTTGGGGAGCTTTTAAAACTCCTCATGCCCAGAACACAGCTAGACCAATGAAATCAGAATCTCTGGGGACGTGATTTGAGCATCAGTGCTTTTTAAAGCTCCCTTGGTGATTACACTGGGCAGCCAACTTTAAGATCTAGTGGTTTAAATTATAACTTTATTGCAATGAGGATTCTTTCTTAATCCATCCATCCATTCTGGTATCCTGCATCAATCTAGCATGTCTTGCATAGGAAAGAGGCTCTGTACCTCATTGCTGGTGCATTAATTTAGCATGTAATTAGCTAATGCTGTGCTCAGTGTTCTTCCATGTAGAAGTGACTTCCTTTCTCAGGTGGGAATGTTTCAAAAAGGTACAAGCCAAATGTGAAATCATAGCAGCAGTCTTAAATATAGTAGTTGGGTGTCCTGCAGAGAAAATTAGTGTCCCCGGAGTTTACCAGAGTGTAAAAGGCCCTGATTCTCTTTCTATCCTTGTGGAAATGACTGGTAGAGAGTGAGAAATAAGGCAGACTTGGAGAAAGGGTCAGATACTTTGCATGTATGGAACGAATGAATACATGGATACGATAACGTGAATGCACAAGTCAGAAGGCTCGAAGGCAGGCCTCAACTGGGAACTCAGTTTTATTTCCTCTGAGTTCTGTTTTGCTTCGTTTGTCCCACACCCCAAATCTATCCCCACATCTCATCGTTTACTGATTAATTACTCATTTCTCCTTTAGCGTAAACTATCAGTTTTGTTTCATGCTTTTTCCCCCTAAACAGATGTTAATTCCCACCTTTGCCTATCTTACAGTGGTGTTTAACTCCAAATTTGTATTGCTCTTCTCTCCTCTTACCGAAGTTGGCCCTGCCAAGAATGCCCTTCCGTGCTCTTCCCCTAGAGCCCACTTCTCTAAGCTCCAACAGAAATGTTTCCTCCTGGACCCCTCGAGCCAGATTTGGTGCTCTCAAAGCAATGACCTTGATCAGAGCATTTGCTTCATTAGAGTCAGATGAGTCTTCCAATTTTCCTCTCCTTTTCTTGCTCCTGATTATAAAAGCAATATGTATTCCTTTACATATATAATTTTAATATGCAGAAACAGAATTTTAAAATGTTGAAAATCCACTGTCATGCCATCCTCCGGATGTGTCGGTCCCAGACAGTGGCTCCGTGTTTGCAGTGTTTTTGCTGTGTGAAATTAGTGGAGGTCAGAACTTACATGGAGGGGTGCTTCTATTTTCGAAAATGTAATATCAATAAAGACATGTTAAAGTTAAAAATCATTCCCAAGTCTCATTTGCAATAACTACATCAATTTCTATCATATGGAATGTACCACACTTTTAATCAATTCTTTCTTTTTGAGAATATTTTTGTTTCTAATTATGCTATCATTAAAATGTGCACAGATACGCACACACACACATCTCTGCAATGTATAGCTCAGTGTATTTTTTGGTCTGTGTTGCAAATTAATTTCTTCGAATCTTATAAATGAAATAATGCTTTGAAATGTTGGAATATATTTAATTCTAGATACAATATTTGAAGTGCTTGCTCCAAAGATATACACATTTATATTCCCAGAAGCAGAGAAAAGTGCTTATCTCAGAGGTCCCTGTTTAGAGGAGAGTTTTGTTTCGCAGGTTTGCTAATTTGAGAGGTGAGGAAAATAGCTCATTGTTCTAATTTGCATTTATTTAATTGCTGGGGAGGTTGCCTTTTTAAAACATGCTTATTTAGCACTTGAATTTTCTCTTTTATAAATTGCCTCTTGTGACATTACATGGCCAGTTATTAGTTGGAATCTCAAAGTTTTGTATCAGTTTCCTTTATGTCTTAAGGATAACTCTTACTGTGTTATGTTTGCATAAAATTTTTCCAGTTAACCCCGGGGTATTTTGATTTTGTCTTTGATGTTTAAGTACAGACTATTTTATATTTTTATCTAATAACATCTAGTTTTTCTTGTTGTGAGTCATTTCTTCCCTTTTTAAATTAAAACATTCTCTTTCCCTTTGCCACTCAGTTTGATTCTCACTATGACTTACTTTGTTTTAAAAAATTTTAAAGCATTTAATGTCATTATTTTATAAATATCTGTACCTCATTAATGAAGACTGGATTGGTGAATGCTTCTCTGCACTCTAAGACTCGTAACCCCTTGTAAAAGGCGCCCATCACCATGTAGTAAAACTAATATTTCCCCTACACATTTATGTTCCCATTAATGACATATTAAATTTCTCTGTGTATGTGTGTGTGTGTAAACCCAATCTTATTTTCCAATACTTATTTTCCAATATTTTGTCCATTGCCATGTCTACTGTCACACCAGAAATATAAAAATGTTATGATTTTCGCTGTATAATATGGGAGGTAAACCTTTCCAATAATTCTTCCTTTTCAAGAATGACGTGGCTACTTTCACCTATCAATATTGTAGATGAGCTTCAGAATCATCGTGTTGAGTTTCCAAAAATCTTGTCAAGATTTTGATTGAAAAATACGATAAACCTGTAAGTTCATTTAGGAAAAACTGATTCCTCCATATTTTTGGGTCTTCTGCCCAGAAACACTGTTTATCTTTTTATTTGGTCAAGTATTTGTTACATCTCACAGTAAAGTTTTGTGGTTTTCTTCAGAAGCGTCTTATGTATTTCTTGTGAAAGCTATTCATAGGCATTTTATGTGTTCTGTTGTTGTGAATAAGATATTTTAAAATCATATTTCCCAAGTAATTACTGCCACTAAAGAAAAACACTATTATTTTGGTGTATTTACCCCATAACCAGTCTCTCTGTTGAGCTTTCTTATTAATTTTAATAGTTTTTTAGTTGATTCTCTTGAGTGTTCTAGGTATCAAAATACATCTTTTGCAAATAATGATAATTTTGTCTCTGTTTTAAGCCATGCGTATTCTAGCAAAGCTATCATTATTGCAAAGAACAGAAACGTATCCAGTACAGCATAAGGAAGTAGTGAATCGTCTGGTGAGGGTGGTGAAGAAACTGTTACCCAAAGGACATAACCAGGAAAGCCATGGAAACGGGGGCCTGCTACAGCGTGGTCTCGTGGGCACTGGAGCTAGGCAACTTACTAGAAACCAAAGCCACTCTCTGACTCTTCGGAGCTACGTAACATTTTGCTTCCCTCCACTTCCTGAGTCTCTGATCTCTCCTTGTCTCTATGCTCTCTTTCTTAGAAAACTTTCTCTGCCAGCACATGCAGCTAAATGTGTACCTGTTCTCTTAGTGCCAACGTTGAACACGGACCCACTATCCTCTCTGATTCCAGTTCCCAACAGCTCAAGAGAGAGACTCTATTAGGTGCTGACCAGCCAGTGGATTAGCAGATGTTGGTTCAGGGCTCCGTGCTGCTCTGTGGAGGTTGGGGCTGCACCATATGGTAGAAACGCAGCCTCTGGCATTTGTTTCTCCTCAGATCTGTGAATCCTGGTTTGGGCAAGCTTTGCTGGTGTCAGACTCTGAATGAAAGAGCCATTCAACTTCTTGGCTCTTGGAGCAGCTTATAACATATGAGAATTATCTGTTTCTTGAAACTTTGAAAGAAATTATCTGGGGGAAAAATGCTATTTGGGATCAGCAGCTTTCAGAGAAGTAATTCTTTGATAACTGTTTCAATTTCTCCCATAGCTATTGTTGCAGTGCGGTCATGAGTTTTTGTTTGTTTCTTCACTAGACCGTGACCTCTTAAATAGTCAGAGCTGTGTTTCATTTATCGGTTTGAGCCCAGTGCCAGCCCAGGGCCTGGCCCTGAGCAGATGCTTGATTTGTTGAGTTGGAGTGATTTGAATCACTCCATAATTCTCATAGATAATGAAAAGCGTGTTAGGGATAGAGTCAGAGGACTAGAATGTAAGTATTAACTCTGGTTAGTTGGGAGGATTCAGGTCAGTTGCTTCACTGGAATTTTGCTTTTCAGATATGTACAGTAGTGAAGTTTGGATGGGGCTATGTGTGGAGAGGGTCCTCCAAAATCTCTACCCTGCTTTAACATTCCGACTTAAGCTTGGATGTAGAAACTAGATTTCTACCAGGGAAATTAAAAGAAACAAAAACAACAAAAAAAAACCTTCTCAGAATTCTGCGTTAATCCTTGTGGAACTAGGGGAGTATTAATAACGGAGTAAATAAAGTAAATGCATGAATTAAGTCTTATTTACCCTCTCACAGTGGAAGAAAATCGTTTGTCAGTTCAAGCCCCGAGGCATTGTCTTCTTGAGGTATGTGTGTGAAATCCAAACATTTTTATGAAAATTCCCGAGGAAGTATCATTGTATGTGACTGCTATTTTAATGGGGGCTAAAAGCCTTTCTCTAACAATTTACTATATTTGAAAATATAAACTGGAACCCTAAGTTGTGCTTTTTCTGAAGATGCTGCCTCGGTGTTGACTCTTCCTAGTGTCAACTCTTGGTGGGCTCTCGGCCCATGTTGGTAGGAGTGTGTGTGCACATTCATAACCTCTTCTGATTTAAATCACCTGGATGCAAGAAGGCCTTATACACAGTGATGGATCTTTCCTCTGCCCTTTGTTTTCTTAATCACATGGGCTATTTTGACTGATTGATTAATATATGGGAAAGAAGAAGGAAAATGACCTTCACACAGGGGTAATTGAGTCTTTCTTATCCCTGGTAATGACCAAGGGCTGTTCTCATCAAGAATAGTTGAATTCAGGTCGGCTAGTTACCTCAGTTGGTTAGAGCATGGTGTTCTTAACAACAAGGTTGCCGGTTTGATGCCCGCATGGGCCACTGTGAGCTGCACCCCCCACAACTAGATTGAAACAACTACTTGACTTGGAACTGATGGGTCCTGGAAAAACACACTGAAAATAAATGAAAGTTAAAAAAAAAAAAAAAAAGAATACTCAAATTTAAAGATGTCAACAGTGCCGTGAATGGAGTCCCAAGATCAGGTCACACCAAATTCCAGTTTCTAACATGCATTTCACACCTGAAACACAAGCTCTGATTGCAAAATCTGAAGACATTTTCATTTCACCCCAGGCCAAGATTTTTTATTTAAAATAAATAAATAAATAAACTGGTCAAGATCTGTAAGAAAAGCTCGTAGATATTCTGACCAATGGTTTATTTAAAAATCCAATACTGCAATTTCCTCAGCAGCAAGAGTCAAGAGACTTTCTCTAGGCCGAATGTCCCTTAAGTGGATTGTCGTCAGATTCCTTTCCCATGAAACAATGCACTTCACAAAAGGGATTCTGCTTTATGGGCCCAGGACAGGGTATCTGGAATCTTTGTCGAAAATGACTATGTATATTGAGAGTAAGAAGACCTGGTGTTAAGTCTCACTCACTATCCACATGAACTTGGCCATTCATGTAGATAATTTAAATATAAATTTTAAATTTTAAACACAAAATTTTAGATTTGTAATAGACCGGCCAATCATCTCCTCAACCTCAGCCATTTGTAGCCCGAGAGCAGAGAAAGTGCCTCTCTATGTACTACATAACCCCAAACTCATGATCATAACTGATTGGCCCAGAGAAGCATCACTGACCCATAGCCCAATCAGACTCTATCTCTCTAGAATTTGAAATCAATACCTGAAAAAGAGACTCAGTTAACTTTGGACACTAGACGTGTAAAAGCCAACTATCTCCAGGGCTAAAACAACTGTTTTTGAGTAGCTATGATGGACTATGGTTAATCTGAAGAAGCTGGTCCTTAGAAGACTACAATACATGGTAAACAGAAGCAGAGACGGGAGGCCGGGTTCCCAGAGAGAAAGTTCTGGGAGTGTTTCTCACTTTCTTTTTCTTGAGTTTCTCTGAGTGAATGTTTATTATTGGAAAACAACTGCAAGAGAATTCCATAACTTTGTATCCTAGCAGACTTTAGGTACCTCTTGTCTTACCCATTCATTTATTTCACAAATATTTATTGAATGTGTTTGATGAACCTGGGTCTATAACAGAAGCTGAGAACAATGAACATGACAGTGACCTCAGGAAGTTTGCATTTCAATGGGGGAAAAAAGACCAACAGGAAGATAGGAAAACAAAACTCATAAATAAACAAGTAAATGACAGCACATTAAGAAATGTACTAAATGAACAAAGTAAGCAAATAGAATTCTGAGAACTAGAACAATGAGATGGACCTCTTTTGAAAAGAGTGATTAAAGAAAGCCTCAGAAGAAGTAATATAGATGATAAGACCCAAAGAATGAGAAGGCACTGACTCTGCAAAGAATAGGAAAAACAGAGTTTCAGGAAGGATTGATATTGGAAATGAACTCAGGTGTAATGACTTCCAATTTCATGTTTTGTTCTTTCTCTGTGTGGAGCAGAAACAGCACCAAGTTTGAACCATCTAGAACTGGGTATAATTACTGGCTCTGCTATGTCGTCTTGGGCAACTCAATTTGTTCCTCTGAGCCTAGTTTTCTTATTAGAAAAAGGGGGATAAGAATGCTTTGACTTGCAGGGTTTTTCTTAATGAAGTTTACCAATAATGTATGCAATTGTCTTAACACAATAGACACTCAATAAACAGTGGCTATTACTATTCTGACTATCTCTTAGCCTATACTCCTCAAAATGTAAGAGCAAGAAATAACCTAACTTTATACCTGAAGACATTGGAAAAAAGAAGAGAAAACGAAATCCAAAGTGAGGAAAAGGAAGGGAATATTGAAGATTAGAGAAGAAAAAAAGAAACATAAAGAATAGAAAACAGAGAAAATAAATGACAACAAAACTTTGGTTTTTGAAAGATCAACAAAATTGACAAATCTTTAGACTGGCCAAGAAAAAACAGAGGAATGAAAGAAGGAACATTACTACTGACCTTACAAAAATACAGTGGACTATGAAGAAATACTGTGAGTAGCTGTATATGCCACAAATTAATAACCTAGAATAAATGAGCACACTCTTAGAAAGACACAGGCTACTGAAACTGATTCAAAAAGAAACAGGAAATCTAAATAACAAGAGATCAAATTAGTATTTATAATAGAAACACCCCAAAGAAAAGCCCAGGGCCTGATTCACTGATGAATTTTAGCAAACTTTTAAAAAAGAATTAGTAACAATTCTTTACAAAGTCTTTCAAAAATATAAGGGGAGGAAATACTTCCCATCTCATTGTATAAGTCCTGTATTGTTCTGATACCAAAATCATACAAAGATATCACAAGAAAAAAAACTAAATACCAAGATCCTTTATGAATATAGATGCAAAAAACCTTTTAGAAAGTACTAGTAGACTGAGTCCAGCAAAATATAAACAAGATTATTCACTATGACCAAGTAGGATTTATTCCAGGAATGCAAGATTGGTTTAACATACAGGAATCAACCAATGCAATATATGCACCATATTAATAGAATAAGAGCCCAAAAAACACATGATAATTTCAATAGACACAGAAAAAGCATTTCATAAAATGTAACATTTTTTTTCATGATAAAACTAGAAATAATTCCTCAACCCAATAAAGGGCACTTACAAAGAACCCCACAGCTAACAGCGTACTTCATGTTGAAAGATGAAAATCTTTCCTTCTAAATTCGGGAACAATGTGTCCATTCTCACCATTTCTATTCAATGCTGTACTGGAGGTTTTATACAGGGCATTTAGGAGGGAAAAGGCATTTATATATGTGTATATATACATATATGTGTATATATGTATATATATAGACACACACACACACACACACACACACATATATATATATACACACACATATATCATTCTAACTGGAGAGAAAGAAATAAACTATCTCTATTTGCAGATGTCATGATCTTGTATGTAGAAAACTCTAAGGAGTGAACAAAAAATTATTAGTGCTAATAAGCTAGTCAACAATTTTTAGGATACAAGATCAACATACAAAAACAATTATATTTCTATAAACTGGCAATGAACAATTGGAAAATGAAAATAAGAAAACAATGCCATTTATAAGAGTATTGAAAATAAAATTTAAATAAATCTAACAAAAGAAGTTTAAAACCTACATCCTGAAAAAAATATAAAACATTGTTTAAAGAAATTAAAGAAAATACAAATAAATGAAAAGACATCGTGCTCATGGACCAGAAGACTTAATATTCTTAAGATTGATTTATGGATTCAAGGTATTCCCTATCAATATCCCATCTGACTTGTTTCTCAAAAATTGACAAACTGAACCTAAAATTGATATGGAAATACAAGGGGCTCAACATAACTGGAACCTGGTGGTGAGGGGAGAATCCTTAATTGGGGAGAACAAATCTGGAGAATTCAATTTCTGATTTCAAAACAACAGAAAAATACAGTAACAGGATACTATGGTACTGGCATAAGAATACAAAAATAAATAAATAGAATGAAATTGAGAGCCCAGAACCATCATATTTACGGTCAGTTGAGTTTCAGCAAAGATGCCAAAACAATTCATTCAGTGAGGAAAAATATTTATTTCAACAACTGGCACTGGGACAGCTGAATAACCACATTGAAAAAGATGAAGTAGGGTGCCTTCTTTACACCATACACAAAACTTAACCAGAATGAATCAGAGACCTGCATATCAGAGCTAAAACTGTAAAACTCTTAGAAGAAAATGTAAATCTCTGTCACCTTGGGTTAGGCAATGATTTCTTAGTTAAGTCATTAAAAGTACAAGTGATAAAAAAAACAAATAAATTGAAACTCATCAAAATTAAAAAATTTAATGCCTCAAAGGACATCATTAAGAATGTGAAAAGATCACCCACAGAATGGAAATAATATTTGTAAATATTTGCTGAGAGATTTGTATACAGAATATGTAAAAAACAAACCAACAAACAAAACTCTTCAACTCAATAATAAAAAAAGACAAATAACCACATTTTTAAAAATGGGCAACAGGTCTCAATAGACATTTCTCCAAAGAAGCTTTACAAATGGCCAATAAACCTTAGAAAAGATTCTCAACATAATGAGTCATTAAATAAATGCAAATCAAAACCACAATGAGATATACTACATACACCCTAGGATGGCTTAATTAAAAAGACAGATAACAACAAATGTTGGCAAGAATGTAGATAAACTGGAACCCTCACACACTGCTGTTGGGAATGTAAAATGGTGCAACCAGTTTAGAAAACACTCCGGCAGTTACTCAAAATGTTGGGAGGAAATGGAGAATGAGTGCTCACGGATATGGAGGTTTCTTTGGGGGGTGATTAAAATGTTCTAAAATTGATCATGATGATGGCTGCACAACTGCGAATATCCTAAAAACCGCTGAATTTCGTACTTAAATTGGGTGAATTGAGTACATTGTGAATATTATCTCAAGGTTGTTAAAAAATTTGGGGTAACAATAGCCCATTAGTAAAATGGTTTGACCAGTTACTTGTTTGAATTTGTGCTATTTTTATAAATCATCCTAAATAGTTCTTAATCAATAATAGCCATAGCTATTTTTAATTGGGAAGGGAAATAGTCTCTAAATGGAATGAGACATCCCTACACAGAATATCCAAGAAGCAAGGAACATTCTTGGGATTGATATCAGGAACTTTTGAATACAAAGTGGATTTTTTTCGTCTTTTTTTTTCCCATTTTAATACGTAATTTCTCAAAATCAGATAAAGCATTTGATGGATGATGATGATAACCATTTGCTGACTATTGTGCAGTAAGCCTGTGCAAAGCCCTGCACAGACATTAGTTTCGTTAATCCATGCAACAGCTTTCTAGGATTTATTTTCCCCATTGTTAGATGATCAATTGTAGCTCAGGTATGTTAAGTAAATTGCCCCAAATCACACAGTTCATAGGAACAGATCTGAAATTTGAAAACCAGATATGTTTGATTCCCAAATCCGCAGTGTTAACCTTTAACTATGCCTCTTCTTAGCCAGTATACTTACATTTGGGGTTTGTCTTTCTGTTTTTCACATTTTGCAATGCATGCTCGTAATTAATGCGTGCTCATTGCAGAAAATCAGAGAAACATAGAAATGTGTCATAGGTGGCATTTGGCTAGTAACTAAGGGTTTGAAAGGAGGAAATAAAATTGCTCATAAAATTGATATGTATTTATATTTATTACTCTTAATGGATGCTTATGACATGTTAAGTGAAATGTGGGTTATAAAATAATTGACTAATATGCCCTCTTTACATACATTATTTGCATATATTATAAAATGCATTTGCATATATTACATGACATATTGAAAATATTTTTGAAGAGAAAGTCTACAAGAACTTATATCAAAATGCTAACTGTCTCTGAGTGAATTTGGACAATTATCTTTCTTTTTGCTTTTCTGTATTTTCTAATTGTCTAAATAGGATCATCCTTGACTTCTGCACTAATCAATTCTCTGGATTAACTGATGCTTCCCATTTTCTTTGAAGATGTGACTAATGCCCACTGCAAGTTAGAGCCTCCTCGCCAGTAGACGGCTCTTTAATACGCCAGTTCGAGTCTGCTTTCACTGACTTTCCATTAACCTGCAATTACAGATCCTGATCTCAGCAGATAAGAGAGACTTTACTGTAATGGGAGCAGGAGGGGCACCCGATGTCAGACAATTAGTAAATGGACTCTAGTCACACAGTGGAGTTGCTTTCTGGACTGAAAGAACCTCACACATAAGCTTCAGAATGGCCATTCTGTTTCCAGGCAGTTACTACTTTTTTTTTTTTTTTCCATTGTGTTAGTCTTTGAGAGTCTCTTCTTTATCATTTCCTCCATATTTTTAACTGTCACTCTCTGTAGGGGAATGACAGCGACAACAACCAGCAAATCAACCTTTAGTCAGTTGAATCAGTTCAGTTAAGGTGGAATGGGGATTTAGCTACACTGAGTACAAACCCTACAAAGTGTTTATCTCAACAGAGAACAATATTAGGGTATTTTCATTTCATTGTCATTATTTGGAATAATTGGGGAATTCAGAAAAAGGCAAGAAGGCTGATGGCAGACTCATCAGTTTTTATTAATGATCATAAATGACATTTCTTAGAAAAGACAACACATACACATCCACCCCTCTCCAGGGAGTACAGAGAAAGACATTGCTTTTCCAAAGAAGGTCACTAGAGTGAGTTTTCCTCCTTATGATAATAGATCTCGGGACACTAGTACAGAAAAGGCCCTTCAGTACTGAATCCTCATTTTATAGATAAGACACTGAGGCTGAGACAGGGGAAGATGTTGACTGAAAAGAACAGAACTCTCTGGCAGAGCTAGGAGCAGAACTCAGTCTCCTGACTGTTTGTTTTAGGGCGTCTTCCTTACAAGGTCAAGCAATGAAAGTAAATGGGTAAAATTCACTAGGGTAGGTCGATAGGGAACGGTGTGGACTGTGGTGAATTAGGAAGAATATGACCTGCCACTGTGCTGGAAAACATACACCTAAGTACAGAATGGCTTTGGCTCCTGGCTCTCCGCGTGTATACCCTACTACATTAAATATCTCATTTAGAAACTCCCAACACATTTCCAAATGTCTTACTTTATTTACATTGGGTGGATGACTTCATGGTTTTAATGAAAGGGCTCTGGAGATCATTTCACTTGGTCTCCTGTTAAAATACCTTTTGCAGCCATCCATCTCAACTCAAATCCTTTCAGTGATGCTACCATACAGTTTAGTACATTGGACAGACAGTCCCAGTCATTAGAATTCTCTTTATCAAAACAAAACAAACTTCTCTGTAACTTCCACTTACTGAAGAAATGTTTACCTTTGAAGCCAAACAAGGATGAGTCTTATCCATTTTAAAACGGATAGCTTTGGCAATACATGCAGATGGTGTGTGCACCCTTCCACATGTTCTCGTCTGCCTTAGCCATTCTTCATGTGATATTCAGCTGGATGGTGTGTTCAAAAAGGTGAGGGAAAGTCCCTCCAAACCAAAATAGCTTTTCTGATAGTCCATCATCATGCCTAAAATTAATCCAAGGTACTAAAGTATTCAAAAAGATGTCAAAAGAAGTGGAAAGAAGGTTCAGAAAGGAAACATGGGGAGTATATTTGAAGTTAATATTAATGACATCTAACATTTATCAAAATTTTACAACATGTTAAGAACTCTCTTGAAATCCTTGTCTATATTATCACATTCAATTCTCACTATTATGCCAGTAGATAGGCATTTTGTCCCCATTTTATAGATGGAGCAACGGAGCCTCAGGGAGATTAATTGACCTGCCTGAGGTCATTTAGCCCAAAGGTGGCAGAGCCAGGATTTAAATCACATCTGTCTAAATTCCAGAATCCGTGCTCCTACCTGCCTTCCTGGTACAAAGTATTGAAAACATGCTGGAATTTGAGTCCTAACCCTTAGGTATAAGACCTACTGTTGCCTGCTGTCCTGAGTGTTTACTTCACCTCTGGAGCCTCTGTCTTCTCACCTATTCTGCATAATTGTTTCAGTTCTCTCTCTTCTATTTATAATGATCCAATTTCCAGATGAGAACTGAATATTCTTCTACCAGGAATCTTTTGTGCTCCCACTGGCTAAGGGATGGAAAAGGAAAATATGTGGATTTCTTTGCAAGAGGACCCTTCTCTCTAAGCTCCCACCCACCTTTGCAGCCTTTTTGGGAACTCTTCCTTCAAGTACCTTCTAAGCACACTGGATTGCTTACATCCAGCAAACTTGCTATACACGTTCTTTCCTTGGTGCCTTTTCTCTCTGCGGTGAATGGCTTTTTCTTCCTGGAGAAATTATATCTACTTTTCAAATTGGAGCTCAAATTACCTCCCCATCCCTTTCACCTCTGCCCCCCCCCCCCCAGAAGAACTAAACCATCTTCTTCTGGATCCTTAACTGATTAGTTCGAATCTTTATCATCATAATCCCCTGTGCTATGGTTAGAATGTGTCCCGTAAATTTCACTTGTTGGACTCCTAAAATTGTCACCCCAATAAACTTTAATTGAAAAGGAACCACAAAACAGCGATGTGATGGTGTTAGAGAGTAGGCCTTTCAGGAGTGATTGGGTTCTGAGGGTGAAGCCCTCATGAATGGAATTAGAGCTCTTATAAAAGATGTGTCACGGAGCACCCTCACCCCTTCCCCATGTGAGGATATAATGAGAAGTTTGCAGCCTGGAAGAAGGCTCTCAGCCACCATGCTGGCACCCTGACCTCAGACTTCCTGCCTCCAGAACTGGGAGAAATAAATCAATTTCTCTTGTTTATGAGCTTTCCCGTCTCTGGTATTTTGTTATAGCTGCCCAAATGGACTAAGATACTCTGTTTGCATGTTACTTTTAGAATGTGAATTCCTGGAAATTTTTATTCACGACATATAACAGTGCCTTGCACATTAAAAAAAAAGTGACGTTAGCACCTACTATGTGCAAGATACAATGCATAGTAGGTGCTATATTCTGAGAGTGCTTGAGTCTTTCTTTAATGAAGGAGCAAATGTACAAAACAGAAAGACTAGGCTTCCTTCCTCCACATCAATTAACATTTTATTAAATGTAATGAATTCTATTTGCCACAAAACAACGGCCCTTAAATGACTTTCATTTGGATACAGAGATGTACTTTCACGTTCAGAGAGCAGAAGATAAAATCAGGGGCCCTATCATTATTACCACCACTGTCATTAGAGTTATGATGATGATGATGAGATTATTATTATTTTTATTATCTTTAGCAAATGAGTTTTCTTTCTTCCCCCCAGAGCTTCCAGGAACATTTCTCATGTGTTTCCAGCTGCCCCATCTTGTTTTGACACTTCTGCCAGGGAGCTGTGTGGAGAGGGGAGAGGGGAGCGGGGGAAAAGGATCCAGAGGCTGACCTTGAGCTTGGGCTGGCCTGATGGCTACAGACTGGCCCACGGCTGCCACCACCACTTTGTCTCTCCCTCTGCTGCACTCAAGGCCACCATTGATCAGCGCACTGAGCGCTTCACAGCTGCGGCCTCAGACAGGCCTTCGGAGAAATTGATCTCAGTCAATTCCCAGCAGATTGAGCCACATTGACTTGTCTTCTGGTCCCACCAAGAAGCGCCTTGATTCCTCTTTTTAATTACTCCAGTAGGCCTTCTGCAGAGGGGCCAGGGCCCAATGTGGTGAGAGAGAGAGAGAAGGAATGAGGCTGGGGGATGGGGTAGGGGAGGGGTAGGGGAGGGATGGCTAAAATAAAACTGCTTTCCACAGAGTGGGGTGCTTTCTTAACTTGTGCCAGGAAACCAGGTCACGTTTGTTCATTGTGAATTTAGTATGCAGATTATTAGAGAATTTGTCAGGAGAATCACAAATCAATTTGAGTTTGAGACCCAACTCAGCCAACTAATTTGGTAAACTTGGCAAGATATTTTACATAGCTGGGACTCAGTTTCACATCTATAAATGAGAAAATGAGTCAGACAAAGCTTAATAACTATAAACATGTATAAATATAAGTAAAACTATCACTATGGCTACAACTAGAATGAGGACAAAGATGGTGATGAGTGCTGACATTTGTTGAGCATTTAGAGGAACTAAGCGCCATGATAAATGTGTTACGTAGTTCATTTCTTTCTTAGTTTTTTAGTTAATCGTTCTATCATAGGATAGAGGGAAGATATTTTCCTCCATTTCATAAGTGGACACTGAGGCTAAAAAGTTTAGGCTGTTGTCCAAATGTATAATGTTAGGGATCAAACCCAAGTGTCACTGCACCCAGAGCTCTCGTTTCATGCTGTCTGTGTAATATACTGGGTTGCTCACAAGCCGCGTTCACATAAATTCCCCAACTTCCTGTTCAGCCTTGCAGCTCTGTGTATATGTAGGAGGAGATACAGGCATCTTGGCTTGATAGTCCTGATTAAAAAGTCCCCAGGACATTTCTTTCTCACAACAAAGGGAAGTGCTGAGCCCCCCATATTTACATACCTGCACCTTTGCTCTTAAGATAAACAGGAAGTATGGAATGATGGCTTCAAAATCCATGTAGTGAGTGATTGTCGTGGTGTGAACAGCAGACTGCCTGCATCAAAGTCTCCTGGGGAACTTGTTGGAAAGCCTATTCCTAGTCTCATTTCAGCACTCTTCAATCAGAATTCCTAGGGCAGGGACCCAGGACACTGCATTTTAACAAGGGCCCCTGGTGGTTCTTGGGAACACTAATGTTTGGGAACCACTGGGACTAAAAACCGTGGCTCAGCCAGAACTTGAATTCAAGATTGTATATCACCCTCACCTTATCCCAGCAGGCTCTGCATGATGCCACCTTCACAGAGGATTTTAGTATCTTCCTCAAATTTTATGTGATCTAAACTCTTGGTTTTCTACCCACCAGCCATCCCCTCAGCCCCTCCTTTCTCCAACACCTGCTTCCTTGCACATAATACTCAGTCAGGTTCGTTGAGGAGAATATACCCCATCCTAGAGGCTGAATCACGATTTTTCCAAGCCATCGGGCCCTCGCCATTCTTCTTCGCTAGGAACTGGCTGTGGATGAGAATGTGATCTAATTCTGGCTAAAGAGACGCAAAGTCTTTGCAGGGGGAGTTCTTGGGAAATATTTTTATTTCTCATAAAGGAAATCTCCATAAGGGGAAGGTCCTTTGCTCAATCCTTTTCCTTCCTACTTTGGACACAGACCCGTGATGAAGTAATGTTGGAGGTATTACATCTGTCTATAGCTCTGAGCTGACGGACACAAGGATGCAGAGCCAACGTGGTGAGAGGGGCTGGGTAGACATGCAAGGGTTTGTATTCTTGAAAACAAGTTTAGAGCCACTCAGCGAATCCTGAGATCACCTGAGTCTGGTTTAACTGTATGAATGTTACATGTACCTTGAGTTAAGCCATTGTTAGGCAAGATTCTTTATGGCATCCAAAAACATCTTCAATTTCTCTCTACCCTGTCTTACCCCTCAGCATTTCTTCCCTTCAGAATTGATGTAGGAAAATTATTTTGAGGCTTTAGCAACCTAGCATGCTGTCTATCCAGTGGGAGGGTTAGATGAAGAGAAATTAACAGGGCCATTGACTCTGCTGTCAAATATCTGATGTCAGAACTAACTTTTGACAGATTTTTAGATTGCAGTAAATTGGTGGTAGGATCCTGGAACCAGAATTGGTTCTGCTGATCAGAGGTCAGCAAACTATGGCCCATAAGTTAATTTTGGGATACCGCTTATTTTTGTAAATTAAGGTTTGTTGGAATATACAGTGATACTCATTTATTTACATATTATACATAGTTGCTTTTATGCTATAATCAGAGTTAACACAAGCACCAAATGGCCCAAAAGCCTAAAATACTTACTATCTGGTCCTTTACAGGCAAAGTTTGCTGATTCCTCATGAAGATAATCCAGTCACTGGTCAAATAGAAAATCTTGTGTTTTATGCTAGGTGCTTTCTTTACTTGTCTGTGTTTTAAATGCCAGGTGAAGAGGGGACCACACAGTCATCCCATTGGGAAGACTTTAAGAATCAGGCTTTTACTCTCTTCCAACCAGAAGTTTAACCCACTTCACCCCAGGTGGGAAGGGATATCTGTAAGCAGAATCAGTATCTCTTCACATAAAAGAACCTTGAATCTTCCCCTTTGGACAGGCAGAAGGGGATGGAGTAGCAAGACTGAAACCTGCACGCAAAGCAAGGAAGTGGCAAAAAAAAAAAAAAAACCCGGACACATGAGCACAATCAGAGTGAAGCTGGATCAATTACTGAGATTCAGAAGAGGGTGATAGCTTGAGCTGAGTAGGGTGGCTTCCAGAACGTGAAACCAGAAGTGATAGGTTTGGAGAATCAAAGATGGAGGGTCAGTCAGTCCAGCCTAACTCTGGTGGACTACAGTTTGTAGGTTTGGTGTTGCCCTTTAACTTGTTGTTAAAGGGCTTTCTAGGGCTATCCTGGCATATAAGTAGCTGTTGAGAATTAATTTGGTAGCTGATGGAAGACCCACATTTCTGTGTAGCAGGGCAGAGACTACTTGAACCCCATATTTTCTTTCTTGAAGGTAAGAACTGCCAGATAACCTCCTTATCTAAAGACGGATTCCGTAGACACCCAAATATCTTGTTTTAGGCAAAAGGGCAGGATGTCTTTAAAAGGGCATTTAGGGTCAACAGAACCACATGTGAGACTTGGTTGAGCTGTGCAACCTGAGTAACAGTTGCACCTCTGAGTCTGTTCTTTTGTCGGTAAATTGCTGCCAAAGGGGGTACTGATGAAATAGACTTGGGTATGCCCATGGCATTCAGAAACACATGTAAGAAGTGCTTTCTACATTATCAAATGCTGTGCAAATGTGAGGTGTCATGGTTATTATTGAATATGAGCAAATCCTGATAGACCTACAGAGTGAGGTGGCCATGAAAGTGTCCCTAAAATAGCTGTATGAATCCGCCTGTTGAATGTGGAGGATTCATGACTCTCTCTACGATGTTAGAGAACACCTGCCAAAACAGGCTCGTTCTGCTTAGTGTCGTTGGCACTGAGGCAGTTCTTATGACAGTAACTAGTCACCAGATTCAACCTCTTCCAAAGACTGCTCCTTGTCAGAGATAATAAAGCAATAAGATCTGTGTGGATGTGCATGCTCATTTTTCTGCTTGTTAGAAGGAAAACATGCATGCGGCTTGGCCACTTAAGAGCTCCAACACACAAGTCTAGTTTAGTACAAAGCTAGAGAGATAGAGATAGAACTGTACAAGGCCAGAAAAGCGTCCATGGGTACTAGGAAGCTGATGGCAGCACTATATGGAAAACTGGGAACTACACCAATAGCCCAAATAGTTGAAGAGACAAGTATGTTGTGGGGCTACTGAGCAGGACATACCTGGCAGAGGCCATGAGTTTTGGCGGGCCGGGGTATCATGCCCAGGGAGGTCAGCTCAGATAGAGGGAAGCAGGCATCATGGAGGTCAGAGAGTCAGTGAGACAAGAAGTGTGAACAGGGTTGAGAATTTTTGACTCGTGCGTAGAAATAATTCATTGTATTCTCTATTTGGAGTTCATAGCTTTCTAATGAAATTCTCTGAAATTCCAAATTCTTAGTCATGCATGTAAGCTTGTGTACTTGGGTTTAGACACAGCCTTTAAAATAACACATGAGTGGGTGTTGAACTTGAAGGGTTTCAGCTGATCCTGCCTTCTTTTACTCTTGAACACACGCGTGGCCTGCTTATGTGCCGAGTGCCAACACTGCCTTCTAATTGCTCAGTGCTGTGATGTTTATTCACTTCCACAGACTGTTTTCTGTTGAAGTTTTGCACATGGCCAGGCCCAGCCAATGCTGCATTGTGGGCGATGCTATTGTAGGTGAAATACTACTAATTGTAGGTGAAATACTTACAGTCGTGGGAATGAATGGTCTATACCTGTAGGCCAAAGGTGGGTGAGTCTCACACATACGTCTTCAGCTAAAGAACACAGGTACAAACGATTCCATGGTTATCAAGTACAAAAGTAGCAAAATAGCCCATGTCATTGAACACATGACTGATGCGTCGTGGGACTTACTGAATCACCGTAGTGGTTAGTCTCGGAAAGTAGTGGCTAGAAGGGAGCCTCAGAGGAGTTTGAGGGTGTCATTCATGTTCTCTTTCTTGACTTTTTACTTCATGGATTTATTCTGTTTATAAAACCATGTATTTACGATATCTCCACTTTTCTGTACAGGTTATACTTACATAGAATATATATTTTTTTAAATGTGTAAGGAGCCAGGAATGTAAGACAATGAAACTCGTGAGCAACTCAGCCAGAGACTGACCGTAGCACCTTGGGGAAGTTATTTTACCTGCTGAGCCTCACGTGTTTCATTCCTAACAAGGGGTTAATAATTCCTGCCTCCCAAGGTCACTGTGAGTGTTAAGCTGAAAGGGAAGACTGCATGTGAAATGCTTAGCACAGTGCCTGGTACACAGCGGGCAGCTAGTGCCTGGTTGCTATTATGCTGTATGATCTTTACATCGTCCAGGCTGACACCATTTCAGACTGGATGGTCTAATGTTAATTGTCGACTTGGGTCCATCAAGAGACAGGCACTCACTGTGTGCAGAGGGGGCACGCAGATTGTGCAGTGATAGAAGGGAAGAGAGGAGGAATTGTATGAGACTAGAAATGAAGCCAGAAATGCTCATTAAGGGAGAAATTATGGAGGTTAAAGAAGCCCAGAGGTTGGATTTTATTCTGCAAATAGAAGTTACTGAAGACTTATTATTTTAACAAATAAGTCACAGGGAGATGAGACTCAGCCAGATTAATCTAGAAAATTAAAAGGGATTAAAACAGAGAAGACCTAAGGATGACTATTACCTTACACAAAGTGTATTAGGTCTTCAGAAGTCAGAATATGATGATGTTATTCTTGTTATTATTATTATTAATACTACCGTGTTTCCCCCAAAATTAGACCTAGCCGGACCATCAGCTCTAATGCGTCTTTTGGAGCAAAAATTAGTATAAAACCCTGTCTTATTTTGCTACAATATAAGACCGGGTCTTATATTAATTTTTGCTCCAAAAGACGCATTAGAGCTGATTATCCGACTAGGTCTTATTTTAGGGGAAATGGGGTATACGCATTAGCAACTACTACAGTTGCTATTATTTTATTGTGCACCTGCTAGGCACCAGATACTTTAAAAGCATTATCTCATTTAATCCTTCCTCGGAGCACAATGAGAATCACGGTCATTTATCAGGTTCTTACTAAGTGTGCGGCACTGTTCCAAGCTTTTATACATATTAATGCATTTAATCCTCATAAGAGCCCTGGGAGATAGGTACTACTGTTGTCTCCAGTTTATAAATGGAAAACTGCAGCAAGGAGAGATTAAACAACGTGTCCTAGACCACCTGCTATCAAGCGACAGTGCTGGGATTCGAACCCTGGCAGCCTGACCATCATGCTGTCCTCATACCTGTTACGTGACATCACCCTCCTGGGCGTTCGTATGCCCATTTTTACTGGAGTTAGCTGAGCCAGCAGTCAAATCACTTGTTCAAAGCCGGAGAGAACAAGGGAGAGACCCTGGTCTGCGTGATGATAAGGCGTGTGCTCTTCATCACTCTCCTACCTGTGAACAACAAGAGTGTCCGATCATGACTGAGAACAAATGCAGCATCCATCAGATGTGTTAAGGATGAACAGGAGTAGCAGTCACAATAGCACACATTTATTGAGTACTTACCTGCCAGGAAATTTGTACACGTTACATGTATTACCTGTATTGAATGTGCTAAATAACCCTCCTGGAGACCTCTGAGAAAGTACTGTTTTTATCCTAGTTTTACAAATGAGGAAACTGAGTCCCAGAAAAGTCACCAAACGAGTCAGTAAGAAATCCAAATTTAAGCAGCTCAACCAGAAAGCATGCGGTTAGCACTCCACTCCACCACCTCTCAGGCATAAGGAAGCTGATCCCAGGAGCAGAACCCTCCTTTCTCCACCCCCATCCCCAACTAATTCTGCACTCAGTGGTGTCCTCGGGCAGTTTTGAAAGCATTCCAAGTCTTTACCACTGCAAGGAATTTTCGGCTAACCTTTCCAGAGCAAGCTGCAGCAGCAAATTCCTTCCTAGGTTAGTAGAAAGCCCCGGGCCTCAGAAGAGCAGGTGCTTGCCTAACCCAAGTGTCACCTGCATCTGATATATCTCATTAGCCTTAGGGAGAAACACAGTCTGGCCTGTTCCTTCTCCCAGATTCAGCCTGGTGCAGCAGAAGAAAAATCAAGGCTCTGCTTGCCAAGGGGCCAGAGGGAGCTCCTCTTCCAATAGCATAGGAAGAAGGCATGGCTTCCCCTACCCCCACCCCTCCATGAATGCATGAAGCTCTTATGATCTAGGGAGGCCACCAGTCCAGCAATGCAGCCTTGACCGGCTCTAGACTTTAATGGCCAACAGTGAGAGGAGCTCAGAGTCTCCTTTTCCGTAAATGCCTGCACTGTCCGTCTTGTCTTGGAGTCTGAAATCCTCTCCCCTCCCCACCCCATATAATCAGGTCTTTGGGTAAAGCATAAAGCTCCTGGTACTAATCAGGGTTCAAGCTGACAAACTGAAGCAGAAGCAGATGAGAAGCAGAGCCAGAGAGAGAGAGAGAGAGAGAGAGAGAATCAATCTGTGTGTCTGTCTGTTGGACAGGCCAGCCAACTGGAACTTCTAGAGCAGGAGCTACAGTCCATTGATAGGATTTTTTTCTTCCTCATTAAAACCTCACTTTTGCTCTTAAGGCCTTCAACTTATTAGCTGAGGCCCATGCAGATTATGGAAGATAATCTCCTTTGAAGTCAGCGGATTATGCATGTTAACCGCATCTATAGAACCTTCATAGAAACACCTGCATTAGTATTCGATTGCACGACTTCGTCTAGTCAGGTTGGCACAGAAAGCGAACCGTCACACTCCTCGTGCTATAATGTCAAGGTCATCAGGACAGTGGTTATGGCTGCAACTCTGTTATCTTGTGTAAGTCTGTTTTTCTCTCTGAAACTCGTGTGAAGTTCTGTAGACTGGTGGAGTGAAGAAAGTAGAAAATGAGGACGGCATGAGAGTTGTCTTTAGATATTTGAAAGTGTTGGTCATGGAAGGAATATCTAGGCTTATTCCAGAGGGCAGCACCAGGGCCACTGCATGGAAGGAAACATGCACATTGAAGCTTGATAAAGAAAGTTTGTCTCACAATGAGATTCTACCATAAGAAGGGCTACCTTATGAGATAATGACCCCCTTGCTCCAGGAGGAGTTTCAAACAATTGAAGGAAGATTTATTTGGGGGAGAACAATGCAAACAAATTTAAATATTGGACGAGATGTACTCAAATGTGCCTTTCAGTGTGATTATTCTTCACAGCTAGTAGGGCTTGCCTTTTTTCTTTTTCTCCCCCTGGACCCTCCCCTGCCCTCAAAGTTTGTCAACTGACTGTGCTAGACAACATAAAATGTAAACAAATCCAGGAAGAAGTATTACTCATTAGCACCCATTACATGCATTCTCTAGGTTTATTCGTAAGGTGAACTGTCTATCACCAAGGTGATCTCTAAAACCAGTTTAGAGGCTCTCGCCAGGAAAGCAATGCAAGAAGAAGCACAGTAGCATTTTTGATTTGGTGGATTAAACTGGATTTAGTAAAGCATGCACTGATGACTGCTGTATGCATATTGTTCTTTGCCTGATGAGCCAACATGAGCTAGGCATGGTCCCTGGCATCAGCTAGCATGGCTACAGAGTGAAATATGGCAGCCTGTAACGGATGTGTTGTGAGAACTCCAGTTGGATGGGGCCATGGTGTAGGGACAAATTCATTGGGATGAGGACAAGACACTGCGTTTTTGTGGATGGGTGATTTGAGCTGAGGTTGAAGATGGAAGTCTTGGACAAATAGGTGTTCTGGAGGAAAGTGTGATGGATGGAGAGTACAGGTTGGTAGAGTCAGGGTAAGTAGGGAGGTGCTGAGCTGGGTCTGGCCATGGTGAGAAAGGAAGGTATTGCAAGGGCTGTGGGAAGAACAATGATATGGTTCTTATAGAATTGGAAGAGAAGATGGGGTTTAAAATAAAGGGGGGGATTAAAAGAGAAAAAAGTGACAATTTCTACTTTCAAGAAATTACCAAGGGACAGCCTTTTATTAGGGTTTTTCCTTACTTGCCTCTGATCTGGACAGATAGTAGGGAGTTGCCAGGTGGCCAAAAGACCGCTGTCCTGGTGGTGAGCGTGCTGAGCCCACTGTGTGGCCTGGGTTACTTCCCAGAGCATTGGTTTCCCAACCTGCGAGATGTGTATAATAGTCCCTGCTTGACAGACATGCATGGATGCTGCTTTGTAAGCTGTGAACCTCTGTGCAAACATGCATGCACTCTGGGACAGATTCTGTCCGTCCTGGGGGAATTCACAACAGCTTGAGACCAGGTCAACAGTTGGCTACATTTTGCCATCAAAACAGAAGTGGTGGCAGAGTTGTCATGGACCCTGGTGACAGAGATGTACACCTTGCCTCCATCAAAGCCTTGTGCTGGTGTCTGTGGAGCATGTCAGCTGCTCGGATTGTTCACTGTGAAATTTAATTTGGGCTCTGTGTGAGCAGGGAGGAGGGCGTGAAAGATATGACACTGGTTAATTTCATGTTTTACAGGCCCAACCACCCCGAAAGTACATTTCTCGGCGTAAACTGAGAATGTGCAGGCCACTGCATGCAATGATATGCAGTCCAGGGGGAAAATGAAGACAGTGAGAGAAAGAAAAAAAAAAAAACCACATAAAGAATATATCATTTCCTGAAATCAAATAAACTCAACAACTTTCCATCTCAATGGGTTAGATTGACAGGCAGAGAGAAAAAAGCAAAAGAGGGTTTCTTTTGACTCTTGCCAATACATTTTCACATAATTGCAAACACTCCTTTGCTTGGCATTCGAAGCCCCCAGCCTTTGCTCTAATCCATTTTCCCATGGGCAGACCTGGTTTTATCTTGGTCTTGCTCAAAATCTTTCTTGCCTCCATGTAGACTACAGCCCAGAACTCAAACGCCCTCGTGGTTGTATTTCCCTTTACCCCCGAGTCACGCCCATCAGTGCTCATCTCCACCCAATGCCTGCTCCACAAGCATCATTGACTAATGGGCTCAATCTGCTGGCTCTTCTGTATCTCTGCCTTTGCGTGTGCAAGTTCCTTCTCCTAACTTTCCCTCTACTTTGGATCTTTCCTCGCTTTCAGAGAAATCCAGGCCATACAGGGAAGACCTAAGAGCCAAGAGTGTGGCATCTAGGAGACCTGATCCCAGCTACTTGATATACTAAATACTGGCTTCCATCACATCCTCCCTGCATGACATTGCCAAGTTACTCACCTTTTCTGCCAGTTTCCAGTTGCCTCCCCCGGTTGAAGGACAGAATGCTCTCTACCTTTCCTGGATGTTATAGGGATTCAGTGGGCTAATGTATAAGAAGTATGGAGACAATGCCTGGCACATGGAAAGTACTCAGTAAATGGCCTATTTCCATTACCATTTTAGCTCAAATATTCCTTCCTCTATGAAACTTTCTTTTATTCCCACATGCAGACGTAGGTGCTATTTCCATCACGCCAAGAATGATTCAGTTGCACTTTGAATGTGTATCAGTTACTGAAATCATGGAATTGACTATTGTATTTAATAGTCACTTGTGTGCTCTCCCACCATTAGACTAACTTTGTGGGTGCATGCGTCAAGTTTGGATACGTCTGTATGCCAGTGCTTAGCCAAAGGCCCAACAATAAGTAGATATGTGATACACATTGGCTGAACTCATGAATGATGAAATGCATGAATGATCACATGCCTGGATCATCCTGCAAGGCTTGGATCAAGTGCCAGCTCTTCTGTGAAGTCTTCTCTGGCCCTCTCAGTAGAACGAAAGATCCCCTTCTGTGACATATCTCTTTGCCAACACCCTCACCGAATCGCGATCATGTGGTGAGCACCACACAGTGGTTCTGTCTTATTCATCCCTGTCAAGTCAGTAGCCCAGGGCCTGGAACATGGTCAGATGTCAGTGTGTGTTCTCCTTCTCCATCGTCATTCTCCTATTCCTCTGTGTGTTTAGTATACCCAAGGCAGCTGATATTTGGGACTTCATCAGGGTCAGGATGAGGCAGCCATGTGGCTGGGTTTCACATCCAAACTCAGATTGTATCAGGACCCTCTGGAAGACTGTCCATGGTGGCCACAGAAAATCAGTACCCAGGAGAAGCTGTAAAAAAAAATAAGAAAACAAAAAGTCCTTTACTTAGGTGGCTATCCATGAGCAAGAGGGCCTGTGTTACCTCGTGAGAACAATATCATAGGCCTTTTCCGTTGCTCTGCTTAGGAAGCGATCGATTGATTGAGAGTTTGGGAACAAAAAAAAAGCTTTGAAACCATTCCAGATAAATAAGGCAGGAGGCAAAAAATAATTATTGGATCGCTGCATGTGTATTTGGAACTATTTGTAGAGTGTGTTTGAATGGGAGAGAAAAGAAGCATAATGCATTTAGTGGGCATTTATTCTGTGTCAAGCACTGTTCTAAACATTTCATATGTATTAACTTATTCAGTACACACAACAGCCCTATAAGGTACATATGGTTATTCCCATTTTAAATAGGAGACTCAGGTATAGAGAGTAACTAGCTCAAGGTCAAATAGCCAGTAAGTGGTGAACCTGGATTTGTACCTAGGTAACGGACTCCAGACCTGACGGGGTCTGTGTATGTGTACTAGGGAAAACTGAGAGGCATGTGTATGTGGTGTGATTTTTAGAAACATACTCAACAGTTGTTGAATACCTACTATCTGTCAGGCCCTGTGCCAGGTTAATAAGGTTACACCAGAATAAGTAGGATGACACAGTCCTTCTTTCAAGGTGCTCACAAACTGTTAAGACAGCAGGCAGACCTAAATGTAGATATTAAAGAATTCAGTTTAGTTTAATAAACTCCTTTTACCATTGGTTCTGTGTTAGCTTCTATGTCAGGCCCTGGAAAATAACAATGGCAGGACATGATCCAGGCTTTCAAGATGCTCAGAGTGTCACACCATGGTAGGTGTTGTAATAAACACACCGAATGCCACATACTTATTCAATGCTGACTTTCTCACAACAGAAACCAAAGGCCCACTGTGTTGAGCTCATTGCATATTATCCTGGCCTCTGTTTCATCCTTAGAAGGAATGCCCTTCCAAATGTGGGTTTGGGTCTTCAGGGTCTGCTCTGCCTGAGTGGTTGGGATTAGTCCAGGTTCTAGCCACCAAACCCACCTCTTCCTCTCGTGGTTAACCAGGCAGCTAGGAACACATCAGTTACTGTGTCTGCTATGTCCAACCTCCCCTTTTGGACAAAATACCCCGCTTAAGGTGCTCTGCTGTTTGGGGATAGATACTAATGGCACCAGTTTATAGTCACGTGACAGACAAGTTAATTTATCTGCTGGTAGTGAAGTATGAAGTAGCTTGTCCTGGGAGGGTGAGCTGAATCTTCAGATATCTTCTTTGATAATTGAACCTGGAAGGACAGAAGGAACTTGTTAGTTGGAGGCAGACAGAGAAATAGACTTACTAGGTTAGTAGTGGAGTTCTTGAGTAAGAATTTGAAAGTTTGAGTTGGTTTCATTGATGCATTTTCTACCTCTTGCTGGGATAATCAACAGTCTCTGGACTTCCCATTTGGCTCACTGAAGAAAGCCCCCTGATTTGATTTAACTGCAGTGGTTGACTCTCCCTAGAGGCAGAATCGGTGGACTGGACCACACCCCGTCCAGTTCTAGTGGGTGGAGACAGATCAAAGGAGGCGAGGTCTTTAGGGCTCTCTGTGAAAAGCCTGTGTTGACTACCGCTAATGAACATCCTTCCCCTACGCACGCTCGCGCACGCACACACACACACCATTCCTCCTCCCTCTGTTCCAACCCTCACCCCATGCCATTCTCTCTAATGATTTTAACAGGTGACTAACCTGGCAGGCTTTACTGGGTGTTCCCTCTCCCAAAGATAGCAAAAGCACTTAAAGAGGGCTGTGTAGGAGTAGAATAATAAAGTATCTCTTGAGCATCTGCTGTGGGCTAAGGATACGGAGATCAAAGCAATGTCCTGGAGGACCTCCCAGACTTGTGGGAGAAACAGCAAACAGGCAGTTACAGCCCAGGGTGCCCTGAGCTTGGTGGAGGAAGCATCATGTGTTGGACAGGTAATGAGAGTCAAGTAATTTGGGGGTGGGGTTAGGGGGTCGGGGAGAGGGGAAGTGGAGGGGAGAGGGGAGAAGGGTGTAAGTATGAGTACATGCTGGCTGCTGGTCAAGGAAGGCTCCAGAGGAGGTGACAAATGAGCTAAGCCTGTAGAGATAAGTAGGGATTCTTAAAGCAGAGGATGAAAAGAAAAGGGTCAGGCCATTCCTAGAGACGGGAACAGCACACGCAAAGACGTGAAGTGTGAAGGAATACAGCTGTTGTGAGCACGGCAGAGTTGAGGCTACAGGGATGGGCAGAAGAGTTTGTGAAGGAACTTTGACGGCCCCGTGAGGGGCCACCTTTTCTGGAGCACTGCTGGAGGGGGGCACTGATGGACTTTAGGCAGGGAAGTGGCTGGAAGGTGGGTGATAATAGGGAGACTGACTGGGTCAGGAGTGGGCACCTCATAGTAGGAGCTCTAGCAAATCACTGCGGAGCAGCTGGGAGTTTATCCAAAGGATTGACTTGATCGGAGACGGGGTGTGTGCATTCTTCTCAGGGAGGCAGAGATGTGTGAGCAGGTACCCAGAGGCCAGCCAGACGGAGTCACATCCCCGCTCTGTCAAGGCCTGAATGAGTGGCTGCGGGCAAGTCCTGCGAACTTCTCAGGACTCCAGTTTCCTCATCTGTAATTTGAAGACGGGGCCTTGGGAACATCAGTTGTGAAAGGCCTGGCTATATGTGCAAAGGCAATTCATGTGCTGCCCGTGATTTACTAGTTAGTGATAAGTAGGTGAAATTGTTCGAGGCAGTGAGTGTGCATGTGTGCACAATGGTGGAGGAGGTGTCGTGCAATGTTGTGGGTGAGCCTGAGAAATAGCTGGGATCCCAGCTGTACCTCCAAGGTAAGCGGAAACACTCTACTGGGAAAGCGTGCCTCTCGCTCTCCATAAAACTGAAACCACCTAGCTCTCTTGAGAGGATCTTCTCATAGACAAGCTGACACCAGGCTGCCTCAAGGTCTCTTCGTTCAACAGAAGCCTCAGATGTACGCAGGGCGTGCAACCTTTATCTGCACTTTCATCACCCTAATCACAAGATTCTTTCAATGATATGGAGCATCTTAGGACGGGAATGACACTTAGGACACTACTGTCCCCTGCCGACATCTCCTGACCTCTCCCCGTTTGCATATTCTGGTGACAGGGAGCTCACATCCCACTCCTGGAGTTGGTCTCATCGTTCACACTCTCCATTCTCCTACTCACTCCAGGCGCACAAGGCTCTTCTAGCATTTTTGTTTGGTTTGTTTTGAGTGATGAACTCCTTCTTTTATCAGAGCCTTTCTTCACTTACTGTTCCTTCTCTCTGGAACATTTGTTCCTGCTCACTTCACCCAGCTGAGCCACACTCATCGTTCATGCACCGCATATCCATCTTACCCATCCCAGAGGCCTTTCTAACCCTTTACCCTGGCAGTCTGGCCAGCTTACCCCAGTTGTAAGCTCTCATAACTCCCTGCCCTTCTCTCTCATAACGTGTAGTTGCTTATATAATCAATTCTGTAATTTTTAAATATTTATAGTTCTCCATAAACCAGTGGTTGTCAACATATGGTGATTTTGCTCCCAAGGGACACTTGGCAACATCTAGAGACAGCTTTGGTTGTCACAGCTAGTAGGTGCTCTCTCTAGTTAGAAATCAGGGACATTGCTACATGCCCTATAATGTACAGGACAGGCCCGCTCCCAACAAACAAGCATCTGGCCCAAAATGCCAGTAGGGCCATGGTTGAGAAACCCGGCCACAGACTGTGGGTTTGATATGGATCAAGATCTTGGCTGTCATGTTCATAATCTCATGTCCTACATTGGGCCACAAGCACACTGACTGATTTGTAGTCGATGCTCAATAATGTCTGCAGACACACACACACCTTTGGATCAATCTTGTGAACAAACATGTGGTCATACATTCGTCCTTCTCAATGGTCATGCCTATTCTTCCATATACGGGACCCTACACCCTTAGATCATGATTTACATGTAATTCTCTCCTTTCTCATCAAATAAGTCCTCCTAGCAGCAGCTGCCACCTATCCCCACACCAGTCAAACCTCCACACCCACATACGTGTACATGTGTATGTGTACCTGGGACAGGAGCCTGGAACACTCACACACTCACCTGCACCAGTTCTCATGAGACACGCCAACTCTGCACCAGAGGCTTTCTCTTTTATATCACATGGAACAGGTCTGTATACACACACACACACACACACACACACACACACACACACGCGCACGAACACACACACGAACACACACACTCACGAGTATGGAAGATCAGAAGACAGGGCTGGGAGTGGGGGAGGCCCAGTGCACTTAACAAAACCTCCCTGTGGCCTCATTCAAGGCATGGGACTGTGAAATGTATGTCATTAAAACTAGATCTAAAAGCAGACTTCAAGCAGAGGTATCAAATCCAACTCCTATTAACCCTCCCCCGCCCCCCCCCCACCCCGTGCACACACACCACTTTACAAATTTTCTCTTAAAAAAAAAAAGTCAAACTGCAGAAATAATTTTAATCACTGTCATGCCAGTGTGGGCTGAGGGTGAAATAGGATATTAATGCTTTTATCTCTGCTGGGGACATGGCTGACTTCACCACTGATTCCATTCGAAGTCACAGCCCAGGTGTGTTTCCAGAGCATTTCTGCATTAAACAGCTGCGAGGCCAGGTCTAACATCCTTTATTATCGCGGCAAAGCTGCACACACTGAGTGGTGGGATCGTAATGAAAAGATCCAATACCCCATTAGTGCAGCTAAATATTTGACTTCGAAACTCAAGTGGAAAATGAAACTCAGTGCCTGGGGAGGAGTGGGTAAAGGGTTGCAATGTCAGGGAACGGAACCACAATTCCTTCTGGTTTATGGCACTTGACGGTTTACAAAACCTTGCAAATGCATCTCTTCACTGAACTTTCCTGCCTGATGTAAGCATCATCGTCCCTATTTCTTAGTGAGGGAACTTGGAGAGATGAAGTGACTTGTTCAGACCCCCTGTGACCCAACTCCTGGCCGTTATGGTCTGTAAAGCATGTGCCACAGCAGCCTTTAATTCATATTGGTTCCCTTTTCTTCCCTTCCCTTTAAACTTTCCCTTTAAACTTTCAGTGTTAATACTGAGAATTTTGTAAACCAAAAATACGATTTCAGTTTCACATTAGGAGGAACCTACCTTCCTTCTTCTCTTCTTGCCTTCCTGCCTTTCTTTTTCTTTCACTCCCTTCCAACAAAACTGTATCGAACCCCAAATACCTACAACACACCAATCCTGTGCTGGGTGCTTGGGATGGAGCAGTAACTAAGACCAATGCCGTTCCTCTCATCAGGGAACTTCCTATCTAGCAGGAAAGAAAATACCTTTTCTAAATTGTAACACAAAATGGAGGAACAGAGACATACAAGGGGCTAGAAGAATTAAGGGGAGGGCTAATGGATGTCTTCCTGAGAAAATGGCTTCGAAGCTGAAATTCAAGTGGGAATCACCCATGAGAAGGGAGGCAGGGGAGATGGAGAGTTTCCTAGAAGAAACAACGTGTGAAAATGCTCAGACATGTAAGAGGACATGCTGACTTGAGTCACTGAGAGCAGTACATTGTGGCTGGGGTGGGACAGTGGGAGGAAGTTATCCAGCAAAGTAGGCAGTGGCTAGATCTTCTGTGGGTTAAGGGACTGAGTTAAGAGGCTTTCATGCTAATACAGGTGAGAATTGGTGGTAGTCAGAAAGGACAAGACTTTCTCAAATTTTAATGTATAAACAAATCACCTGAGGAGTGCAGATGCCAATTCAGTAGTTCTGGGATGGAGCCATTGGATTCTGCCTTTCCAGCCAGCTCTCAGGTGATGCCCAAGGTGTGGTCCATGGTCCACACTTGAGAAAGAAGACCTAGATCTGTGCTAACTGGGGAATCACAGGCCACCTGTGACTATAAAGCAATTGAAATGTGGCTGCTTCAAATTGAGATGTAACCTGAGTGGAAGGTACGTATCAATTCCAATGACTCTGATAGAAAAAAGAACGTAGATATGTCATTTGTCATTTTTTACCGTGTGCATGTTGAAATCATGCTATTTTGACATGTTGGGTTAAATAAAATACATCATTCAGATGAAGTTGACTTGCTTTTACTTTTTGAATGTGGCTGAAAAAATAATTAATTACATATATTAATTACATGTTTGCCTATTTGGGATATGCTGATTTAAAATAAAATGGCTATATTTAAATTAATAGTGATTCTACCTTTTTAAAATTTTTTTCTAAATGTGGTTTTAGGGAATTTTAGGTAAAGACACCTGACTCACATCATATTTTTATTGGACGTCACTGCTCCATACCATCCCCCTGCCGTGGTTAATTTACTGACTGTTCTTTTAATAGGTGGGCCACCTGTCTACCCTGAGACCTATCTCCACTGCTTCCTTCTTAGAGGGACCTCCTAACTATTAATATTAGCCAACTAGTTCATCAGAAAATGTTGACTCACCTTGTGCAGAGTTTCCAATTTTTGAAATCATCAGAGGAACTGATGCCCTAACCCCAGTTGGTTCTGATTTAAATGCTTCACCCCAGGTAATTCCAATGTGTATTCAAGGTGTAATACACGAAGTGAATATTAACACCGAAAGAGAATTTAGATTTTATCCATGCTTATTTTGCAAGAGATTAAAACGAGGCTCAGAGATAGATATTTAGTTAAGGTCACAGAGCAACCAGGGTTTATTGATTCTTATCACTCATCAGTCTCTCCTTTGCAGTCTAGTGTGAATGCTATTCACTTGGCCTATCCTGTGTTCCTCCTTCAATGGTATTTGCAATTGAATACCCTTATCATCCTTGAAGGAAACTGTAGCAGTGGGCTCCTGAAGAGGTGGAAAAATGCGTCCCTCTAGGATCACCACCTCTGAGAGGTAGTGAGGATCCAAGGCCATATAACAAGTAGATAAATGCCCAACAGTGTTAAAACAAAATTGGCCTATTAGTATATGAAAATTGACAAAGTTAATACCCCTGCGCTCAATCTCCCCCACCCACACATACACACACGACTTTATGTATAACTTCATTTGTAGATTATGTAAAAAACCTGGGGCCCTTCATGAACATGAAGCTGCTGGCTGAATGGCCCATTGGATCCCAGGGATAGGACCCTCCTGACACTCTGACACGACCGTGTTTTGCGGCTGCCACCCGGTTGCCAAATCCCAGTTCTGGTTACAGCTCATACCCAAAGCTGGTCTCTTGGAATGAGCAGGAATTTCCCTCTTTTTCCTCTCTGATCTCTGAGGGATTATCTTAATTATAATCTCCTAAGGAATTTCAATAGGTCTCCAGGCAGCTTTGGTGGCCCTGCAGCTACTCATGCCTTCACTTGAAGGATTTACCCTTCCCCCTTCTCTGCGGGTTCATATTTTAAAGTTTGACACAATATGTTTAGAGGATTCTTCATTAATTCTAATTTTTCATAAACACCCTTCTAGGCAGGAGAAGGGGTTTGTAGAGATGTTGTCTAATGACTCTTAATAAATCAGAAGGTAGTGTAAGGCTGACATTTGATGGGACAGTTTGTGCCCAGGCTTTATCATTCCAGTTTCATAAAATTTCAGACCTGAGAAGGGCTTTATTACAGAAGTCACTGTGTTTAATCCCCTTATTATATGGATAGGGAGACCTTGGCCCAGAGGTGGGGTGACTTAGTCAAGGCTACAAAGGCAAGTAGTGGCAGAGCCCGAAAGAGATCCCAATGTCTGGCCCATTTGCCTTCATGACCCCAGGATTCAATGGTGTTGATATAAGGCCCTGCCAAAGATGAGAGCAGTGTTTCTCGACTGATCAGAGAAACCAACATGAGCAAAGTGTAACTCTTACCCTCAACAGGTGTAAGTTCAGTATGAATTCATAAATGCATTTGGAGTGGTGATTCCCAGTGCTATTTCCCCCCTCATCTTGTTATATGGGCTTTCATCCTTGAAGGACTTTTGTTCTTTTTGTTTACTGCTGTATCTTTATAGCCCCTGTGTGCAAGAGAAAGATAATATGAGCCACATAGGCTAGCCACATTTGTAATTTTGAATTTTCTAGTGGCCACATTAAAAAAAGTAAAAAGAACCAGGTGAATATAATTTTAATAGTATCTTTTATTTGAATAAATATATCCAAAATGTTATTGCAACATGCAATCAGTAGAAAACAGTATTAATGAGGTACTGAGCATTCCTTTTTTCATACTGAGTTTTTGAAATTCAGTGTGTGTTTTGTATTTCCAGCACAATTCAGTTTAGAGTAGCTCCATTTCAAGGCACCAAAGCCACATGAGGTTAGGGAGTATCATGTTGAACAGGTCAGCCCTAGGGCTTAGAAAAGTGCCTGACACATAGTAGGAACTCACAGAAGTATTTACGAAAGAATAAATAGAGTGGAAGAGCCTTCGTACATCACCTAATGCCACTAATATCAGAGAAGGCTAAACAAGGCCAGAGAATGGCAGTGACTTCCTCTGTAGTAATTCAGTGAATTGCCTTCCCCCAGGGCGAGGAAGTAAGTACAGTGACCAGGCAGGGAGCAGGCCCAGTCTACCCTTGACCATGGTAACCCTAGTGCTCAGCACAGCACCTGATATGTTACAGGTATCCAGTAAATGCGTGTTAAGGGAAAGGTCATCTCACTAATTGGTGAGAGAGCAGAATAGAGAACATGGGGCTCTTGCCTCCTGCCCAGGGCTCTTTTAACTATATCCTGCTGTCATGAAAATTGGTTTATATTCAGGACCTGGAAGAATGTATAACAATCGCATCAAGGACGAGCTAGTAGGGTACAGATGCCAAGGCACCGATTACTGTTTAAATTTCGTGGCAAATAGGTGTCCAGTGGGCACAGTGGGAACTCATTGTATGGGGATCTGAGTTTGCCTGCAGTTGGAATGCCGGATGCCATTTACGTAGCAGAAGACAGACGCCCGCTACCTGGATTCCTTTTACACAAACATATGTTTTAGGATGTGCCTGGGGCGCACTGGAGTCCAAATGTTCCGTCTTCATCCACAGGGTGTCAGAGCTGGAAAGCACACCTCTGAAATACCCTGCCCCTTCATCGCTGCCTATCTCCATTCTCCCCATCCTTCAGGGCCCAGCCAAGGGCAATGCCTAGGACCCCTCTCAGGTCTGCCCTGTGCAGCCGGGAACACCCTCTTCTTCCATGAGACAGGGCAGAGTTCCCATCTCTCCATCTGCTCTTAGGGCTCCTCACCTTACCTCACAGCAAGATTACATTCTAAGGGAGAAGTTATCTCTCAGAAGCAAGTAATGCACAACTATAAAATCCCTGAATTCAAGGAGACCTTGCAAGCCTTCTAAAGTAATTTCTCAAACTTCAAATGTGTGCATGCCACCTCAAGATCTTTTAATTGCTAATGTTGCCCTCACTGTGCGTCATTTTCTTTAAACCTTTCTGCTTTCTAAAGTTAAATGAATTCATTGCTGAAGGAAAACAATAAAATCTTTGAAAACACAAGCATGATATGTACATTACATATATTCTCTCTATAAAAATAGATAGCTATTTTATTATAAAACAAATATAGTTAATGTTTATATATGGCTGTAAGTCTCTGTGTGCCTCCTAATACCAACTATGCCTCCACCAGTGACACCCATGTCACACTTTGAAAGCACTTTTTTTTTTCAAGGGCACTACTATCCTAGTGACACAAAGAGACAACTGACTCTCAGCTAGAGGCCGGTTCTGTGCCTGGGCAGGTCTTTCAGAGATTTGGTGGCAGAGATGCTTGGTACTCTGACCTGCTGGTTCGAAGACCAGAATTCTATCTGCACATTCTTCTTCCACTAGAGTGGCCGGTGGTGAACTCCCTGCCTCAGTCTGATGTTAGAAGAAAACAGAGACTTGCAGGTCACAGGTTCAAATCCCAGCTGCACATTTGTGGCTGCATGGGTTTATGCCAAGTACTTAATCCTTCCCAGTCTGTCTCCTTTCAGGAAATGGAGATGACGCATGCACATACTAGAGTTGTGGAAACATGGCTGACAGAAGACCCCGGCACAGCCCAATAGTAATAAAAGCAAGACACTTTGGTCCCTTTGAATTGTACAGTAGCCACACTTTTTAAGAGTCAAAAGAAACAGGTGAAATACATTTCACTTAACCCATTATATCCAAAATATTTTCATTTCAATATGTGATCAATAGGAAAGTATTTAAAAAAGTATTCCCCTTTTCCTATTAAATTTTCAAAATGCAGTGTGTATTTTATACTTAAAGCATATCTCAATATGAACTCTAATTTTTTATCAAAAAACTTGATCTGAATTCATCTTTTGTAAGATTTATGCAGTTGGAAATGTAAATTCATATACCTGAGTTTTCCAAACATACTGAAAATTGTTCCATTAACTGAATTATCAGCTTTTGAGTTGAAATTTAAATTATATAAAATTAAACGTAAGTAAAAATTGAATTCCTCATCACATGGGCCATATTTCAAGCTTTCAGTAACCACACATAGCTAGTAGCTATCACATTAGACAGCACTGTTCTAGCATTTTACCTTGTTTTTCTATTTCCTTGTAAAACTGTCATTATATGTGTGTGGAACTTAAGCAGCTTCAAAATACTTGCACCGGCGATCTTTTTTTTTTTTTTTTTGCTCGTTACAACCATTGATGAAACAAGCTGGATAGATATTAATATCCCCACTGTAGAAATGGCAGAACCAATGCTCCAAGAGGTTAAATGGTGAGCCTAGTGTCACACAAGTAGTAAATCGCAGAACCAGGCCTGGGACTCAGAGCGGCCACTTTTCTGAGCAGGGCTCTGCTAAGAAACCTTAATGAAAATTCCAAATTCACCTACATTTGAAGAGCAATCAGATTTGAAGACCAGCCTACCAATTTTATTCCTTCAAAATACCTGTTTTATCATATAATTGGTGTTATATGTTAATAGTTTAAGCCTTTCTCTCTCTCTCTCTCTCTCTCTCTCTCTCTCTCTCTCTCTCTCTCTCTCTAAGTGAAAAGAGAGATGAGGTTATTGCCAAAATGCTGAACTAATTAGCTCCACTGTAGGTTTCCTTAGAAGGCTCATTTTAGCAGGTATATTATTTAAGCATCAGATAAATGATTTGTTAATAACTCTTTTTCTTCCTCTAGTGAGTATAATTTTCTTTCTGGGGTTCAGAAAGGGAAAAAAATTGCCACACAGAGGCCTGATTGTAGTGTTCAGTCTTTGATAAGGTTTATTCTGATGCCAGGTTTTCTAGTTTTCCTGCTCTTCTTTTATTCCCCCCAGGTTGCAGCATGTGTGGGAGTGCTAATCTATATAGGATCTTTTTTTTTCTTCCCTTTTTCTCTGTTTGTCTTCCTTTGACTCTTTTCTCTTATGAAGGCAAATACAATAATAACATCTTACTTTCTAAAGCTCTTTTCATCCTGATCGAATTCCGAGCGCCACAGAACACATTGCATTTCAAAACTTATGGAAATGCAGTCTTACAGGTTACAAATTTAGACAACATGAAAAGTCAGACACACAGGGCTATTGAAGCACATTAATTCACTCACAACATGTCCTGTCCTCCAAGCAGCTACAATTAATCGTCTCTGAGCTAAGCCAAGCCTTTTGCAAAAGGTAGCACAGACCTTGTGAAGAGAAAGGGAATGGTGTTTATTTATGTGTCTACATTTACATGTGATCTCTGGGAGCCCACGCAGATCTGTTGGGTTTAAACCAGCAATGCTAGAAGAGGAGCTTGTATTCTCAAGGTGCTTTAATAGACAAACCAAACAACGTTTGTATCTTTTTAAAAGCTCACTTCTCCTGTCCCTTCTCTCCAGGGCTGAGAAGTCCATGTTGCTTGTACAGAGTATGAAAGGCTGCCTATAATGATTTAGAAAACCACAGCCCGAATGCCTTCCATGTTGTGTGAAGCCCTACTTAAATAATTGCTTGCATCATCCCAAACTGTGGATATCTCTCACCCACATCGTCCAACCCACCCACTTAGCTACTTGCAGTCTCTTCCTTCAACCACACTGGGGTTTTTGTCTGGACCAAGCTCCTTTCTGCCCTCAGGCTGTCTTCTTGCAGTGTTCTTTCAGCACTTCTGCTGCTGACCCCTTCAAATCTCCCAGGTCCTGGCTCAGACAGCATTTTCTCAAATGGGCCTGTCCTGTCCATCTGAAAAATTGTATCCATATTTTCCTGTATTATTGTTTCTCAGGCAACACCTCACTGTGTGTTTTTCTGTTGTTTATTTGTATAATTGTGTAGTGTGTAGTCCTCCTCATCCAAGTGCACTTTTAGCCGTAAAATGGAATATATAGTGGAAGTCTCAGGAGGGTGTTTTCCTTAGATGCATCTCCCTTGCAAAAAAGAGAGTTGGGGGTTACTCACAGGGGTCGTTACTTCCTGCCAATGTTGTGTTTTAGGGCTCAAGTGTAATTTCTAAATCTATCATTCATGCCAGAAAGTACTTTAAAGAACAGCAAGTATATCTATGTTTTCTCCAGCTCATGGCTGGAAAAAATTATTGCTCAGCTGTTCAGATTGATAAAGGAATTTGGCAGGAGGATTTTGAATCACTAACTTCTCCATACAACTACTTGACATTATTTTTTTCCATTGGTATTCTCTTTGGGAGCATCTTACTCAGCTACCATATTTATAGTTAACTCTTTTTTTTTTCACTGTACATAATGGAAAGGGAACCCTAAAATAAAAAGTAACCAACATAAATCCCTTTCACTACACCTTCGTCCTAAATCAAGACGCAAGCAGATTTTCGGCAGAATAAATGAACTTGTGCTATGCTACAGCCATATAAACTTTGGGGGAAGGAAAGAAATGAAGATCAGGAAGTAGAGACAATTTGCCACTGTCCAATCTGAGAACTTTCAAAGTTCTTTCACATATTATGTCATCTATTCTTCAAATCAAGCTAGAGTAGAAGTTATCGTCTGCATTTTCCAGAGGAAGACTGTGGGACACAGACAGGAAAGGAAAGACTTATTTGGGAAGACTAATGTGTTGCTATATGTACATAAGGGATGTGTGTGTGTGTGTATGTGTGTGTGTGTGTGTTTCACATGGGTTTCAACTCAAGTGTTTGTTCTGCTTTATTCATCGTAACTGTGGGTAGAACTGTTAGGACGGATTCTGAGGCTGTGTTAGAGTTTAGCCAGAAACTGTGATTGATTAATAATTGGTGGTGGTAAAAAGGCAGAACACATGCTGCATAATTTAAAACCTTTGTAAATTCCAAGTTCCAAAGTACTAGGCATCTATGTATTCTGGAGTTTGGGTCATCGACACACGTGGATTCTATTTCTAACTCCTCCAATAACGAACAGTGTGGTCTTCAAAAGGTCATTTTATTTTCAAAGGTCATCATGAGTATGTAAAATTTGAATATTGTAGTAGATGATTAATAAGATTTTACTGGCTGGAATAATCTGTGCTTTTTATAAAAACTTTATAGTGATTATATTATTAGAACTCATTATATTATATTACTAGAATTCATACAATAGCACATTCCATCCTGATATACCAGTACATTTTTCTCCTATTTTTCTCTTCTGTAGATTACTTAAATTGAGTATTTACTTATGTAAACAATGCAACTATTTAAAATGACAGTATCAATTCATTTGGTGTAAAATTTGAAATATGTCATGTGTTTTCTCTAACATATTGGAAAGCAGTCAGATTCTCATTTATTCTTATTTTTCATAGTGACAAAAGTTGACCTACACAGTGCATTCTGTATACTGAATATATGCTAATGATTATGAAAGTAACATAATAAAGAATCAGAGAAGCAAATTTATGAGGTCTGACAATTACATTAGCGAACTTGTTACAACGATGTTGCTAACTTTTTTATATCAGTGGGATTATTCATTATGAATTTGTACCAACCGGACAAACAGTTAACCAAGTTTACTATTTGGAAGGGCTGAAAAGGCTGCGTGAAAACGTTAGATGACTTGAACTTTTCGCTAGCAATTCATGGCTCTTGCATCACGACAATGCACCAGCTCACACGGCACTGTCTGTGAGGGTTTTTAGCCAGTAAACAAATAACTGTATTGGAACACCCTCCCTACTCACCTGATCTGGCCCCCAATGACTTCTTTCTTTACCCAAAGATAAAAGAAATATTGAAAGGAAGATATTTGGATGACATTCAAGACTTCAAGGGTAATACGATGACAGCTCTGATGGCCATTCCAGAAAAGGAGTTCCAAAATTGCTTTGACGGGTGGGGTAGGCGCTGGCATTGGTGCATAGCTTCCCAAGGGGTGTACTTGGAAGGTGACCATAGTGATATTCAGCAATGAGGTATGTAGCACTTTTTCTAGGATGAGTTTGCAAATTTAATTGTCCAGCCTCGTATATTAAAAGAGAATCAAAAGACACTATAATTCTGGAAGTTATGAGGATTTTTTCTCCTGTCCTGTGACAAAAATAAAACATTTTCATCATAGAAAGATTAGGACATGCAGAGGAGAAACAGGTGACTTGTGTGTACAGTCCCTGATAGCAGGAACTATGTCTATCTCGTTACCCACTGTATCTCCAGTGATTTGTAGAGTGTCTGGGACTAATTAATAAATATATTCTGAATATATGAATAAGTAAATTAATGCCAGTGAGAAGAGAAACAAAAAAGCACACCTAATCCTGAACCACGGAGATAACCAATGTTAACATGAAGCATACCTCCATCTACACTTTTCCCTAACACATACATGCTTGTTTTCAAGCATCGGCTTTATTGAGGTGTAATTTACATATGATAGTAGTCATCAAGTTTAAGCCTGCAATTCAATGAGTTTTGACAAATATATACAACCCTGCAGCCACTTCCTCAGTCAAGATTAGAATATTTTCTTCACCTCCAATAAATCCCTTGTGACCACTTTGTAGTCAATTTCCTCTCCCCACCCAGGTCCCTTACAACCACTGATCTGATTTCAAAGTGATCTCTAATCAAACAGTGTAGTCTTCCATGTCTGGCTTCTTTCACAGAGCCTTAAGCTTCTGAGATTCATCCATGCTGTTGTGTGTTGTTTGTCCCACTTTTATGGTCGTACAACAATTTGTATCCACTCGCCAGTTGATGGACTTTTAGCTTTCCAGTGTTGCCTGGTGTTCTGTAGCTCTTCACATTCCTGTTCAAGTCTTTGTGGGAACATACCTCTTCCTTTTTGTTGGGTAGCGATCTAGGAATGGAAATGCAGAGTGAAATTTTAACTTTATGTGAAACTGCTGACTGTCTTCCAAAGTGGTTGTATCATTTTGCATTCCCACCAGCAGTGTGGGCGAGCACAACTTGCTGCCATCATTTCTAATTTTCATCATTCTGAATTGGCACGTAGAAGGATCTCATCGTGGTTTCAGGTTGTATTTACCTAACAGCTAACGATATTGATTATCTTTCACCTGCTTATTTTTCCACCTATATATTATTTTGTGGTGAAGTATCTGTTCATATTATTTCTTTTTTCCCCTTCATTTTTATCTAGTTGTGGTTTTTTTTGTTTGTTTGTTTTTTGTTATGGCTGTTTATATATGTTGGTATGAGTCCTTTATTAGATATATACTTATCGCCTGTTTTTGCCAGTTTGTAATTTGCCTTTTCATTTTTGTTAAAACAGCTTTTGAGGAGCAAAGGAGTTTCATTTTGATGAGGCCTTATTTGAAAATTCTTTATAGTTTCTGGTTTTGATAGCCCATGTTTACCCATTCTTTCCCTAACCCAAGGTGACAAGAATTTTCATATATATTATCTTTGAAAATTATTTTTCAGCTCTTACATTTAATTTTATGATCCATTTTGAGTTAGGTGTTTTTGACTGGTATGAGGTAAAGGTTGAGGTTCATTGTTTAATATGTGCATATCCAATTGTGCCAGCACCATTTGTTTGAAGGGATAGTACATTTCTCCATTGAATTTCCTTGGCTTCTTTGTCAAAAATCAATTAACCAATTATGTTTGAATCCATTTCTGATATTCTGTTCTGTTTCATTGATTTATATGGTATCTTTGCCAGCACATCCCTGCCATAATTCTGTAGCTTTATAATAAGTCTTTCAATCAGATAATTTAAGTCTAACTTCGTTTTTTTTTTTCAAAATTGTTTTGGTTATTATAGGTTGCTTGAATTCTTATGTATGTTTTATAATCTACTTTTTTATTTCTACGGAATGTGTTCATTGGGTTGTTATTAGGATTTATATGCATCTATTGATCTATTGATTTGGGGAGAACTGGCAGCTTAAAAATATAGTTTTCAAAACCAGGCAAAGATATTACAAGAAAATAAAATTATAGGCCAATATCCCTGATGAACATAAATGCAAAAATCCTCAATAAAATATTAGCAAAGCAAATTCAGCAATACATTAAAAAGATCATACACCATGATCAAGTAGGATTTATTCCTGGGGTGTGAGGTTGGTTCAATCTCCACAAATCAATTAATGTGATACTCCCCATAAATTGAAGGATGAAAATCATATGATCATATCAATAGATGCTGAAAAAGCTTTTAACAAAGTGCATTTATGATAAAAACAAACAAACAAACAAACAAAAAAACAAAAAAACCTCTCAGCAAAGTGGGAATAGAGGGAACATACCTCAATATAATGAAGGCCCTGTATGACAAATCCACAGCTAACATCATACTCAATGGGGAAAAGCTAAAGTGTTTCCTGAAGATCAGGAACAAGACAAGGATATTCACTTTCACCACTTTTATTCAACATAGTATTGGAAGTCCTAGCCACAGCAATCACACAAGAAAAAGAAATAAAAAGCATCCAAATTGGAAAAGAAGTAAAACTCATTATTTCCCAATGACATGATACTATCTATAGAGAACCCTAAAGGTTCCATCAAAATTATTAGAACTGATAAATGAAGTCAGTAAAAGTAGTAGGATACAAAATTAATATTCAGAAATTGGTTGCATTTCTATACACCAATGATCTATCAGAAAGAGAAATTAAGGAAACAATCCCACTTACAATTGCATAAAAAGATATTTAGGAATAAATTTAATCAAAGAGGTAAAAGACCTGTTCTTGGAAAATTCTAAGACATTGAAGAAAGAAATTGAAGAAGATATAAATAAATGGAAACATATACCATGCTCATGGACAGGAAGAATTAACATAGTTGAAATGTCCATACTACCCAAAGCAATCTATAGATTCAATGCAATCCCTATCAAAATACCAATGGCATTTTTCACAGAACTAGACCAAATAATTCTGAAATTTATATGGAACC
Source organism: Rhinolophus hipposideros (assembly GCF_964194185.1). NCBI lineage: Eukaryota > Metazoa > Chordata > Mammalia > Chiroptera > Rhinolophidae > Rhinolophus > Rhinolophus hipposideros. Next base: position 70,138,792 of record NC_138057.1, on the reverse strand, counting down.
ACAAAAGGCCTGAATGGCCACAGCAATCTTGAGAAAGAAGAACAAAGTTGGAGGTATCATGCCACCTGATATCAACCTATGTACTACAAGGCTATAGTAATAAAAACTGCCTGATACTGGCATAAAAACAGACACATAGATCAATGGAACAGAACAAAGAACTGAGAAATAAACCCATGCCTATATTGTCATTTAATCTATGACAAAAAAAAGGCAAAAACATACAGTGGGGTAAAGACAGTCTATTCAGTAAATGGTGTTGGGAAAACTGGAGAGATATATGCAAAAAAAAAAAAATGAAACTGGGCCACCTTTTTATACCATATACAAAAATAAACTCAAAACGATTAAAGATTCAAATGTAAGACCCAAAACCGTAAAAATCCTAGAAGAATACATAGGTAGTAAACTCTCTGACGTTGCTCTTAGTAGTATCTCTTCTGATATATCTCTTTGGGAAGGAAAACAAAAGGGACTACATCAAACTAAAAAGTGTTTGCACAGCAAAGGAAGCCAACAAAATAAAAATATAAACTACCAATTGGGAGAAGATATTCACCAGATAAGGGGTTAATATCCAAAATTTATAAAGAACTCACACAAATTAACATCCGAAAAACAAACAATCCAGTTAAAAAATGGCCATAGGACCTGAATAGACATTTCTCTAAAGAGGATTTAGAGCTCCTAAACCTTTGTAATTTCTCGATTGATGGGAGTGTCCTGTTATTCATGATGGGTCCTTAGTATCATGCCTGAGTTTATGCTGCTGAGGTGATTCATGTTGGGCCCCTCGATAGTTTCAGGATGGGTTCTGGCTTTGCTAGAAAGACCAACTATGTTCTTAGAGGCTCGGTGTTTTGAACCAGATATCAGCCTGACCTTTGGGGAGGCGATGGTGGCTGGAAATTCAATCATATGCCCGACAATCTAATCAATTATGCCTACATAATGAAACCCCTATAAAAATTCTGGACACCGAAGTTTATTTGAGCTTTCTGATTCAATAACATATTGACGTGCCAAGAGGATGGCATGCCTAGATTCAAGGGAGGGAGGACATGGAATCTTCATGTTCAGCACCCTTCCAGACCTGCTCCTATGGGTTGCTTCTTTTGGCTTGTCCTGATTTGTATTCTTTATAATAAAACTATAATTATAAGAATAGAACTTTACTGAATTCTGTGAGTGATTCTAGTGAATTATTGAACCCAAGGGGATAGTGAAAAACCCTTAGAGGCGCAGCCAGTTGGTCAGAAGTAGGGGTGGCCTGGGAACCCTGCAATTTGTGGCAAATGTCTGAGTCATGGCAGTCTTACTGAGGGCTGTGCTCTCAACTTGTGACATCCGTGCTGAGGGTAGTTTGTGTCACAGTCACTTTGCAATATTGCTGATGTTAAACCAACTTTGTATTCCTGGGGAAAAAAATGTCAACTACTCATAAAAAATTATCCTTTTGAAATATCACTGAATTCATTTTGTTAATTTTCTATTAAAGAATTTTTCTTCTACATTCATGATACTTTTTTTCTATACTTTTCCTTTAATTTTTTAATAGTTTTAATATCAGGATAATGTTGTATTCATAAAACAGAGTAGGAAATGTTATCTTTCTTTATATTTATCTGAAGTATCTGGGTAGAATTGGTATTATTTCTTCCTTAAATGTTTAGTGGAATTCACTGTTGAAGTCACCTGGGCCTGGAATTTTCTTTGTACGATGGTTTCTAAGTATGAATTCAATAATTTTAATAGACACAGTATTCCAGTTACCTATTTCTTCTTCAGTGAACTTTGGTGGTTAGTGTCTTTCAAGTATTTTATACATTTTATCCTAGTTATCCAAATTTTTGTCACAAAGGTATTTACGATGTGATATTCTCTTATTATTCATTTAATATCTATAGAGTCTGTTATGATGTTCCACTTTCATTCCTGATATTGGTAATTTGTGCCCTCCTCCATCCCTATTAAATCTGGCTAAGTTGTGTCAAATTTTGACTTTTTTTCCAAAAACCAGATTTTCATTTTATTGATTTTCTCAATTATTTGCTTGCTTTTCTATTTCTTTACTCTCCATTCTTACCATGGGTGTTCCTTTTTTTTTAACTTAAATTAGATTTCATTTGCTCTTCTTTTTCTAGTTTTTATTTGAAAGTGAGAGCGTTGACTTGAGATTTTTTTCTTTTCTAAAATAAACGTATAATGCTATAAATTTCTGTCTAAGCACTGACTTCCCTGAAAGCCACCGTTTTGTCATGTTGTGTATTTTATCTTCTCTCAATTCAGAATGTTTTCTATCTTCCTTCGTGATTTCTTCTTGAACTCACAATTATTCAGATGTGTTATTTAATTTTAAATATTTGAGGGTTTTTCCAAAAACATTTCTGTTTCCTGGTTTCTAATTTAATTCCATTTTGTCCAGAGAATGTACTCTGTAAATTTTTAATCATTTAAAATTTATTTAGATTTTAGGGGTTCTTAGAATGTTACCTATCACCACATGTTTACTTGAAAGAATATAGATTTCTGCTGTGGTCCTGTGCTAATATTTCTTTTCTAGGCCTATTTTATTTGATTATTAATATAAATACTCTAGATTTCTTTTATTTGGTGTTAGTGTGGTATACTTTTTTCCATTCTTTTACTATACCTCTGGCTTTATATTTAAGTGGTTATATGCATCACACAATTAAATCGTTTCTTATTTACTTTCCTTTTTTCTCATCAATTGAGCATTTTTTTATGATTCAACTTCATCTCTACTATTTGTTCATCAAGGAGTCCTCTTTTTCTTTATTTTAGTGGTTGGTCACTGTAGGGCTTATGGTATACATCTCTAACGTATTACAGTTTATCTCCAAGTGATATTATATCAAATCACATGTTGTATAAAAACCTTACAACAGAGTACTTCCAGTTCCCTTATTTTGGCCTTCGTGTTATGGGTTTCATACTCTTTTACTTCCGTATATGTTAAACCCCACAAAACATTGCCAGCACGTTTCATTTTAAACAGTTATCCTTTAACAATGTTTAAATTATGAGAAAAAGGAGACATAAAAAACTCTATGATTTATTAATTTAAAAATTTATCTTCTAAGGCATGATTCTGCATTATAATTAATTTAGCTCAGTTACCATCACCTTTGTTATCTTCAACTTCCACGATTTAGAAAAAACGTAATAGGCCCTTTTAAAACAGTGGTCTCTATAGTGCTTTTGATGTATCCCAGCAGTAAAAAGATCATAAATATACACTCTCCATATATGTAATGTATTTATTGGTAAATGTTGTGCACTGCTACACCTCGATAGTATATTTATCTTCACCTACATACATAAGAAAAATAAACTCGGAAGGATGAGAAAAATAGAAGTAGAATTCTAATCGTTTCTTCTCAAAAAAACTCATAATGGATTATTTTTACATATCTAAGATGTAACGCCACCCACCTGGGAGACCACTACTCTCAAATATAAAATATGTCATAACCAGTCGTGGTAACCAACTTATTGAGTTGATACGGAACAACTCAAAAAAGGCGCACATTTTATTGTTTACATTTTATGCAGAAGGAAACTGAGGCTTAGATGGTACACGACCTAAGATCACATGCAAGGTAAATAGAAGCATCCAATCTACATGTAATTCTCCTCATTCTGAATCTCATTAACTTTTCTTCGTACTGCTGTGTTCCATCCTTTGAAAAATGGTACTTCATGCTTAATGTATATGCGCAATATTATCAAACAGCCTAATGACTACCACTAACTCAAAAAGGCTTCATAATATGATTAAAGCCTTTGCTTCCAGAGCAGATCACATAGATATTTTATTAAATTAATACTGTTTAATGAGGATGATAGTAACTATATTAGAATATACAAAGATGACATTTAATCCGGTGTTGCTATATCATTTGCTCTTAATTCTTTCTCTCATTTCATGTATGAGAGGAAGTGAGGTGAGTAGGAATTCACTTTTCACTTCCAATTAATAAGGGGAGGTTTTTTGGAGAAAATTAGGCATAAAAGAATGGCAGGGAATTGGGTTGGAAGGAGGGAGGGAAAGCATTTGGAGAATAGAGAAATCTTTGGGGAATGTCCGAAATCCCAGCTTCTATCCACCAAGTAATCATATAGGGCAGACAGTGAAAGCCTGGACTAGATTCAGTCACTGACCTGGAGATGAAACTCTCCATTTTCCATTAACAACTCGGCCAGAAATCCACTCCCCCTGGAGCCATACTTAGCCAACTTTCTATCTCCTCTACCCTGCCTTGTTTATAAACACAGACTCAGGCATGGAGGTACACAGACCCAGCACTCTCCTCCCAAAGGGCAAACTGTTTTTGAATAGCACCAAGCAAAGTGCAGGGGCCAGAAATGGTTTTAGTAAATAAAATAACAATATTAAATCCTGTTTGTGAGTCCTGTGAGTGATGGACAAAAGGAGATAAGGGGAGATGAAGAATCAGAACTAAAATTCTTCAGCCCACTGGCTATCCTAAAGCAAATACATTTTAGAGATGTGCAGTTTGGGATAGAACAAAGAGCATGGGTTTGACAGTAGAAAGACCTGTGTTTATGCTCCCAGTTCTACCATTTCCTCTGGCTAGGTTTTCTGCATACCACCTCAAATTCACTGGCCTCCGTTAGTTGATATTTCAAATGGGATCACAATTATTGATGTCACCATAGAATTGTTTTGGATATTAGTAAGATTTGGATATTAATCCAAAGAAGAAATTGGAGGTATTTTTAGCTAGCATTTATTATTTACTTTTTACCCATTCTCCAGGCTCATGACTAAGTCACTCTCCTCTCGCAGGATCTGATCATTCTATTATTTTCATCTAAAGCAACCATCCCCTTTTCAAAAATTTTTTGCAATAGCTTGTACCCCCATTACAATGAGTAAAATGAAATGGATGAAATTAATCATAATATTTAATTAAATTCCATGTATCAAATATACAATCATTTCAACATGTAACTTATATAAAAAAATTATAGACATTTTATATTCCTTTTCCATATTAATAAATGGTAGACATTTTATATCTACAGCACATATCATTTCAGACTAACCATACGCTCATACTTCAGTTTCTCAATAACCACATGTGGCTGGCCCCTGCCCCTTCCAAGAACTAGTCCAAGAGGAGACAATGTTTCTTCTTTCTGTGGACTGGAGCTTTTGGTATTCTTCAGTGTCAACAACCATTCAGTGATCTGGGGAACACTCCATAATACCAACTCAGTTTTGGAGTTTTAATCATTTTGACTATCTTTCCTGAGAGCTGAGATTCAAACATCAGATTGAAAATGGGATGGAGTAGAGTGCAAGACTTGACCTTTAGAGGTCATTTTAGCCTTAATTCAGGGCCCCATGAATACTTTTAAAGGCACCGCCAGTCCTTTAGATAAATACAGCCGGGGAGAGAGTGGGTCAGACTTGATTAGAACCCCATTGCCTTCCATTTCCTATCCAATGTTCAAGAGTCTAAATGCTGTTGGATTCCAAGCGATTTTGTTTGTGCTGCATAAATGCAAATATTTCCAAAATGTGTAAGACTTTTGTTCAGTCTACCATATCCTAAATTTGGCAAGCTCACTAAGGCATGGAGGATTATGCAGTTTAAATTGGATGAGAGGGGTGGTGGTTGTGAAAAAATATCATCAACAACAAAAATAAAAAACAAAAATAAAACAGAGACTCCTTGATTGACCAATGAAATGATATTTTATCTCAACTCTCAAGACTAGACCAAGATCTCTTGGAGCCAGACAGTCCCAACTGAATCTGCTCATCCTGAAATTTTGTAGCTATTAATGTGTAGAAAAGATTCCCTTGGATTTTGAAAAGCATAGGAACCCTGGGAGAGATCTGGTCTCACCTGTGTTTCTGAAAAGGCTTGTGGGAGGGGTCCATATCTATGATATTTAGAAGACAGTCAAGGCTTACTGATTTTTTGGAAGTTACATGGCAACTTCCCAGGAGACAGGTGTTTGCGCAACAGATTCTGGGCACCGTCAAATAGGATCACCACTTAGAGGGGTATTTATTTGCAGAAGAGAAATGAAGTTCATATTCCACTAGAGACTTGGAGAGCAGTGGAATATCAACACAGCTCTCCAGGAGCACATTCAACCCAGTTTGAGCTTGTGATGAACAGACATAACTATTCCAACTTGAAAATAATGCATGCTGCATAGCTTGAAAATGGGCTGGAAAAACACCTCCCTGCCTCTTCCCAGCTCACAAGCTCGTTTCATGAAAACAGCAAGAGGAACAAGGAACAGGGTCTGAGTCTAGCTCAAGGGACTTTGCAGCTAGTCTTGTCTATGAAATACCAATGGGAAATGAAGTGTCCCTTATGTGGGGAACCTTTTGGCTGCCTTCAAAGATTTGCAGAGTGAGCAGGACATATCCTAGCCCACCCTGGGTGGTCTGTCAGGAATTTCGTGAACCAGCCAGAGATTTTTCAGCTGCCAGGTTCATTTCAACATACAGGTAGTTATTTTTTTTTAACAGAGTGAATGTAAGAAAACAAAAAGTGCCTTCTCTCTTTCATGTGCTTTACCTTCCTCACTGTATGTGGTTTTAAAAAAAGGTAACATTGTATATACTAAGAGAATAGTTTTCATTGTTTCACTAGTTTATTATCCAGGTTAATGCATGATGCAGAAAACATGTTCTGGTTGCTCCTTGTGTGTTAGACTTTCTAATTTTTATATGAAGAAAAAAATACGAAGGCAAAGAAGATTGGAATAGGTGCTGATGAATGTAGGTGTTTTAATTTTTTTCATTCCTTCACTCAACGGACCTTCACTGAATGCATGCTCTGTGCCAGATGATACCCTAGGTTCTGGGTGTTAATGTTGAATCTACCATTCGCAAACCATGAGGTGTGGGCCACTTTGAGAATCTTAGTTCCCTTGACAATGAGATAACACAATCTGATTTCATCATACACTGGCCTGAGAATTAAGCACATCATTTTGCCAAGCCGTGATAGTTTTAATCCTTACTCACTTCTTGAAACTAACTATTATTGGGCCAGTTTTACATATGAGAAAAGTGAGACTCAGAGAATTGAAGCAATCTGGCTCAATGAAATGGCAGAGGTGGAATTTGAACTCACGCTTGCCTGGCTGCAAAGATGCTACTCTTTACCATGATGTGAAAGTCTTTATAACCACATAGAACTGTTCTCCTATAATGTTTCCTTGTGATAGAACTGATTTCACATGTTGACCCTAAGCATCTCTATGGGATGTCAGGGGATTTGTGACTGTTTCTGCCAGCCAGCTTTTAGAAGGTCAGCAATGAATTGATAGAATAGAATGCAGAACGTTGTCGTCCTTATGCACAATGCATCAGAGCCGTGTATGAGCTGAGACTCTGTTGCCATAGAGCTGAGACCAGGGCATCAGAGTTTGTGCTCAGCACAGGGTCACCCTGTTGAATGAGTAGAAAAGCCACAAAGAGAACATAGCCCTCTGGATTTCATTCTTGGGTTGTTTCTTTTACATGCCGATTTCATAGACCTCTCAAGATGCTGATTAGACATGGCCATCCATGTGCTGTAAAGAAACCAATATATTCAAGCTACTGGTGGAGATCAAAGAGTGGGAAAATGCCATTTGCAGGTGATTGCTAACTGTTTTGATATTTTCAATACATAACCTGAATTATGTCTCGTGAGCCAGTAAAAAGGGGCAATGAAAAAAAACAAAACAACAAAACAGCAACAACAACAACAAAACATTTCTAGTTTCCACTTTCTAATCACAGGCACTTTCTTCTGTTCTTTGTGATGCTTGCAAGTTTGGGAATGTAAATTAAAAAAAAAAAAGAAAAAGTCAATTTTTACTATCTCTGGTGATGTTTAATAATATCATTAAAACATTTCAAAATTAACTGTGATCACTGAATTGTAAAATGTGGAGGGTTCAACATTTTTGAGAATCGCTGTGATAAAGTATTCTGGGATTCTGAACCAACCCTGAGAAAGATGTAAGAAAAATATAATCCCCACATTGAAGACAAAGATACAGGTTCTAACAGATTCCCGAGGGTGACACAATTAGTGGTGAAGGTGAATATCCTGAGCATCAGCCAGTGCTTTTCAGATAAAAGTTTTTAAAAAACTGTTAAAAATTAAAAATTATTTGTGTGTGTGTATTTTCCCAGGAGAGACTAATAGCCAACTGTGATTCATGTCCAATGCGCTGGCGATGTGGACATTGTTGCTTTTGTAGAACTTATCTCTTCTCCGTATTTCTGGTAATAGCACCCCCAGTTATCTTCCAAGGAGCCATCTTTTCCCCTTAATCCACCTGGCTGAGGTGATATTGAGTCATTCCCTGGATTTGGAGTATGATGGAGGTTCAGTGACGGGGTTGCAACCCTATTATCGCCATTTAGACACAATAGTAGGCATTTTGTTGGGATTTCTGGGAGCAGTTAACATTTGTCTTCTAGCTAGGTGTAGAGAAAGGCTGCTTGATTGTGTAGCCAACCTTAAGGGACAAAGAACTGAGACAGGCAGGATGGGTTCTGATGACATGAAGCCAAACTGAAGCAAGTGCTGTCTGTTTTTTTTAGTTACATGAACCAATCAATTTCTGTTTTGCTGCAGCCAGTTTCATATGAGTTTCTTGTCGTTTATAAGTAAGAGAGTGCTAATGGATATGCAAGTTTGATTAACTGCTCCCTTTCAAATACTCTCTGAGGGTGTTGTAGTGCCCTGTAGTGTGTAGTGATCCGGTAAGATGACTAGCATGAAAAAGTAGATGGCGTGGTACTATCCTGGTGTGATCCCTTAACAGTGTTATTAGCAGCGAAATCTAATACAGGCACATGTCCTAGTAGAGAAATACAAGGACCAAATTCATTAACCATGGCTCTGTTTACCCTCTCATTATTTAATCAGTCATTAATTTGTTTTTTAGGCTACCTGTCCCTAGTAAAGCCTGCAGTGCCACATATCAATGAAAGAGGGTTTGATATCTACAAATCTGTCTGGATTTTATAAATACTGTATTTTACACAAGCAGCAGTAGGGACCCAGGCTCCGTAAACAATTTTCTGTGCTGACATCTGTAATAAAACATAGAGAGTGATAAAAGATACATGGTGCTTGACCTTCAGGATGGAAAGATAAAGATATCTTTCTTATTTCACAACTTAGATAATTCTTTCTATTTGCTCTTGCCATCAGACAGGCCTGTTTTAAGGTCTGACATCTACAGAGGGCCTTCACCTGTCCCCAGAAAAGAACATGCAGGTCTGACAGTTAGGTTTCATCTCTCATGACAAAACTAATTGGTTCGTAGTTTTTGCCTAGAGGGTTGTACTGAGAAATGTTTGGGGGTTTTGTGGGAGAGGGTTCTGTGATCCATTAGCAGTGGCTGCCCCAGGCAAAAGATAGGCAAGAGGTAACACTGAGGAGACACCAAGAGATACTGAAAATCTAAGACTATCTGGTGGTTTGAAACAAAATAAAACTTAGCCAGTTAAACTCAAGCTAATTACAATACAAGTCAATTATAAACACTGACAAAAGGATGTATGTTATAAAATAACAAGCCAACCATACCTTCTCAGAAACAGTGATGCTGAAGGTGAAAGAAAACTGGTTTATATGCCAGTTTAATATCACTACGGACTCAAATAAATGAGACTTGCAGTCCTGTGGTACAGTGTGCAAAAGTGGGACCCAGCACGGCTGAACGTAGGAGAGCACAGCCATTAAGAACACACACTCATGGGGTTGGGATTTCAAGTCAATTGTCAGCTCTTGCTAGTTGTGAGTTCTTAAGCAAATCATTTACTTCTTAGATCATCAGTTTCTGCTTCTATGATAGTAGAGATAACCTGTGACCCATGGCTTTTTTTTTGAAGTTTAAGTACTTTTTTATTTTAAATGATATCTGTAAAGCTCTTAACAAACTTTCAAGCACATTATAAGCATGAAACATGAGGCAAATAAAAACAAAGAAAAACAGCAGTGCTAGCGATATCATTTTGTCTAACCTAGTCAGTGATGGTAATTTGCTCAGAATTTGTCATGTATGTGATACCACATTGTATGCAATTGGGGTGTAGGGAAGGTTTTACTATTCAAAAAAAAATACGTAAACAAAAACTCTTTCCCCTGTGTCATCCGTTTTGCTTTAAAGGCATCAAATTAGAGGTGGTAAGAAATCATGGTTAAGTGCATTGAATTGTGAGCTCAACTATGTGAATTTAAATCTTAGTTTAACACTTACTAATTCTTTTCTCTTTGGGGATGATAATCATAGCATCTACCTGTTGGGATTTTTTGTGAACATTAGATGAGTTAATACATGGAAATCAGTTAGAGAAATGGCTAGCCCAAAGTAAGTGCTCATAAATGCTGTTATTAATAATTATATTAATAGGAAATTAATATTTCCCATTCAGAGGTATAACTCCTCCAAGCATGTCTCCCATTGACTGAGGCTTATTGCATGCCAGGCTTCATGCTAAGTGTTTATCTCTTTTAATCATTACAGCAACCTTGTTGGGATATGTGTTACTTCCTATTGAAACTATGTTCCCAAGAGGAATAGTCTGTTCACTGCTATAGACCAGATGTCTGGCTTAGAGAAGATACTCAATAAGTAAGTTCTGGATAAATTATTGGATACTCATTTGCCAAATGAAGTCATTGAGGCATGAAGGGTTAATGTTACATGTGTCCAGTTCCTGGTAAGGCTTACTGTGGTATGTGGTGATGCCAATTTTGGGCTCCGATATGTTTGATTCCAAATTCTATTTCTCATATCCACCATGCCTACTGACTTGAAAATAGCTAGTGTTTGGTCATAGCTCAGAAAAAAATGATGTCACCGGATTGGAAGACCATCTTATTGGGAACAAGCTCTGGGGCAAATAGACACTCATTTTCCCATCCCTCACTCCCAATAATCATGTTTATCCAGATGGAATTAACTTCAAAATCATACATCAACAGGGCAAGGCTTTGTATAGAGAACAAATCACTGGATGGGATAGCTTCACAAGCTGAGTGGGAGGGATTTCTCATTCTGTAGCCTGAAAGGTATAGGTATAGGTTAGGCTATCAGTTCGTCAGATGTTATATAGGAATCCCCTGAGCTGAAACGGAAGACTGTAGAGATAATTTGATCCAACTACCTAATTTATAGATTATATTAATTTTCTATTGAGGTGCAACAAATTCCACGAATTTCATGGCTTAAGAAACACACATTTATTTGACTTACAGTTTCTGTAGGTCAGAAGTCCTGGCATAGAGGGACTGGGTTCTTCACTCAAGGTCTCATCAGACTGAAATCGAGAGGTCAGCTAAGGCTGTGATTATTGGGGCTTGGCATTCTCTCCTCAGCTCATAACTTGTAGGCAGAATTCATTTCCTTCTGGTTGTAGGACTGAAGTTCTTCTTTTCCTGCTAGCTGTCAGTCAGGGACTACTATCAGCTTCTACTCTTCCTTGTTATATAATCTAACATAATCATGAGAGTGTCTCATCATATTCCCAGGTTCTGCTTATACTCAAAGGAGAGGGACAGGGGTCGCTGGGGGTTAACTTTGCCATCCTGCCTACCCCGTAAGTTGAGAACACATGGCCCAGAAGGACAAGTAGCCTTGATTTGTCAGGAGCACAGGGCTTACTAGAGACAGAACTGGATTGATGGCTGTTCATCTCGCTCCAAGTTTATCTCTCTACTTCTGGTCTCTTTAGATCAATGCTTCACCTTTGTGTATCTAAAATTCAATCATCCTGATTTATAATGCTAGGATAGGGCACAGTTGGTCATGAGTGACAAAAACCCAAATCAAACTGGCTTAAACAGAAAAGAGCATTTTTGGCTCTTAGGATCAAGTATCTTGCTATGATTCCAGGTATCTCTGGATCTATTTTGTGGTTCAGCGTTCCTCCATGTTGCCTTCCTCCCCAATCTTTTCCTCATTTTGATGGAAAAGTTAATCACCAGAACTCCAGTCTTGGATTCTACCAGCTAACAATGCCCATTATTACCACTTTATTTTGGGGAATACTTTTTAATAATGGTTCCAGTAAATATTCTGGGGCTGACTCTCATTGTACCCATCTGTGTCAATGCCCATCTCTAAACCAGCCATAGTGACCACCGGGATAGAACACCCTGACTGCCCAGCCTTGAACATGTACCCTAGCACCAGTGGCTAAAATCAGCACCTGTAGAACCAAAGGAACTGAAAACAAAAAAGTCTTGTTTCCCAAAGGAAAATAAAGGCGCTGTTAGCACAGGCAAAAAATGGATGCGAGGTAGTCAAATACTACCAAATGCCTATGGAGGGCTCCCCCTAGTGGAATGTGGCAGAGAGTGATAGCTGGGGCAGGGAAAAGAGAGTAGAATAGATTGATGGTTAAGCCACCCAAACTGTGTGTAACAGAGAAGTAAAAAGAGAACCGGTACACTAGCCTTGGTTAGTTTGAGTACCTGGGTTCAAGTCATGGATCCATCATTACAAAGTACTATTCATGTGAGTCATGCTATCTGAACCTGTTTCCTTTTCTGTAAAGTGGGGCTACTTGCTATGCCGACCTCATATTTCAGTCGTTGCAAAAAGTAAGGTTTGAAAAAACAAACCAAAACATGGGAGAAACTGAGATTTCAAAAGGGCTTGTATGTGCTGAATTATTAATTCAAGTAAAATACTAAAATTTGCAGTAGGGTTATTCCTTGAGCCTAAGCCAACAGGATAGTATTTTTCTGGACACCTTTTTTTACAACCCTTTTTAAAAATCATATGTCACCAGGGTAATGGCTTTGGCAAGCTCAGGCCTAAGAAAGCTGGAACTTTAGCAACATGGAATAAAGAGGGAGGAAAGAAAGAAAGCTGGGCATGTCTAGTGAAACGAGTCTGCATGTGCTCATTTCCAAATAATACATTCATTTCCATGGCTGAGGGAGCCTTTTGGGAGACGAGGGAGTATGCAACTCCTAGTCAACGTATTAACAGTTGATGGCATGGCTACAGAATATCTGTATGTTTGCTGAAGGAACACAGCCAGTAGCTGGGAATGTCAAGATCAAGGTTCACAGGTGCAAATAGGCATCATAAAAGGCAGAAAGTGAAGAGTATTGATGTTCTTAAAGATTGAAGGGCTTACAGTCAACATGGTAGAGTAGGTTAAGGCTGTGCTCACCTCCTCCCACAACCGCATCAAAATTACAACTAAACTACAGAACAGCCATCATTGAGAATTACCTGAAGTCTAGCTGAATAGAAGTCATATAACTAAGGATACACAGAAGAAGCCACATTGAGACAGTAGGAGGACCGGAGACACAGAATGGGCTGGTCCCACACTTATGTGTGGTGATTAAATATTAAGAGAGATATCTCAGCTGAGCAGATCCCCCCTGATGAGCAAGAGGGTCCCAGCCCCACACAAGCCTCCCCAGCCCAGAGTTTCAGTGCCAGCAAGAGAAATACCCACAGCTTCTTGCTGTGAAAATCAGTAGAGATTGTGACTGAGATGGAGGGCTGCTGGAGTCAAAGAGGTTCCTGTTCAAGGGCCCATACACAAAATTACTCACTGACAGACTCACTTGCTCTGAGCTTCAGTGCTGGGTCAGCAACTTGAAAGGCATCTGGGACATATGAGGAGGAACTGAATTGTCTACCTTCAGAGTAAGGGCTGGAGGGGTAGCTTTCTTCGAGACAGATGTGCTGGCAGAAGCCATTGTTCCTTTGTTGAGCCTCACCTATCCCCTCACCTATCCTATACACCTATCCTATATAATACAATACCCAGTATTATATTGTATTATATTATATTATATTATATTATATTATATTATATTATATTATATTATATGCCCAGGTCTTATAGTAAAATAAGATCGGGTCTTATATTAATTTTTGCTCCAAAAGATGCATTAGAGCTGATTGTCTGGCTAGGTCTTATTTTTGGAGAAACATGGTAGCAGCTCTATATAATACATAGAAACAAACACTGGGAGGCAGCCAAAATAAGGAGACACACATATTCCAAACAAAAGAACAGAACAAAACTTAGAAAAATAACTTAACAAAATGGAGACAAAATCTACCAGATGAAGAATTCGAAACACTGGTTATAAGGATGCTCAGTGATATCAGTAAGAACTTTAATAAAGAGACAAGAAACAGAAAAATGGAGAGAGAATATATAAAAATAACCAGTCAGAAATGAAAAATACAATAACTGAAATGAAGAATATATTAGAAGGAAAAAAACAGCAGATTAGATGAAGCAGAGGATCAAATCAGTGATTTGAAAGATAAGGTAGCAGAAAACACCCAATCAGAATAGCATAAAAAGAAAAAAAAAAGAATACGAAAAATGAGGATAGTTTAAGGGACCTCTGGGACAATATCAAGCATACCAATATTTGCATCATAGGGGAACTAGAAGGAGAAGAGAGAGAGCAAGGAATTGAAAACCTAACCTGGCAAAGGAAATAGACATACAAGCCCAGGAAGCACAGAGAGTCCCAAACAAGATGAACCCAAACAGGCCCACACCAATACACATCATAATTTAAATGACAAAGGTTAAAGACAAAGAAAGAATCTTAAAAGCAGCAAGAGAAAAGCACTTAGTTACAAGGGAGCTCCCATAAAACTATCAGCTAATTTCTTAACAGAAACTTTGCAGGCCAGAAGGGATTGGCAATGTATTCAAAGTGATGAAAAGCAAGTGTCTACAACCAAGATTACCCAGCAAAGCTATCGTTAAGAATCTAAGGACAGACAAAAATCTCCCCGGACAAGAAAAAAACTAAAGAAGTTCATCACCACCAAATCAGTATTGCAAGAAATATTAAAGGGACTTCTTAAGAAGAAGAAAAAAAGATAAAAAATATGAATAATAAAATGGCAATAACTTCGTATCTATCAATAATTACTTTAAGTGTAAATAGATTAAATGTTCTAATCAAAAGACATAGGGTGACTGAATGGATAAAATGAGAACCTTACATGTGCTTCCTACAAGAGACTAACTTCAGATAGAAAGACTGAAATTAAAGCCATGGGAAAAGATATATCATGAAAATGGAAACGAAAGAAAAAGAGCTGGAGTAGCAATACTTATATCAGACAAAATAGACTTCAAAACAAAGACTACGATAAGAAGCAAAGAAGGGTCCAGTAATCCCACTTCTGGGTATTTATGCAAAGAAACCCAAACCATCCACTGGAGAAGATATATGTATTCACATGTTCATTGCAGCACTACTTACATTAGCCAAGACATGGAAGACATCTAAGTGACCACCAATAGATGACTGGATAAAGAAGAAGTGGTCCATATCTATACAATGGAATATGATTCAGCCATAAAAAAAATGAAATCTTGCCATCTGCAATAAAATGGATGGACCTAGAGGATATTATGCTAAGTGAAATAAGTCAGAGAGAGAGAAAGACAAATACCATATGATTTCATTTATATACAGAATCTAAAAACAAAATAAATGAACAAACAGAAGAGAAACAAACTCATAGATACAGAGAACATTTTTATGGTTGCCAGATGGGAATGGGTGAAAAAGGGGAGAGGATTAAGAAGTGCAAATTGGTAGTTACAAAATAGTCATGGAGATGCAAATTATAGCATAGGGAATATAGTTAATAATATTGTAATACTATTGTAATACTATTTTTGGTGTGAGATGGGTACTAGATTGGGGTGATCACTTTGTAAGTTTTATAAATGTCTAATAATTATGTTGTACACCTGAAACTTATGTATGTCAACTGCAATTGAAAAATTAAAACAATATATATTTAAAAAAACAAAGAAACAGAAAAAAAAACATTGGACGACTAATGAAGAACTGCTTATTTAATAACTATATCCTAGGCTCCTCCCATGTAAAGGGTTGGGTAACACGGTAACTATGGGCTTGTCTTCTGTAAGACAGTGGCCTGGGTTGGAATCCTGAAACTGGTGTGATACTAGGAAATACACTTAACTTCCCTTCATCTCAGTGTCCCTCATCTAAAAATGGGGATTATATTCATAATAATATTATTGACATCACAGGGCTATTTGAAGGATTAAATGAAATAATATTTGTGAAGCTCACAGAGTACTTCCTGAGACATAGGGCATGGTCAATACATTTTCACTGTAATTTTATGTATGAAGGTCTCATTATGAATATATCTTTTATGCCTTTGAGTTTTAGTTCTAGCTCAGGAAACATATATTAAACAAATAATATCACCGATAAGTGTTTAATTACAATAATGATAGACGTTACAATGGAGACATTAAGGGTTGTGAGAGAGCAGAAAACAGGAGACCTACCTTCATCTGGAGATCAGGGAAGTGACATACACCCTCATACTTAGAGGGTAAGCAGGACTTGGCTGGTGGTGGAAAGTGACTTCCCATAGAGGGAACAGTTAGCACAAAGGTTTGGAGGCATAAAGGGATTTTGTAAACTCTAGTAATTAGAAGAGGGCCAATTTGGTTGGCGTGGAGGGGTTGACATGATATTAAGGAGAAATCATGCCTTGTACACCTCATGTGAAAATGTGAACTAAATATTTAGGGTGGGGTCAGATTTGGTCACGCAGAAGCGAAGAGTTACTGGAGGGGAAAAAGACACGGCATTAGAGGGACCAGTCTAATGAAGGCCACAGAGAGAGGAACAGTGGGAACCATGAACCAGTTAGAAGTTAATTTTTGTTAACAGAGAAGGTAGAGAGGTGATAACTAGGTATAAATAATATGGTAAAGAACGTAGGGGCAGATGATGGAGGGCACTGAATTCTGAGCAGAATGGTTCTGACTTTGGTGCTTTGGTATGCAATTTAAAACCCTCCAGGTTTTGGATTAGTAGAATGATGGGTAAGAGTTGTGTTTTAAGCATATTACCACCGCAGGTTTGGGAAAGGATAAGAATGAAAAAGGGAAGAGAGAGGCATACAGGGAGGGAGGGGGAAAGAAAAGAGAGAGAGAGGGAGAGAGAGAGAGAGAGAGAGAGAGAGAGAGAGAGAGAGAGAGAGAGAGAGAGAAGACAAAATGGCATATAGCATTTTTATGCAATTCAGAGATGCTCATAAAAGCCTAGATGAGAGAGGCATGGAAGGCTAGAATGTTGCTCATACATAGTAACCACTAAGTAAATATTAATTCAACTGCTTTTAAAACAAAATAAAAATAGCTCTTGATTGGTGCAAAATGCTGTGTCATATAACAGAACAGTTTCCCTCCTCTTAGCTCTTGTAGCATTTCCTGTGGACCCTGCACATGCCAGCTACGTTCTGTGGTGCATTGTGGTTATTTAGAGATAAGGGTGGATCAGCAGTGGGCTGCAGACTCCTAGAAGACAGATACGAGGGAAGATATTTATTTCTGAATCTTTCATACCACCTCATATTCAGTAGGCACTTAACAAATGTGGGCTTCTTTCTGCAGTTCAATCTATTCTGAACCCAAAGGACTCCAGATTAAGGGATTTTAACTCCTTTGAGATTTGACAGGAGTAGTAAACTTAAGCTTTTGAGACAGTGGCAGGTGGCTCAGAGTCCTGCACAAATAGGGCTAAGTCTTATTTTTATTTCAGGAGGGGGAAGCGAAACCTCTATTTCATCACTGAACATTTATTTGTATTTATTGTCTATATCTAGAAAAAAGACTGTGTACTTGCGTTTTGATTTCCACTTTTGGCTTCCACTTTACAATTTCTTAAGCTCAAATCTAAATGAAGCAACCTATAAACTCTAGGGTCAGGCTGGAGGCCATAAAATTCATCTACTCTAGAGGTTCTGAAGCTGGAGGTCCAGGAAGAGACATCCATGAATGAGATTGGCAAAGAGGGACTCAGTGAAATGCCACACAAAATTTTGTGGGTATTTCTGTAACTATATTTTTCAGAAGAGAGAGAGTCTATAGAAATTGTGAAGTTCTCAAAAGGGTCTGTGACTCTGAAAATATGATCCAATACTTATCAAACTATCATAATGGGAAGACTAAAAGGGAACCATTACTTTGTCTCATTACATGTCCTTGGAAAAAGGTCCCATTCCAATTATGATCCAAGAGCTACTGACAGAAAGTTCTTTCTTAAGTCTACCCTAATCCTTGGCACCTCCTCCCATGCAGGCCCTTGGTAAATTCAGTGGAAATAGCAAACAGCTGCTCACCAACACCCACCCCAAAGAAAGAACAAGACATTTCTCACATATCTCAAGCTGCCTTAAATGTTCTTTCTTTGGCAAAGAAGAAAAAAAAAAGAAATGTATTTTTGGCCTCTAAACCTTTTCCCACCGTGTGTATTTCTGCAGAAATGTTCTCCATATGGTTTCGATAGCTTTCTCCATAAGTCATTAGGAATGCTTTGCACTGAGAACTTTTCTGATGACCACGGAGTCTTTGGAGACTTTTTAAAACGGCCCTTATAGCCTTTCCTTCATAGAAACAGGGACTCTAAACAGAGTCAGATGCAAATGAAGTAGCACCTGGAAAGGGTGGCATTTTATTCTAAACTCAGAAACCATATGACTTGGGTAAGTCTTATCTATCCAAGCAAAGCTTTCACCTCCTCCTCCAGGGACAAGAATTGATAAATACTCCATTGGTACAGAGGATGCAATGGTCTCAACCATTTAAGTTGATATTTAGGTTTGGTTGTGGTGACCCCATTAAATTGTAAGCTTTTTCAATCACCCCAAAGCTTCTGCATTATTTCCAGACGATGTAGTAAGGATTTTGGATGTAGTCTTTGGTGTGAAATTCCTGAGTCCATCACCTACCAGCTGTAGCTTAGCATGCTACTCAAGTTTTCCAAGCTCCAATTTCCTGTGAAATGAGATAGTATTACCTATCACATACCTCACAGCATTTTGAGAATTATACAAGATAATAGAGGGAAGCCCCAAATGAAGTGCCCAGTGCATGGTAAAAGTTCAAAAAACATCTCTTTCCTTAACCTCTTTTTCTTTATATGACAGTAGTTGGAACTTGGAAGGGTTCTGTGTTTCCTGAGGGAAATATTAGCTGTGTGGGGTGGAGGAGAGGACGATAGGAAAATGTTCCGTAGAGTTAAATCCTCTCTTTCTAATTCATCTGGACCACAGCCTGTCTTGGGAGACGGACGAAGGTAGCAGAGTTAAGAGGAATTAGTCTCTGCCTTGGTCCTCCTGTGAAGCTGCATAACTAGGTAATTTCAGACTGATTTCCCAGCAGGTCTCCTGTTGACTACTCAGACTCAAGGAGAGATGATGGAGAAGCAGAGAGAAAGGAGGAAAGACTAAAGGAAGGGATGGGTAAAGAGAGAGACAGAGAGAAAAGGCAAGAGAGAATGAAGGAGGAAGGAATAGGGGATGGCAACCTAGGGCTGCATACTAAAATGGATGGGAAAAACAGTGTGTGGTGAACATATTTCTTTGTGGTCGAAATCAAGGTCAGAACTGTCTCAGTATCTACTGCCCAGGTTCTAAACCTGGGCCAGAAGCCAAGGGAAGGAGAAAATTGTCCAGGCACAAAGGGAGAAGTTTCCACTAGGCAGAGAGAGAAACCAGTTGTGGCTGGAGAACTGTCCGTGGTGCTGACTACCCTTAGCTTGGATTAGAGGGAAGGAGAGAGAAGCAGAAAGGAACTTTGAACTGGCTACTGCTCCCTCTCCTTTCCCCCTGTCCTCAGTCCTGGACTGCTGAGACCCAGGGTCATTCTGATTAGTTCTCTCTTTCCTCCTCTCTTTTCCCCTCCATCCTTGTCAATTAAATAATTTTTCTCGAGTTCTCAATTCCTCACTTAATAATTTCTCTTCTGTTTTGTTTCAAGATTCCTCTTCTGATTAATTCAGTAGCCCCTAGATCCTTCCAGGCCTCCTTAGATATCACGTCTCTCCGCTATGACCTTTCGAATAATAATGACAATAACAATATCAATCATAATTACAGATAACATGCTTTGAGTACTTACTAGGTGTCAGGGAGTATTCTAAGTACTTTTACATACATTAACTTACATATAATTCTTACACCAACCATGTTAGATAGGTAGTTATACTCTCCTATTATACAGATGACGGATTGAGGCTTTAGAAATAAGTAGTATGGCCAAGATCGTATAGTTACAGGATTCCAACCCGTCTAGAGCCTGCACTTTTGCTGAACCTGGGCTCCTTTAAATTTCTCATCACTTTTTCCTTATGGCTCTCTGCCCCTCCATCTGGTAGCTTCAGCGATGCTACCTATCGTCGCCTAAGCTTCCAGGGACTAGGAATTTTCATTGCTGGTTTAGTTTAAAATTTAAAAAGGAAGCAAAATAAGCACACATACTGAATGTGCACTATGTGAGATTTCAAATTGTGCACTGGCCTTGTTTTCTGCTTCAGGGAGACCCCCACCCCCACCCCCCAGGTCTGCAACTCCAGCCTGAATCTCAG
Organism: Rhinolophus hipposideros; assembly: GCF_964194185.1. Taxonomy (NCBI): domain Eukaryota; kingdom Metazoa; phylum Chordata; class Mammalia; order Chiroptera; family Rhinolophidae; genus Rhinolophus; species Rhinolophus hipposideros. The sequence goes on along the minus strand of NC_138057.1, from coordinate 70,118,333 downwards.
GCTAAATTCCGAGTTTTCGATTCTCTATGTTAATGCCTGAGCACCTGGAACCGTCGTCCCTTCCTTGCTTCTGGTTTAATCGACAGAACTTTGCGTCCTCTCAGCTTCTCACTGCTACATCCTGCCCACGTAGCGAAGCACTTGCTTAATTCTGGGAGGTTACGTGGGCTCATGCCTACACATACAGAGAAACAAACAGTCTTAAATACTCACAGAGAGGCACCCAGATACACACCGACCCACACGGCACTTCCAGGCAAATTCACCCTCGGATAGACACACACAGACCCACGAGCACCCGCATGCCCAGAAACGCTCAGATACTTGCGACACAGGCAGCTACAGAATCCCTTAGGAACACCGCGGGGCACACTCGGTGCCTTTGGGTGCTCACACACAGAGACGCGCCACCCCATCCTCAGACCCACGAGACTCCCCAGCGGCTCAGCCTCAGCCCCCCCCCTCCCCGCACGGAGGCCTCCCCGCTCTCCTCCTCTCCCTGCTCCTCCTTCGCCCAAAAATGTACAAAACACTCCTCAGCATAAACCCGGGCCCCGGGCTCCTCCCTGCCCGCCCCCGGCTGTCGCTCCCCCATTCATTTTCGCCCGTCGCCGGGTAAGTCCCTCCCCCTGGGTAGCCCGGCCTCCGCGCTCCCTCCCCGCCCGGAGACCGCGGCGCACTTGGACTTCCCTCTCCATTCGCCAGCCGCCTGGCTCCGGGGCCCCACGGCTGCGAACTGATCTGGCGCGGGGGGAGGAGGGAAGCGCAGGCGAAGGAAGGAACGAGTGGGAGAGGGAGAGCGAGCCGGCAGCGCGCAGGAGCCGGAGCGAGGGAGCCCGGGGGCACACGGAGTGGTGACTGCCTTCCGTCGCCGGGATTCATGCCTGTCCTCGGGACCAGCCAAGGGGACTTGACGGCTGAGTATGAGCCAGGCTGCTAGGAGCCAGGTACCCCCACGCCTGCAGTCCCCGCGCCGTCCCCGGGATGCCAGCTGGACGCAGGGCTCTCCCAAGTTCCCTCCGAGCCGAATAAAAAGCGTCCGCCCGCAGCTCTCCGCCAGAGACGGACATTGACTCCAGGTAAGGCGGCGCCGGGCGCTGCGCCCCGCGGTCCATCTGCCCTTGGAGACGCCCCGGGCCGCAGGCCGGGCGCCCCTGCCCCCCGCCCCCGCCCTCCCAGCACCTTGCGCTCTCCCCTCGCCACCCCCGCGGCCCCCGAGTCCTCTCAGGTTCCCGGGAACCGGGAGGTCTCTGTATTTGGGGGTGCAAAGGGTTAAATGCGGGTTTTCGTGCGTGGCCTGTGTGCTCCCGGCACGCTCCCAACGTGTGTACCGTGCGTGGAACTTGATATGGTGCTAGTGTGTGTTTGCGTGTGAAGCGTCCTTTGCCTTGGATGTGTGTGTGTGTGGTGTGTGTGTGCGTGTGTGTGTGTGTGTGTGTGTGTGTGTGTAGGGGAGGGTTGAAGACAGGTTCTATAACCTATTTAAGGTGCGATTTGTGTGTGCATGTTTGTATGTATGTGCTTGTATGTGTGCGCTTGTGTGTCTTTTTAATTAGGTCTCTAGCTTACAGGGAATGGGTTGCTTGACTATAGGATCACGTAGCCATCGGGAAACTCGCTGTGGACTTCTTCTGGGGGCTCTGGGCTTGGGGTTTGGGGAGGATTAGGGGGATCAGGATGGCACCTTATTTAGCCCAACATCGGTACCCTTGAAGGAAAATTCCTCCAAAGGACGGGGACCTGCTGCACTTGGACTCACCGTTTAACATGAAAGAGAAATGGCCAAACCTTGAGGCAATGAGACACTGTCACTTTAAATTCCACACTAGGCAGACTCCAGGATTCTGATGGGAATTTGGAGTCACTGGGCAGTGGGTGACAGAGAAAGGGGGAAGCCAGCGGTGAGCTCCTTATCTGAGGCTTGACAAGTCTGGGATAGAGCTACCCTGCTTCCCGGTTTGTAATTGAAACAGCATAACAGCACATTCTGCTTCTGGTGCTTTTGGGGAGGATATGGGCAAGTTTGCATGGATCCCCCTAAAGGAAAAGGAGAAAGAGTCCTCAGGGACTTGCTCATCCATCATAGTTACACAGAATCTCAAATCCCTACAGATTTCTTTTGGGGGAAACACTGGGTAATATGGAAGGAGATGGATGGGGCATTTCCCTAAGACAGATTCCTTCTTCCCTTCCCTATTTTAGACCGGCTTGGGAAGCCCTAGGAAATCTTTCCCTAAACTGTGCCTCCTCATGGCTCCCCTGGAGTTAGGAGGATACTGAGAAAAGGCAGAGAGAAGCCGTGTGTGTGTGTGTGTGTGTGTGTGTGTGTGTGTGTGTGTGTGTGTGTTGCTCGTTTCAGTACTGAAGGAAACCTACAATTTGGGAATGGGTTGTGGGTGGGGTACTCACAGCAGGATATGGCCATCATTGACTTAAACTGCTGTCCTGTGGATTTACACCTCACATCTCTTGCTTGGCTCCAAAATACTGCCCAGGGAACTGGGGTAGTGGAAAGAATCTTGGCAAGGAACAGAGTTCAGGTCAAGTCCCTCTTCCCTCTTCCCTCCACCTCCTAGGAGGCTCTCTTGGTAAGCCCCATGGCCCCCTGGCTAAGTCTTGCCAGGCTTGGACTATGGGGCTAGCCATTGATTTGATTCCTGGCTTCCTCTTAAAGGCTTGCCCTACTCAGCAAAAATGCTGAGTTTTACTGCTGTTCATGGCTTCCAGATTCGGCAGCTGTTACTTTTCCAAGGTAAGAGGCAGCTGTTCGTTCCGCTCTCAGGCAACAAGGCTACGGGAAGAAAAGGGCTTAGATGCTGGGACACAGCCTCTTGTCTACCCTAACTGGAAAGTGTCCTCTGAAAAGACCTTTTGGGAAAATAAAAGTAGAAATATCCTTGTCTTAAAAAATATTTATCTGCATATATATATATATATATATATATATATATATATATATATATATAAATATGCAGGGACCTACATATATATACAGATTCATATTCTGGGGGAGATAAAAGCGAACGTGTTTGCAGGAACCTACCTTGGCCGTGGGTGATGGTGCTACCTACAGGCACTTGCAGACACACCATTCTCTGGCCAGAGGCTGATACCTCAGACTGAAGCCTTCACAGGACCACAGGAAACCTGCTTCCAGAAACTCACATCGGAACAGAGCTCCCAAGTTCATTTTGGGTGGGGGTGTGAAGGCAGAGGAGGAGACCCCAATGTGAGGTACTGCTCTCATTGTCTCTCTTTCAATTCATAGAAAATCAAATCAGGAAGGAATATTGAAACGCAGCCAGGCAGAACGTGGTGGTCCAGAGAAATGATAATTCCCCCCGATTGTCTAGTGGGTTGGTGGTCTGCTGGGGCTAGAACCTGAGACGCCTGACATCCAGATCAACATCCTTTCCACTCTGCCACACTGTTTAGGACCTGTACAGTGCTCTCCACCTCTGTCCTGCCACTTTGCTCCCACCCAAGATAATCGCTTGTCTTCCCTCATCAAACTTTTCATTTCAGAGATGGCTTTTAAAGCTGCTCCATCTGGAAACATGACCCTGGAGAGAAAGGGTCCAATGCCTCAATCAGTGTCCTCAGTAGACACACACACACACACACACACACACACGCACACACACACACACACCCCAGACATTCTTTCTCCAGTGTCTTTAGCAGGGACCCAGCGCTGACTATGACTGTTAGACAGAGTCCCGCAGAGCACCTGAACTATACTTGAGCTCTTTATTAAAGAACACCGTGCTTTCCATAGGGCCAAGTGTGCACCCATCCACCGATGCAAATACTTCAGGCAAATTCATTTCTTTATATTAACGAGAATCTTGTCCTTTACAGTTATCAGCCTCTCAGTCACAGGACCATGTGCAGCACACATGCATGCATGCATGCACTCCTACAGACATGTGCACACACAGATCCAGAAACCTTTCCTACTGGCTGGACTCTTCAAAAGGGAATTGCAGGCTCCTCACCAAATTGTGTTCCCCTAGAGAAAGGTATCACCCACATGAAGACTGGGATTCATAGTCACAGGGAAGGAGAACGATAAAGCCCTACGAAAGATAGGCTTTTGAGAAGTCAGAATCAGGCCCACACACAATTTGTTCCCAGACTCCTAGATGGGCATTTCGGGGTGCAGGCGAGCACTGAGAAAAAAAATGGTGGTTTCAGGCCCATCTGCAATAGAGTCTTTTCCATGCAGGCTTTTCCGGGGCTGGATGGCACTTCAGTTCCCAGAAGGGGGAGCTGTGACTCCATTTCAACCAAGGAGAAACAGCTCGGAGATTCCAAATCAGTTACTGTGGCCCGTCGAGTTTCCAAGGCCCAGCTGAGGCCACAATGTATGTACTTGAAGCTGTACAGGTGGGGACCTTAAAAACACTCTGCCGTGGTCAGTCCAAATAAAACATCTTCTTGGTGCTTGCAAGCGTTTATGCTGTTGACCACAAAGTCTTCTATGTGTCTGGAAAGGGCTTTGCACAAGGGACTTGCAGTTGTGGAAAGAGACGTTTTCTAATTTGCATCCTCTAGTTTGTTCCCTTCTGGTTCTTTTGTGTAATTTTCTCTGAAACTCTATTTTAACTTGTATCTGTTTGCCTTGTTTTATAGCTCTGCAGGTGTATGTCTAGATTGCCCTTTTCCATATGGTCTTAGAAGCATCTTTTTATCTCCAAGGACTAACACATAGTAGTTGGTCTATAAATGTTTGCTATTGCTGTTTTCCAGTCTCCACAGAAGCCGTAATCAATCTCTCTCTCTCTTTCTCTTTCTCTCTCTCTCTCATAACTGTTTCATATTCACTCAAGGCAATGCATTCGTGACTTCAAAACTGTACCTCCTATACTTACGATGTAAAGATACCAATGATGATACAGACAGGTAAAATTATGTCCTACTTGAAGTGAGCATTGCCCTACTGTGTTCCAGGTGTTGAGTTTTGTTCTCATTTAATCTTTCTTCTCACCCAGCAAGGCAGATACAGCTCCTTTAACAGGAGAGGAAAGTGAAACTCATGTTGGCTAGGTCACTGGTCCAAGGTCCCATAACCATCAGAGAGAAGATAGGAACCTAAGTCCTTCTTGCTTAAACATCTCTGCTCTTTCCCGTGTACCACTGCCTTCATAACCACTGTGGATGGCCAACGGGGTTGGGTTGGTTGTTCACTAGATGCTAGGAACAGCTGGGGACATATATTAACTCTTTGAAATGGATGTTATGAAGGAGTCAGGGAGTCACTGGATCAAAGAATCTCAGTGTTTTCGGGTTCCTCAATAGCCCAACCTTTCTCCTCATTCTAGAATCAATAATCCTTTTTGTAATATCCATAACACATGGCCACTCGGTTTCATTATTAGTACTTTTAGTAACAGTGAACTCATTACCACACAAACCAGCATATGCTGTATAGAAAGTGCTTTGTTGGAAACTTGACCCTAAATCTACCTTTTACCTATGAAATCACACAACACAAGAATAATTATTGTCCAATTACGGCTCTTCACATATTATGAGAGCACGATCATATCACCACAAGTATTCCCTTTAAGACTAGATGGGTGCATTTTCACAGCCTGTCTCCTGTAGCATTTGTTAGGTCCTCTCATCAAACAGGATGTTAGCCTATGGGCATTATCTAGTTTATCTCACTTTTAGGGTTTGAAGGTACAAAAGGGGGAGGTGATCTGAAATCGAATGAGGATTAAAAAGGGACATTCATTCATTCATTTATTCAACAAATATTTATTGGGTGTCAATTATTGTTTTAAGCATCACCCTAGACCAATACTGTCCAATAGGATTTTCTGTGATAGTGGATATGTTCTCGGAGCTGCCAGGTATGGTAGCCATTAACCACATATGGCTGCCGAGCACTTGGACTGTGGCTACGTTACTGATAAACTGTGTCTTTAATCTTATTTAATTTTTATTAATTTCCATTTCATTTAAATAGTTATATGTGACTAGTGACAACTGTAGTGCATAGCACAGATCTAGACATTAGAAATGTATCATGAACATGTTTTCATGGAACTCATAATCTGGTGGGGAGGGATGGGTAATAAATGAGTAAACAAATAGATAAGCCCAATACATTTATATAATAAGTAAATGTCATGCAAATAATAATCTGGGGTAATAGGCTAGAAAGGAATGTAGATGGTATACCTTTTAGATAGTGCAGTCAGGAAAAAAACTTCTCTGAGGGGTGAAATTGAGATTTAAGTAGAGGGAACCAGCCAGGTGCTTATGTGGGGGAAGAATGTTAGAGGCAGAGAGAAGAACGAAGAGGAAGTCACTAAACAGGCTTGGGCAAGCTTAGGAAATGTAAGGGAGAGTGTGGCTGAGGCTTCTGAATGAGAAAGAGAAAGTCATGAGCTAAAAATAAGAAAGGGAGGCAGGGGCCAGATCCCAAAGACCTTGTACAAGATGAGGGAATTGAAAGTCAAGGTATCTCCTTCAAATCTCCCTGATTGGGAAGCAAGTCGGAGGAGGACTGAGCTGAGGAGAGTTTGGAGATTGACAGAAGCTCATCATCAAGTTCTCTCAAAAGGTTTTCATCATGTCCATTTTTTATCAGTCATTTCAATGAATTAATCGAAGCTTAATCGGTAGTCCTGCTCTGAGTGCCACACACTCTGGAAATACTCAAATCTAAGGGGAGAGGGAGAAACGGCAGGAGGGAAGATAGATAGAGAAGGAAGAAGGGAATGAATATCCAGGGAGAAAGTAATTGCACAAGTCGGTGGGAAAAGGATGAAAGCTGAAATCAGTTTGGATCAGAAAATATTTATTGCATATGTTGTCCGGGAAAGGCCTTGAACAAAATGACTGGGGGGGGGGCGGTATGGTGCTGCAGCCTGCTAGATGCTGGCAATCTAATAGAGGGCATTCATAAATCATGATCATTCACAGGAGACTGACAATTGTCATTTCAGAAGGTCCCTGAGAGTTTGGCGGAAATGTAAGATTAGAGTACGATCACCACAGAGGGGAGGGAGGAGGAGGAAGATGGCCTTTCCATTTTAAATCTTTTCATTTGGTATCTCTATTAATCCTAAATGTCATGTAATAAGACTTCAGGGACTCAGGGCACCTGATTCGAGTCCTGGTTCCTACCACTGGATTTCTGGACCACCTTCTGAACACATCTGCCCCTCTCTGGGCCTACCTTCTGCCAATTGAGAAGGACCACGTGGTGGCCTGTCTCACTGCAGGGATTTGCTCAGCTCTTTGGAAATGTTGCATGACGATTGATTGTAAAAGCCGGGAGAGACACACACAGGTTGACCAGGCTTCTTCATAAGGTTTACACGTCCTCCCCCCAAATGAACAAATCTAAAAGAAGCCACACCTCAGGGCACAGATGGTGGCTCAAGACAGGGTGACTGAGTGGGATGGACATGCTGTTATTGTAACTCTAAGTATCAGAGTGATTGGACAGTAGCATGAACATCACTGTCCTTCTGGAACACAGCAGCCTAAAAAGGCTGCCTGGAAATCCATAGACAGTCCTTCCTACTGAGGGGGCAAAGAATACAATTAAGAAGATAATGAAGCTGAGGAAAAGTGAAATTAATTTCTTTTTCTTTTTTTTTCATGTGTGGGTGAAGGGGATCTTTGTCTCTCAAAGGAGCTATCTTTTGGAAATTGCAGGTGGACTTAAGGAGAACAAACTAAATAGACTGAGTGTGACAAAGTTAAGAGTAGCAAATTACCCGGCCTGTCTGCTCTCCTTCTGAACAAATCCCATTCTCCATTTGCCGAGATTTTTCTCATGGGTATACCGCTGTGTGCAGGATGTTGGGACCATTTTGGGAACAGCTAAGAGACTATATCCCCCCAAGGGTGAGGAGATAGATTCATAAGGCAATTAACAAAAGCAAGATGCAATCATTTTTGTGTAAACTGCTAAGGTCAGAACAGCAGGGCTCCAAGTAAATGACCCATCTGAACAGCTAGAACCCTTTGTAAGGGTTAACCCAATGCTGGCCTGGAAGAGTTCCTGAGATATAATTTATTTCACATTTTAAAGGTCCTGCAGATGAGCCAGTGGGAACTTCTGTGAGAAATAATGGGACCTGGAGATAATGCGGAGCAGCTGAATTACAGATTACAAACTGCTTCAGGTGGAGGAAAGGCAGACATCTAGGATATGATTGCTTTTTAGAGAACCTACACTTCCAAGTGGTCAGTTCTCACATCTCCATTCTAAGACTTAGCAAGCCACAAAAATAAATTAAACTCTGGTGCACTGTGGAATTCCTAGAGATTCCAGAAACCTCAAAATAAACCTTCTGAGAACTGTGACAGAGACATCTGCCTTAAGTATGTTTCAGTTTATATGGTAGTGGATGAGCTAACATTCTCATGGAGTTTGATGGTCTGTGAGTCTATAGGCACACAGGGGACCTCCAAGGAGCCTTGCCTGGCAATATAAAAACATCTTCATAGAGCACCGGGGCCATTAAAAACAAAAATGAAAACAGCATGTTGGTATGTTTAGGAATGTAGGGGAAAGACTGAAAAATAGATTACCTGGCGTGGGCGGTAATATGGTTTTTCTGCTGGGAAACATTTTGGAGGCATAACTCTTTGAGATGAAATGGTCTTCATCAGATGCCATTGCCAGAGATGGCCGAGGCAAGAGAGAGCTGAGAGGGATCCAAAAGTGGTCATTGATTCTGAATACACATCAACAGAACAGCATCATTCGCAGTCCAGTGAAACCTTACAGATGATTCCTGAAAATACCAGCAGATCTGCCACAGTCCTACCTGCCCTCTCCTCTCATTCCTGACAATGGGAAGTAAACATTTAGGCAGAGCATAGGATAGAATTTGAGAGGTTTCTGGAAGGATCTTCGCTCACAATATTTGTGAGCGAAATGTCACAATTACAAAAACCATTCTTGGAATGGGAAAGTGTATGTGCCAAGCATGACATGTATTCTTTGTGCTGAAATGGGTATTTGACATAGATCTCTTGTTCAATATTCTCATCAAGCTCATTCACAGGTGGTTCATCCTCCACTCTAGAGGTGAGGAAACTGAGGCTCAGGGCAGTGATGCCACTTGTCCAAGGCCACACACTAAGTCAGTGATGTGTTGGAGGTTTGGACTCTTCCTGTCTGACTTGAAAGCGTAGTGGATGAAAGCTTGGATGCTGGAGTGTGAATGGCCGCTCTGCCACTGGCTAGCTCTATGACCTTGGCCACGTTACCTGACATTCCTGTGCCAGTTTCCTCATCTGTAAAATGACGATGATGATAGTAATTCTTCATAGAGTGATTGTGGGGGTTCAATGTGTTTATATGATAGGTGCTTTGAATGATGCCTGTCAGATCATTAACATTACATAAATGTTAACTGTTATTACTTATTATTATACCATATTGCTTTAGAGGAAATGTTGCCCATGACCCCAGGTATGTTCTCCACCTGGAAATGTCCTGTGGGGAAGAGACTATTGCAAATGAGCTTGCTCAATCATGTTTACCAATCGCCGCCCCCCTTCCCCACGCCCCCCCCACAGGGGGCAATGTGATTGATACCAACAGTTAGGGGAAGAGATTGAGAGAGTGGAAAAGGCACAGAAAGATTTCAAATGGCTGAGCCAAATTTCTTTATTGTCTCTATTACGATGGATCAGGAACCACATACAGATATAGGATGGTGCCCATTGGAGCTAAACGTTATCATTCTCATAGTCCAGTTCACCTTTCTCTCATTTTTGTTAAAGATTTTATTGGGGAAGGGGAACAGGGCTTTATTGGGGAACAGTGTGTACTTCCAGGATGTTTTCCAAGTCAAGTTGTTGTCCTTTCAATCTTAGTTGTGGAGGGTGTCGTTCAGCTTCAAGTTGTTGTCCTTTCAGTCTTAGTTGTGGAGGGTGCAGCTCAGCTCCAGGTCCAGTTGCCGTTGCTAGTTGCAGGGGGCGCTGCCCACCATCCCTTGCAGGAGTTCAGGGGTTGAACCCACAACCTTGTGCTTGAGAGCCCACTGGCCCATGTGGGAATCGAACCAGCAGCCTTCGGCGTTAGGAGCACGGAGCTCCAAAAGGGCTGAGCCACCGGGACAGCCCCTCACTTTTTTACATAGAGACTTTTTTCTCTTTAGATCCAACTGCATCTGAGTTGGTTCTAGATGCCCTCTGCAGCCCATGTCACTGTACCTCTTGATTTGGTTTTCTAATCTAAGACCGGGGCATTCAGTAAGTGCCTATGGGAGAGCGGCTGATTGACAGACAGCATGCTGCTTACTCTGGGGTCAACAGTGTTACAATCAGCCTCTCCTTTCCTACCCTTCCACATTGTTATCATTTATTTTAGCAAGTGCTCGCGTGTCTTAACATGTTGTATCTCACTTACGCTCTATAGTCACACTCTGCAGTTGGAATTATTCTCCCTTTTCTCCTGATGAGGACCTTGTGGCTCGGAGATGAAAGGATTTGCCCCAAGTTATAGAATAAATGACAGCATCAGGTCTCAAATCTGTATTATAGGACACAAAACATAACATTCTCTCATGGAACTGCCCTCCTTCCATCCACGCCTCTAAGGCATTGTCCAGCTCCTCGCAGCTCAGTGGCCTCCCCAAATCAAGGTTGATTATTGTTGCTCCATCTATATTGTCTTAGTCAGGTCCATTGGTGCAAATCTTCAACATTCTTCAACATCCCTGCCCTCAATCTGGTCTTGTATACATCTAAATGAGAAAGGCATCTAGGTTATATGTTTCAGGAGACATTATAAATGGCTTTTTAAATCTCCTTAATAACCTGCATTTTCCTTTGTTTCCTTCTTTATCTGTCAACATCACGAATATCTTCCCCTATTCCAGTGCTTTCTGGTTGCCAACTTCATAGCTTCTTAAAATAGCAATTGAACTTCATAGTGACTCGGCAGGAAACCTTAGCTTCTCATGCTTATCTGTACCCTTAAGTTCTGGAAGTTGAAGTGCTGATGAAATTGGGACCAGTAGTCATACAGTAAGCTTCTTTTTAACTTGGGCCAGAGCTGAGATCTTACTTTTCTTGGGAATGGAATCACCAAAGCCACCTCTGGTAACGATAGCCCTTTTAAAATCAGCTCAGGAAGTAGCAGGTGGAAGTGGCATGAATTGTGACAGCTAGATATTTCAAGAGAAAATATATATGTATGTATCTAATATTTCTACACATACACACACACACACACACACATGAAGCAAGGGATATGAACGTGGTGGAGAATAAATAGGGAGAAGAACAATACAAAGAAATGTTCAAGGCAGAGGTTTCCTTCCCTCTATCTAGGAACACGTATCTAGGAACACGAGCCTAGATACAGTCATAAAATTATCTACTATTAATTTGAATGTGATTGTGGGTGGGACATCCAGCTGAAAATGGAATGGAGGACACACTTGGCCAATAAACCTATAAAAAAAATATTCAGGTTCCTACAGTACTCAAGTAAATGACAATAGCAGTGTGATGCCATCTAGCATCATCAATTTCCCCCCCACCCCTCCTTAATTCCAGCATCTAGTCTTGGCAAAAAGACACTCTTGTGTGGCATTGGTGAAAACCTATGTTGAATACAGCCTTTTGTGAAATGTGACTTTCATTCTTTCATGTAACAAACAAACAAGCAGACAAACAAACATTGTTTATCCGAACACTTATTCTGTGCCAGACGCTGTTCTCTGAAGGCTGTAAATATAGCAATGAGCAAAACTGACTTGTCCCTGCCTTCTTGGAGCTGAAATTCTAGTGAGGGAGAAGAGAATAAATAAATAAACCAGTAAACGTGCAGGGAGGTGAGTAAACTCACCCTCATATGAGGGTGAGTATAAGAGAGACAACAGGTGACGTCATGGGGGAGGGCTTCTGTTTTGTATAGCTGGGAAGGGAGCCCCTCACTGAGATACTGACATTGGGGCAGAGATCTGCAGGAAGTCAGGGAGAGAGCAAAGTGGCATCTAGGAGACAAGAATCCCAGGTGAAGGCAGCAAAAGTCAGGTTGCTGAAGTGGGGCTGCACCTTGTGAGTGCAAGGAACAATGAGGAGACCAGTGTGACATGCAGTGTGACATGTCAAGGGGAAGCAGCAGGAGAAGAGGTGACATTTTAGAGAGAACAGGGATCAGCTCTCCATTTTGATATCCGGCACTACCATTATCTCTCTTTCTATTTTTTTTTAAAGTGCAAATCCTTCCAATTCAAGAAATTCCCCATTCTAGAAGTAAATTGATTATATGTATGCAGGTGTGTAAAGAAGGAACTTTATCAGAGTGGGGAAAAAAGGAAAAAGAAACAACAGAAGAAAATGTGTAATTGGAATATCTAGGTCGTTAAGAATGGAGGAGCACTTTTATAAGTTAGAAAGTGGAATGATAATGGGGAACTTGATCTGTAAAATGGGGTTACCAGCAGTATCTCCCTGACAGTTTTGCTATGAGAATGAATATCACATATGTAAAGCACTTAGCAATATGCCTTAAATATAGTAAGTGCTCAATAAATGACACTCATGACATTTATGAATGTGGACATATTTTTATTGAACTATTAAGTTAAACATATATGAGGTATAAAATATTATGTATAGCATGGCTGTTTTATAAGACGCACCTGAATATTTGAATGGTTATCTTTGGATGACAAGTTGGGAGTGAATTTCATTCTCCCTTTTATACCTGCTTGTATTTCCTAATATTTCTCTAATAAATGTGTGTTACTTGGGTAATTAACATTTTAATAGTAGGATATGAAGGATCAGTGACCAATTCTTGGTAAGAAAAGGACCCAAAGCAGAGGCCCATGCTTTAAAGCAGTTTGCTAAATTTCTAAGCCACTTGTCCTAAATCAAATTTAAATAAACTCAGGGTTTTTTTTTTATTATTATTAATTTGACCTTGACCTGAGTAATAATACTCACAAAAATTAAAAACTAATGGTAAGTGATTTATACTTTCTAGTGTACATTAAGATAGCTATCACATCCTGAAAAGAAAAAGCTGTTCTACCTTTGTATCACCTAGAATCATTTCATGTACCATGTACCAGAAGCAGCTTCATGATTTGGAAAGCATAGGTTTGGTGGTTACCAACTTGGAATCAGAAAACTTCAGTTCTGACTGTATCTTCATTTTAAATTGGGGGAAATCTCATCCCTTCTCTGGACCACCCCCACTTCCCTCACTTGTAAAATCAGAGCTTGACATTCATTGGTGGTTCTAAGTAACCCTCCCAGGCTCCTCGCAGCAGGTAGGGAGGAGCCCAGCAGGTGACAGGAGATCCATGTCCCCAGCTCATCTCTGCATCAGAGCAGCTTCACTGTACCTGCTCTGCTTTATTACTCCTTTGTATCAGATTTTAATAAGGGGTTTCAAGGCTTTAAAATATTAACTTGAAATCATTGGCTTAAACTTTAAATGGTCTCTAAAGTGGACTTACACATGGCAGATTTTGCCCTAGATTATGCCATTGACTGAGCTCTTTGGGAAACCATATATAGTAATGACACATCCCCCAAGGGCTTAGTGGGAGGAGAAGGCATAGTTAGGTGGTGTCTTAGCCATCTTTGGGATCCCAATGCATGGTATATAATTGCCATCAGCAGATTAGATGAATTCAAGTCTGTCTGTTATAGAAATGAAATGTTCCATAGGGAACCTCAGAAGTGAAAGCATGCTAATTTCAAGTTGCCCCAGAAAGGTGTGGGACAGGCAGTGGCATTGGAAGGAGGGACCTGTACTTGTAGAAGTGGGAAAGGTGGCATTCCAGGTAGAGGAAATGGTAGACACACACCCATGACCCCCAGCTTATGTCTGTTTTTCATCACAGAACCATAGCATGTGAGAGCCGAGCTAGAAGGGCCTTAGCAGCTATCGTATCTGGCCTTCCTTCGTTTTTTCAGATAAAAAAACTAAAGTTCTGATGGGGAGAGTCGTGGCATAGGCCAAAGTCTTTATTGGTAGGGTTGCTAAACCTCGAATCCCGGACTCCTGACTCCCAGACAGCAATTATTCTATTGGCAGAGCATTTTCATGTCATTTTTCTATGGTCTACTAGTTCATCTAAAACTCGGAGCAAACTGTGTTGTGTGGTCAAATAAATTTGGGAGATGCTTCATAGTCTACCCTCGTCTTGCAAATCATATTATATATAAGCAAATTCAAAGATCTGACAACTTCTGTAATAAAGGGAACTTTTAAAGTCTAATTCAAGCTTTCTCAAAGTTGTTTGACCACAAAATTTCAACTTTCTGTATTTTTCATTTAAATCTTATTAAAATCCTATATAGCTTACTTTAGGAAACTCAACACTAGACAAATATATCTTCCATAGAAAAATAAGAGTATTATGTGCATGGGAAATTTTTATATAAGCAATTCTGATGGTTTATATTATTTCAGAGGTGATGGTCATATTAAAATTTTTATCAAAGAGTAGTAAGATGGGAAGTTTCCCAGATTTATTGTAAGTTTCACCTTCATCTTTCCCTTTCTTCAGCTTTTTACTATCCTACTTTCCTGATTTTTTCCTGCCCTTTCTTATTCCCTCTCCTCTATCCTTTTTTCAGTTTATTTTTGCTTTCTTCTCATTCCTTTTTCCCACATTTTTGATAAATTACTATGATCCATATTCATATCAATCTCTGATTAATAGGACATTTTTTTTCTGATCTGAAGTTCTACTCATCTGATAAGGAGACAGATGTGAACCTGAGATAAACAGAGTAGCTGGTGCTGAAATTGGAGCAAACACACCATGGTAGGGAGCTAACAGGAGGTCTGCCTGTGTGAGATATGAAGGTTGAGTAGCCAATTGGATAGATGGAGGGTGGACATTCCAAGCAGAGTGGGAGAGGAAATGGTTCTGTGTGACGGGAGAGCATGCTATGGGATGAAGCTAGAGAAACAATCTAGGGATGAAAACTATAAAGCCTTGGGACTCAAGTAATCTGTGTTTAGAAAATTGTTGGTAGCTCTTAAGAAAAAGTTTGACTTGATTAGATCTGAGATTAAGAAAGACAAGTAGGGTGGGAGGAAAGGAAAGGGGGAGTCTGGTGGCCCTTTAACAGGGCATGGTAATGGTTCAGATGAAAGATAGAAAATGTCCTTCTAGGCTAGGGCAACGGTAAGGGAGTGAGTGGACTGGAGAAGTACTGTGGTGGTGGGACTAGGGAGGAGAAGGGATTAGGGTTGACTTCCTTCAAGGTCATGCCAGATCTAGGTCTGCTCTCTCTAAATAGTGCTTCCCGAAGCAGCCGGGGCTCAATTATCTCACTGTGGGCTGTGAAATTTTAAAAAATAAATTTTCAAAACAAAATTAAGTTTAATTTGCTTTAATTGAAAAATAAACGCACACCATGGACAGCACTCTCACTCAAGAGAAGGAGAAAAAGCTAGAACGTGAAATGAACAGCTGGGTGTGGTAGGCCCTCTGTTATTGGAAATCCTGAAATGAGAATTCGTACTGATTGAAAAAATGAATTCAGAGTTAAATTCAGGGATAGAGAGTGTAGGCCTTCTCTCGAGACATTTGTTTTCTTAATCTCTCATGAAATTGTTATTTGCATTATTATTAAGAATGTGATCATGCAGCCGTGGAATAAAGAAAGGGGCACTGAACTTGGGGTCAGAAAATTTAGGTTTGATCCTTTTTCTCTCACTTTAATTGTGTGATTTTAGGTAAGTTTTTTCATTTCTTAGCCTTAGGTTCTTCATCTGTAAAATGAGGTCAATAATCCAGACACCACTGGATTCTTGTGAGGATTCTATAATTAATATACATGGTCATTCTAATGTTCTATTAAGAGATGATGGAGAAAGAGGATGAAAGGGGAGAAGGAAGAAAATTAGAAAGAGGCAATGGAAAAGAAAGAGGAGGAAGAGTGAGTCTAATTGACCTATCCGATCACACATTATTCATTGAGAACCTTCTAGGTTCAGGCTTTGTGCTAGATGCTAGGGGATAAAATGGCAAGCAACAGCTGAGCCTTGCCTCCGTGGCACCTATATTCCTGTGATAAATATTCTCAATCTCTAAGCCATAGAATGGAGTCCAGGAGGAAGACTGGGCTAAAGGAGTGTTTGGAAAGCCCTGAGATGTGTTTTAGGAGCTCGTACTGGGCATTCTTCTCTCTTTTCACAGCCACTCTGCCTTACCCATTCACGTACAGGTACTCTGACCCTGACTTAAGTTCCTCCTGTCTCATGGAGAAGAGTCTGATAACCATGTTTGCATCCAGATGGTGGTGGTAACCTGACATCCAAGTATCAGATTCTTACAATATTGGCATCTTAGAATCATAGTTGTAGACTTTTAGGCTCTCTCAAAACTGGGAATCAGAGAATCTTAGAATAATAAAAACCCAGAGTCAGAGTCTCATAGACTCACAAAATGTAATATTCATAGAATATAAAAATAAACTCTTAGTACCACCAAATCTTAAAAATCATAGAATCATGAAATTAGAGTCATTTAGAGAGAATGGCATTTTATGATTACTGTATCTGGTCTACCCTCCTTCCCACTTCATGGAAAATACTAATATAGCATTAAAAATACAAGCATTCTTGAGAATCTTGATACAGGAAAAAGGTGGCCATAAAGGAAATGTAATGCTTAATAACACTAATGGTGGTTATATTGGACAAGGGGCCCTGATGGTAGAGAAAGGTGGAGTTTCTTAATATTATAAAAGTTTTTAGTGGGGTCATTGTTGATTTTACTGATATCTAACACATTTGTCTTAAGTAATGGAAAGCTTGAAACAAAGTAGGAATTAATGACTTTGTTCCCTGACCATCCCATATAATTCTTTATGTTGGCCAAATTTAGCCATACTGTCATTTTAAAAAATAGTCCCCTAAACACTGGTCTTCTTTCATTGGACTGGAAGGTCCAGGAGGTTGGTAGTGATATGACTTCTATAAGGTTTCTAGGAAAGGATTTTGCATAGTTGGGCTTTTCAGGAATTTAGCCTTGCTGTCTTTTCCCTCAGAGCTTCCTCTTGTATACACAAGGTAAACTACTGTTTATCTGTGTCCTTGCTTACGTTTCCTCTGAAGTAATCAGCTTATTTTGCCAAGACTTTTTTTTTTTTTTTCCCTCAAATTGTAACCTGGCATCCATTTTGTGTGTAGCAGTTGTTTCTTCCACCTTCTCTCACAGGACCTAGGATCCAGTGGCATACTTTGACTGTTATAGGAGGTACCTGGTTTAAAGAAGTATGTAGGGTGTGGAGAGCTCTTTGCTTTATACCATGGAAGCTGTGTGTGTGTGTGTGTGTGTGTGTGTGTGTGTGTGTGCGCGCTGCTCACATACAACGTGAGTTTGGATGTTTTTCATAGGACTATGTAATTGTATTTGAATGTATTCATGAATTCCTATGTGCTTCCATACGCATTTGTGGCTAAACTTATGTGCCAATGAATGTGCTTATGAATAGGGAAGATGTGTAAGTGATTATGTGGCTCTTAACATACCTTTTTTGAGCATCTACTATGTTTCTGACAGTGAAGTAAGTGCTAATATATTTGATTTTACCACTATGGAGTATTTATTGTAGGTATTACAGTTTCTATTTTGAAGATGGTCAATTATGGCTCTTAAAATTGAAGTGGTTAGGCTAATATTTGAAATGGAATCTCTATATTAAAGACTCTTTTGTTTATATGTTTTTTATTTGTGTGTACTGGTGTGTGAGTGCAGGTGTGTGTGTGTGTGTGTGTGTGTGTGTGTGTGTGTGTTCACACTCATGCTCCTGGACATGTGGGTATGCATGCATTCTTCTTTTATATGCATTCCTAAATATGTATGGGTGTGTAAATATATGAATAGATATAAAGTAAATATGTATTCACCAGCTGAAACAATAATCATCCAGCAAAGCAAATCTGTGTGAATGGTCTTGGGAGCCAGGGGAGTGTGGACTGTGTGAGCTGCAGGGGCAGAGCATCCAAGAGGATTTGAACCCAGCTTTTCCTGCCATGTGCTTTCTTCCCTTCCCTTGCACTTTCCCTCACAATTTCCTATACTGGGGGTTTTTCTCAGGCTAAGATCTGAACCCACATAAATCTCAAGCTGTCTGACGCCCAGCCAAGCCACATAAACATTCCAAATTCATAGCACTGACGCTCCAAGGGGCTGAAATAGAACTTTGAAATTTTCCTTCACTTTTAATTAAAAAAAGATTTAGGCCAACCCTGGGTTCCCAGTTCTATTTAACTGCAACTACTTTTAACCGTTGTTGTATTTCTATTGTTGCAAATGTGACGCACCAATCCATCTTCCTTGTAACGCTTCTCGATTTCTGCTCCATCTGTTGAAGAGAAAACATTTGCAGAAATCTCTCGGCTTCTCTCCAAGGGCTAAAACTTCAGTTGTAGCAAGGAATGAAGTACAGGAAATGGGGTTGGCCATCAGTGAGATCAGGAAATTGGCAAAATCTGTTTTCAGTATCTTTTTGATTATCATTTCCCCAAACTAAAGATTCTCCCATGTGCCCAGCCAGTGTGAATGTGTCCCTCTGTGTATGCTGGGCACCCCACATTTAGGTTTTTTTCACTCTTCTTTACATCAGTTCTGTTCACATTATTGTCTGCTGCCTATTCTAAGCTGGATCTTACATTGGGGTTTTTCTAATAAACTATCACTAATTCTTAATGATAAGGACTGTTTGTTGTGGAAGAAACGTTGGACTCGGCATTGGGAGACTTGAGTTCAAGTCCTTACTTTGTCATGTTTTAACCTGGCAAATCACTCAAACTCTCTGAGCCTGGATTTCTTGGGAAAGCCCCAGCATGTTGTGAGGATCAAATGGCTTAATTAAAACACACATGCGCTGCAAATTGTGGAATGCTGCACTCTTGCTATACATATCAAGTCATGCTGTGTCTCTGACAGTTCATTTTATTTGTTCATTTTTCGTTTGTGTATTTCTGGGACGTTCACCGATGAATGCAATGCACGTGGGTGATACTGACATGAAGAAGGCAAAATCCATACCCTCCAAAACCCCCATGTATGGCAGCATAATAAACGTTGGCATAGAATCAGGAATAGGCTATGATTTCCTCTTCTTCAGAATCGGGGGATTCTTCAAAGAAGGGATGACCTTGAACTGAATATTAAAGAATAAGGGGCTTATTAGGTTTGATATGGAGATAGGGTAGAGAGAGCATTCTCGGCAGAGGGATTGGCTTGGGAAAAAGTAACAGAGGGGTAAAGCAGATTGGAGCATGCTGAAAATATCTTCAAGGAATCTAGAAAGCACAGGCAGGTATGCTGGGAAGAGACGTGGAAAGTGATGTGGGTAATAATGGGATACAGTGACAACAGCTAATATAATAGTTGATGGCTAGAGGTCAGGGGGAGCCATTGATAGATATAATCAAGGAAGTAGCCCAATGTGATATTGTGATTTATAATAAGAAATACATATTTGGTCTTTATCCCCATTTCTGGCAACAAGCTCCTAAGACCCTTGGAATTTCCTACGTGATGAGAGTGAACAAAGTGTCTTTCGTTATGTCAATGAATAACTTTTGGAAAGCATGTATAGGAGCTGATTACCAGTACAACCAACCATGTGATTAGAGGGTTGGCACTTTCAGCCCCACCCCACTGACCTCTGGAGGGGAAAGAGGCTGGAGGTCGAGTTACTCACCCATGGCTAATCAGTTAATCAATCATGCCTATGTAATGAAGCCTCCATACAAACCCAAAAGGACAAGGTTCAGAGAGGTTCAGTGTTGGTGAACAAGTAGAGGTGCTGGGAGAGTGGCGTCCTCCAGGAGGGCATGGAAGCTCTGAGGTCTTTCCCCATCCCTTGCCCTATGCATGCCTTCTATCTGGCTGTTCTTGAGTTGTATCCTTTTACAATAAATCAATGATCTAGTGAGTAAAAAGGGTTTCCTGAGTTTTGTGAGTTTCTCTAGCCAATTAATCAAAGTAAAGAAGTAGGTTATGGGAACCTCTGAACTATAGGGAGTCAGTCAGAAGCGCAGGTAATGACCTGGCCTTGAGAATGCCATCTGAAAGATTGTGGAAGGGACAGTCTTATGGGCCTGAACCCTTAACCTGTGGGGTCTTTCTAGGTAGATGTGTCAGAATTGAGTTGAATTGTAGGACACCCAGCTGGTGTCCAATCATTCTTTGTTGTTGGTGTGGGAACCCACCCGCCCGGGCACAGACATTGAAATAGGGTCTCAGAACACCCGAAGACGCAATAATAATGATAGCTGCCTCTTACTGAACACTTAGTCTGTTTGTGCCAGACACAGTGTTAATGGTTTACGTTCATCATTTCATCAAATACTCAAAACATAAGATGCAACGGATGAGGTCCAATTTGACTGATGTGGGAACGGAACTGAAGTTAAAAGAGTTGACAAGAATTCCCAGCATAGGTAGTGGGCCCCCCATCTCGAGCCCAAACTGGGTCTGTGTGCCTGTAATGTCTGCTCTTAAATCTCTTCACTATCCAGATTGGCATGTTAGGAATATCTGGTTAGCTCTGGAAAGGAGCTGGGAAAGAGGGAGAGGCTGAGCAAGTAATAACTGTGGTTACTTTGAGGGGGAAAACATCCCTTAGAACTCGAAAAAGAAGTCAGTCCGGTGGTAGAATTCCAGGCACAATTCCCAGCCTTTTCAGGGAGACTTTTTGGAGCAAAGAGAGGAATCTATGTGGCCATAGGTGCTGGGTTCCCCTCAGGGAGCAGATGGGAATCTGGGAGGAAGTCAGGCCCTCTGGCTTCTGTTAACTGACATCCTTCACATTGACCCTGGTGGGTTCTTAGGCGATACCTCACATTTCTGGATAACATCATGGAAGCTCTCTTTCTTGGTAATCCACTTCAGAGACAGCCCTGAAGTGAAAAGACCATAAAACAACCCATACACTTTATTTTTTTGTCCTTCTGTAATTACATTTTTATACCATTTAAAAAAAATTCTTGCAAGGAGATACATAGATTCACAAGCTCTGTGGTTTGAAATGTCTCTGAGATATTTAGCCCGTTTCTAAATTCGTGACTGCCAGTGGCCGCACCCATTCTATTCTAGCTCCATGTTATTCTATCACTGCCTGTTGGGCTTTTGTTTTCTGCATATGCCTTTCTGTGCTATTCTCCTTTGGAGAAGACTTGTAGATTGATGGCTCTCAAATGCTGGTCTAAAATTTGTGTCTAAATTTGACAAGCAATCTTTTATTTTGAGATTATATTGCTGGGTAAAATGTATGCTCTCTTATGAAATGCTGGTAACAGTAACTGCAATTTCTGTTTACTTACCTGCCCTTTCCTAGAACAAGAACATGTGGATAACTTCATGTTGGTCCAAAACATTGGTTTTATAAATTGCAGAATGCTGTTATCAGATCTTAGTGTATTTCATCATCTCCTGTAATACCTTGGTAATTTATTGTGCAATGTAGGTCATCATTAACTGTGTAATAAAGTAAGTGGATCTCCAGGTAATCAAAAATGTACTGAGTACCATTTCTGTCTTCAGAGCTGCTTGATATAGTGAAGCATGCACATTTGCGTTAAAAAAATTTCAATCTGATCTGAAGCTTACAGTCAAGACTCCCGAGTTCAGTAAGCTCGGGTTCTGGAACCAGACTGCCTGGGTGTGAGCCCACTAACTAGCTGTAAGACTTCAGGCAAGGTACTTAACAATGTACCATTGCACTTACCCTATCTGTAAAGTGGGTGTAATATTAGGTTGGTTCAAAAGTAATTGCGGTTTTTGCAATCATCTTTTAACCTTTTAAACTATTGCACCAACCTAATAAAAGTCTCATAGAGTTGTTGTGGAAGATTACATGAGTTTATCCAGGTGAAGATTTTAGAGCAGTGCCTGACATATAGGAAATGCTCCATAGATGTTAAACTCTCATCATTAAGACTTACATGATTAGAAATGATGGACTTGGGAGCCCAGGATCAGAAGACCAGGTGTACTCGTATGTTTTCTTCTCCACAACTTATTAGTTGAGTAAACTTGGAGGGCACCTAACCTCTTTGTATAAAACCAAATTCAGAACTAACAGTAAGACTTCAGAGAGAGCTAATGTGCATAGGAGGGTGAAGTTGAAAAAGCCTCCATAAGGACAGACCTTAAAGGATGATCAGTGTACTGCTATCCAGAAGGCAGTGGAATGGGTGCCCCAAACGTAAAATAGCCCATAGAAAAGAGTTAGAGCCACCGAGTTTCCTCTTTCTGGAAAGTTCTTTGAAGAATTAGTAAGATTGTTCTTGTAGGGTAGGGGATATTGAAACTATTGCAGTTGATGGGACATTGTAGTTAATGGGACTATTGCAGTTGATGAAAATTTACATTCTCCCAGGAATTTACTACCGTGATGAAGACCCTTCTTATCATAAGGGAGTTGAGGAAAAGATGAAATTAAAGTTGAAAATGGAATTAAGGGAACTCAAGTTGTTAGAATGTTGTTCAGGGTCTGGAATTGTTATCAAGTATACTTAGGATAGGATCAATCTGGAAGGGACTTCTGCATGATGTGAGTGGAATCAGATGTGTGTTTGTGAATATTCAATGAGACAGAGGTTGGGGGTGATTCTGGCTCTCTGGATTTTGCTTGTTGCCAGAGATTAGACTGCCATCTGGATAATACCTGCCTCCAAGATGTTGCATGGATTCTTGCTGATTTTCAGAAGTTTTCAACAATGCCTTTTGTTTATTTTTGTGCAGAGAATAAAAATTGCTGGAACATTAAGGTTATTAGAGGAGACTGGTCACGTGGGGTGGGGCCAAGAAGTCTGAGGCTCTGTCTTTTTATGTGCTTGGGGGAGCTTGGTAAACCACAGCAGGGACTGAGTTAAAATACACACACACACACACACACACACACACACACACACACACTATATGAATAGAGAATGCCTAATGGATAATCTGATTGAGTGCCCCTTTTAGCAAAACAAAGGAATTTGCACAATTGGATGGTAGCTGTACTGTTTGAGGTTGAATGCGTGGCCAGAAACTGGAGGTGGGGAAATGTTCATAATCTCAGCACTGATATCAGGTGAGCATTTTAACTAGAGCATCTTGGAAATCCATCCCTCTGCTCTCACATTCACCTCTTCATGCAATGAGCATGGATGGAAAGGCCTTTCTTTGTGCTAGAGGCTGCAGTTAAAATTATAAAGTAGATATGACCCTGCTCTGGAGAAGTTAAATCAACTGATAAATGTATGGTATGCACCTACTGTGTGCTATACGCTAGCGATAAAATTAACAGTATGACCTTTACTTTTAAGGGGCTTACAGTTCAGGAGAAAGATTAATATTAAGCAAATAGAGTATAATATGAGAGTGATAGAATATGTATGTGTATGTATGTATTCCAGATAATAATAGTCATAATGATAATAATAATAATAATGTGTACTTATGAAGCATTTGCTATGTGCGAGGCACAGTACCAAAACACTACATATGTACTGTCTCAAATAATTCTCCCTGTCACTCTCTGAAGTAGGCAGAATACAGTTGTTATCCAAATTTTACCAGTAAGAAAATGGATTCAGGGTGTTAAATAAATTGCCCACCAGGGACAGCTGGATGGCTCAGTCGGTTAGAACGCAAGCTCTGAACAACAGGGTTGCCAGTTCGATTCCTACATGGGCCAGTGAGTTGCGCCGTCCACAATTAGTTAGAAGACAATGAGCTGCCAGAATGGCTTAGTTCATTAGAGCTTGAGCTCTCAACAACAAGATTGCCGGTTCAATTCCCTCATGGGATGGTGGGCTGCGCCCCCTGCAACTAATGGTTGAAAACGGCAACTGGACTTGGAACTAAGCTGAGCCCTCCACAATTAGATTGAAGGACAGTGACTTGGAGCTGATGGGCCCTGAAGAAACACACTGTTCCCCAATATTCCCCAATAAAAATGAAAAACCATAAAAATAAAAATAAATTGCCCATGGAAACAAAAGAGTAGAAACAGAGTGGGGAACAAACTGAGGTCCTGAATCCAGCGCCCTTCCTTTTAGCTTCTCTCCATCTGTCCCATCGCCCAACATGTGGTAGGGACTCTGGACACAAGGGCACCCAACATGATTGGGTTCTGAGATGGGGCGGAGGCAGGAAAAATGCTTGTGGGGTACTGTAGGTCTAATAAGAGTTCATCAGGAGGACACGTCTGGGAAGAGCATTTCAGGGAGTGGGAACAACGTGGAGGTCTGAACTATCCCAGACCATGGAGAAAGAATAATTAGCTCTGAGTAGATTGGTTAGGGCAGCCAGGGAATCTAGGCAGGGGAGGGGCATTCCAGTCCTTCCACACCGCACAATCTTGGGCAGGTAACAGTGTCTCAGACTTCAGTGTGTGCCAAGGATCACTTACTTCTCAAGGAGGGAGGAAGATTTACTGACCTGAGTAGAAGCCACCCTACAGAGGTAGAGATAAAGAATGAGGAGGCAGGTCTTAAATGCAGGAAGATGGGCTTGGAGGTTTAAGGATTCCTTTTCAGGGCAGGGGCGGCTTTCAAAGGGTATGTGCAGGAAGAGGAAACATTTTGAAAACAGCCAGTTCCATCAAGTTCAATGTAAATGCAGTGAATGTGATAAATGCCAGTGGATGAGTAGGGGAGAAAAGCTGCGTGGTGCCCGGCCGGGAGAGGAGCAGTTGTTAAGTTCAAGGTTTATGACTTCAACATGACCCAAATAGCCAGCTTTCTCTTCCTGATGTGTTTTTAATCGGATGTTCTTCTAAAATTCACCCTTCACTGAGTCTATACTTCATTCCCCGGAGGTACTGCGAGCTGTCTGCATCTGCTCTTCATACAGCTGTGGACCCTTCTTCCGTCACACCTGGTGGGTCACATCATGGACACAGCACAGCAGCTTAAGTGTCATTGTGCTGAATGACTAAGGAAGCTCGGCTTGCCACTCTGTCCCAACAACGAGAAGCACTTAGGGCACTTCCTCTGTTCCAGGCACTCTGCTAACTGCTTTCCATGCATTAACTGATTTGATCCAGGCAACAGCCCCATGTCTTATATAAACCTCTATTTTATAGATATGTAAACTGAGGCAAAGAGAAATAAAGCAACTTGCCAAGGTCACATAGTTAATTAATGGCAAGCCGAGGGTTTGAACTGGGTAGAAGAACCTAGCGTATTGTTTGCTCGAGGGCATGCATAGCTTTTTCATCACAAACACAGGGGCAGTTTGGGGTAGTGCTCTAATAATAGTCATGTTTTACTAATAGGAATGAAAGTAAGTATAGGATCTTCACAAATAGCACTGAGTGTGTTTTTCTCACAAATCACCTGTCACCCATAGGTGGGGTCTTACTGATCTCGAGTTTAGAGGTCTCCAAAGTACACAACATAGTAACTCTGGGTCTATCTCCAGACTGCGGTGCAAATGCAAGGAAGATTCCCATTTTGTGGATACACGAATGGAGGCAGACACAGGCCGTGTAATATTCCCAAGGTGATCGCGGGAGCTGGCAGCTTTGGAGTTTAAATTGAGGCCGATCTGGTTCCAAAGTCCTTGTTCTTGCATGATTTTGTGTGTGTGTGCAAATCATTCTCCTTGCCTTTGTCTGTGTTCCTTTGTCCCTAAAACAAAGGAATTGGATTGGATCAATGTTTCTGAAATGTCAGTTTTTCAGGTATGACCTTAATTTCTGCTCTCTTTTTCATTCCATCTGTACTGCTTACTATTTTCCCTTAAATTAATCTACTTGTTATATAAATGCATACATTTATAAAGGAAATTCCCTATCACTACAACCAATTGTGTTTTTAAGAAAAACATTGTTTGCCAAACAGATGGCAACTAAATAGATAATAGCTGCACAAATAATACAATTAAAACAAAAATAGTGCAATGACATTGTAATTTATAGTCTCGTTTGTATGTTCAGCTATAGTCTTGCCTGCCTGGGTATTTAATCTTTAGGCTTGCCCTCTTTAAATAAAAAAATAAAAAGGAATGCTTTTCAATGTTTACAGAGCAGCTAAAGTCATAGTAGCACCAAAATGTGTCTTTCTTTGTGACTTAGTCAGGATTGAGAGAGAGTTGAAAAGGGAATTTTTTTTTCACTATCTGACTTAAAGTTACTTTATGAAAAACCAGGTCTCCCAGCCAGTGTAGACAGCCCTGATTTTGTGAAATTCCAGACCTGGGGATCTGTAGCATCTCCCCATCTCTTGCATATTTTTAACTCTAAGAATCTTTTCAGCGACCTTCAGCGTCCTCAGATACTTAGAGATCCAGTTTGAGAGAAGTAGGCTTGACTGGATGGTGAAGTGAAAGGTATGAGTCTGAGATATAGAAGAAGGAAACAGGAGAGCTGTTGCTAGTCTGTAGCAATATTGAAACATCTAGAAGGGAGGCAGGGATCAGAGCCGGTAAGACCCCGGTGCTAGAAGTTTCTTTCTGCAGTCACATTCTCCCATTCTAAACTTTTCACTTGTATCATTTTGCCTTGATGCCCATTAGCTTCCAATTCTCTGTGACCCTTCCCATGATTCTTACCTAATTGTTTCTCCCTTTGTCACCAGAGACAAATTGTAAAAGAGCTGATATCCAATTTAAAAAACTATGTACATGACAGTAAATGGATCAAATATGTGGTGATGGAGGGAGAACTGACTCTGGGTGGTGAACACATGATCTATGGATGATGCATTACAGAATTGTACACTTGAAACTTATGTAACTTTACTAATCATTGTCACACCGATAGACTTCAATTAAAAATTCTGTAGGAGGAATTAACAAGAATCACAAATTTATTCTCTCCCCATCATTGGTTGGGCATTTGTCATATATATCTTTTCACTACCCCAAACAACTCCGTGAGGTAAGCGACGGTTAGCATCTCATTTGACACATAAGAAAGTGAGACCTGGAGAGGATCAATTAAGTCCCTCAGCTTCTGAGGCCTACAGAGTCTGACAATCTCAAAACCTGTGCTTTCTTTTCACTGTGATGTGTTGAAGATTTTCCTGCATTGGGGAAGAAGCAAACCTTGGACTGCGGACATGTCCCAGCACCCTGGGGGTGGAGACCACTTTCACACCTCTCAGCTCAGCCTTTCTTAGTTCACTGGTGGAGGGATGATGCTAATGAGATCTTACACACGGATTTGAGCCCCTTGGGGGCCAATTAACTTCACTTTACTTCAGCTGCCAGGGACCTCAAAACTAAATCCAGATCAATTAGCTCTTCCCAGGTGTCTGGTATCATCTCTCCCTTCACTCATTTGAACTATTCTTTGTTCCATTTTTATTTTTAATTGTCCTGATTTATATCTTATTTAACTTTGTGATATCACTTTAGTTGTGTCTGGGGAGTAGATGGGGTATGAATTCTAAATAAATAAGTGAAATCACTTTAGTGTCATCTCTGGAGAGGGAAAACAGCTCGTGGGTCATCTTCTGGATGAAAAGCCAAGTTGTTTCTGAGAGGATGGTTTAGGGAGGTGAATCCTTTCTGGAACACAAGGGCACTCGAAGAGGGGCCAAATCTGGCCCATTACCTGTTTTTGCCAATAAAGTTTTATTGGAACACAACCATACACATTTTTACTTGTTGTCTATGACTGCTTTCATGCTACAATGGCAGAGTAGAGTAATTGAAACATGGACAGTAGGACTCATAAAACCTAAAATATTTATTACCTGGCCCCTTAAAGAAAAAGTTTTCTATTCCTGGTCTAGAGGGAAATAAGATTTGTAGAAGCTCCTGTCCAGGTAAAAAGAGGTAGAAAGCTAAAGTTTTTTTATCTCCCCTCTTCATTTAGTGTCTCATTTTTCCTTTCATCCCTAATTTTTTCTTCCTTCTCTTTCTCTTTCTTCCTTTCTTTCTTCTACTCTCCTATCCTCCCTCCCTCCTTTCCACCCTGCCTCCCTCTTTCCCTCCCTCCCTCCCTTCCTTCTTTCCTTCCTCCCTCTCCTCCTATTTTGAGCTGAAGGATTCTTTCTAGTCCAATCTTGTCTATTTAAGAAGAGAACATTGACCTCTAGAAACTGGAAGTGACTGCCAAGATAAGGTGGCCAGAGAGTGGCCCTGAAGGGACAAGTATTTCCCAGTTGGTGTTTTTCTTCCTGTGTCTTTCACTGTGTACACAGACCATGGTTAAGAGTGAAGAGGAGACAAGAGATATAAAAATACAGGAAAAGCATTTAACATAGTGCCTGGTACCCAATAAGTGGTCAGTGAAGCTTAACCGAGTCCAAGAAAAGCCCAGTCTATAACTGCAGAAGCAAAAAACACACACCGCAACCTGAATGCCAGACACTAGTCAGAGCCTTAGAAGTTGGTGTTTTTCAAGGTAGTAACAGGACTGGACTGGAAAGCCTCCCTTGTACCTCCACACTACTCCCGGCATCATGACCACCTCTGAGCCCACTTTAAAAACTGCTACCTTAAACTAATATTCTTATTGCGAAAGTGGCGGAAATTGAGTCTCAGAGAGAGGACTTAATTTGCCCAAGGCCACACAGTAAAGTGGGGAACAATCAGGATTAGAACCCAGGTATTCAAGTTCCCAAACACATTTTTCCACTGCAAGATTCTGTTAAGTAACCATGGAATTGTGGCATATGTGTTAAAGAACAATTATATCTCTTCCTACCTATAGGGTTTGAGAAGGGGCTGATGTAGTCAGGAGAGGCATCCTGGAGGAGGCAGGGCTTAGTTGGTAAAACAGGCAGGAAAAAATGTTCTACAAAAACAACAGTCTGTTAGGGTGGACAGTTAGCTTAGTTGGTTAGAATAGGTGCTCTTAACAACAACGTTGCTGGTTCGATCCCCGCATGGGCCACTGTGAGCTGCATCCTCCACAACTAGATTGAAACAACTACTTGACTTGGAGCTGATGGGTCCTGGAAAAACACACATAAAAACAAACAAACAAACCAAAAAAAAAACACAGAAAAAAAAAACAGCAGTCTGTTTCCCAAAGTGTTAGGAAATTGGACTTATGGTGGTTACAGGATCTATATTAATAGTTGTATGGCAAGGTTAGGGAATTAGGTTAGATCTAGTTAGGGCGAGGCTTCTGTGTTTAATTAAGATACTTGGACTTATCCTAGAAGCCCAGGGCCACAAATAGATGTACCTATTGGCAGGTGGACGTGTTGTATTTGACCCTCACCACAGGTCAGGGGTGGAGGAGAGATCATTTGTCAGTGTTTAAAAATGGACAGATTTCATATAAATATCTAGATTCCCTTCTGGCCTTTCCAGAACTGGCAGCCGAGACATGTCATTCCTACATGGAGGCAGTCTGGTGTTCTCGGCTGGGTCATGTGCCTGTTATTTGTCACCCTTCTCCCTTTTTAAGCTCTATACCTGGCCATTTCATTCCCTCATGTTTATGGCCTGGACTCTAGGTTTTTGAGTTTACATTTCCTGAAGAAATGGTGATACGCTGCAAATTCGTCGTCACTGATATGATGAAATCAATGTCAGAAACTTTATTTACTCGTCAAACATTTATTAAGCATCTATTTCCCGTAAGACTTTAGAAGGGAAGAGTTGAGTTCAGGAGATAAATGAGGAGGCTGGTCCAGTGGTTCAAACGAGAGAGGATGCAGTCAGCTTAGGAATAGAACCACCGTGATGGGGAAGAGGCTGGGCCCTGTTCCTTTGATCCTTACTGTCCTTTTAAAGGCGAAGTGACCTAATCCCACTTCCACAGAATCAGGTACCTGTCCTCTGAGACTCCTTCACTTGGTTTCTTTTATATTACATTCATCCGAGGAGAGGGATCCATCCTCTTTCATTCTCATATTCTCTCTCCCTCTGTCTTTCTCTCATCTCTCTCTCATCTTGTCGAGTGGACACATCCCATCTGGTCCCTATTCCCTGCACCTCACCCCCGGCATACAGAGTAGATGGCTGTGAACCTCCAAGGGTGCATGTGTGCCTTCCCAGACCTGCCAGGAAGAGCCAGGCTGGCAGCCTCCACCTCAGTGAGCCGTCTTTTCAGATCAATACAACTGCTTTGTTTCCATGTCTGCATTTGTCTGCAGCGTTCCTGTTCCCTCTGCTCCCTAGTAGGTGCTCTCTGCTGCATTTCCTGCCCACTGTCACAGCCTACCTTCTCCATCACCTCTCCGGTGTTTCCCAAAGGCCCAAATGTCTCTCCATCCCCCACACACATTACAGTATGATTGCTTTTAGAGCAATGAGTTGCCAAATTTTGGGAAGTTGGCTTCACTGGAAATGGTCCTTATGCTAAAACAAAACAAAACCTTACGAAAAGGAAGGAAGGAAGGAAGGAAGGAAGGAAGGAAGGAAGGAAGGAAGGAAGGAAGGAAGGAAGGAAGGAAAGAAGGAAGGAAGAAAGGAAGGAAGGAAGGAAAGAAGGAAGGAAGGAAGGAAGGAAGGAAGGAAGGAAGGAAGGAAGGAAGGAAGGAAGGAAGGAAGATGCCTGTAGGAACCGGAAAGCCTGCTTAGAGTAGTAAAAACTGTACGCAGGAGGACACACAGAAACTTTGTCTTTACCCTTGGTTTCTACCATTAACTAGCTGTGGGACCTTGGGATGCCTTGGTTTCTTTCTTTAATAAAACGAAGCCGCTAGACTTGATCCTCTATAAGGACCATTCAACCTGAAATATTTCAGAGCATGAAGAGGACATTTTGAATGGGCTTTCTTTTCAACCTTTTCATGGCATGTGTATGGTGATGCCGGTAAGACACAGTTTGCAGATCAGGAGACTTTTTCCCATTTATTTCAGCCTTAGTGAGAACAACCACCCTCGAGAGCAGTCAAAGCTCACCGGAGACTCAACAGAAGAACTTCCTGACTGCGTGAGGGGATGGCACCGTTGGGTCATTCCCCACTGTAGGGGAGTGTTGATAATCTCCCAGAAAGCCACATTTAGGTTTATGAATGTCAATTTGCCTTATCCCCTAACATGTTACCTGACGTGTGACAGGTGTTCGATAAGTACCTGTTGAATGAGTGAGAGTCACTGGTATTTGACCATAGTATGTCATGGAACCCTGAGTCAGAAAGGCCCTTCGAGATCATTTAAAACCTCTGACTGTTTTCTTCTTGTTGTTTTGATTTTGTTTCCCATCTCTTTGTTAAAATTCTCACTGAGGTCATCTATTCTTCCCCTAAGTTCACTGAGCATTCTCATGACCAGTGTTTTGAAACTTGCATCTGGTAGATTGCTTGTCTCCATTTTGTTTAGTTCCTTTTCTGAAGCTTTGTCCTTTTCATTCATTGGGCACAGGTTTCTTTGTCTCCCCATTTTGGCCACCTCCCTGTGTTTGTTTCTATATATTAGGTAGGGATCCTATGTCTCCTGGTCTTGGTAAAGTGGCCTTATGTAGTAGGTGTCCCGTGGGGCCCAGTGGCACAGTCTCCCTGGTCACCTGAGCCAGGTGTTACAAGGATGTCTCTTGTGTCCCTTGTGTGCCCTCCTGTTATAGTTGAGTCTTGACTAATGTTGACACATCAATGGGAGGGACTGACCCTCAGGGTGATTGGTTGTGAGGACAGGACATAACTATAGTGGAGGAGCTGTGGTACATGGGCTGACCCTACATAACACAATTTGCTTTAGCAGGGTGCTGGTGCCTGTCCTAGCTGCCCTTTGGGTGTGTCATTTGTGGTTGGGTGATGCTCTGGTGTGGTCTGAAGCTGTCCACTGGGTGTATTGATTCTGTGGCCTCATGGGAGGGGTTTCCTGTGCCTTGCCCAAGGCCACTTGGTATGAGCTACAAAGTGATCTGCAAATGGCTATTACTTGTGCTGGGCATGAAGGTGCCTGGGAGAGGCTAAGCTGCAAGCTGAGGCCAGCTGCCACTCGTGCCAGGCTTGAGGATGGCCAGCAAGAGGCATGGGGTATGCTGATGCCAGATGCTACTTGTTTAGAGTTTGTAAATCTTTGAGAGAGTTTAGGAAAGTCCACAGTCTGAGCCACAACAGGTCATTTGTATGGAGAAGCCACTGGAAGCTGCTTGAATGGGCCCACAATTTGCATGGGTCTGTGTCTCAGGGAACCACCAGAGTAGGGTGAAAGATGTTAGCCGGATGGATGCAGACTTAGATATGGTGCCTCTTTGCCCCTACAGCCTGGGTGGCCGGGGGGTTCAACAAAGGAACAATCGCTTCTAACAGAACTTTTGTCTGGCAAAAAGCTGCCCCTCCAGCCTTCACCCTGAAGCCAGATAATTCAGTTCCTCCCTGTATGTCCCTGGTGCTTTTCGAGCTGCTGCCCCTGCACTGGAGCTCCGAGTGAGTGAGTTTGTCCGTGAGTAAGTCCATGTGCAGGCCCTTTAAGAGGAACACCTGGGACTCCAGTTGTCCTCCATTTCACTTAGCCACCACCCCTGCTCGTTTTCACAGCCAGAAGTTATGGGGACTTCTCTTCCTGGCAGTGGAAGCTTGGGCTGGGCAGCCTGGTGTGGGGCTGGGACCCCTCACTCCTCAGGGATGGGAGGACTACCATAGCCAAGATAGTCCTCTCGATTCTTAAATGCCACACTTGGGTGAGAGAACAGCCTGTTCCATGTCTCTGCCCTTCTTACCAACCTCGACGCCACTTCTTCTTTATATCCTTAGTTATAGGACTTCTATTCAACTCGACTGCTTTCTACCTGGATAAACAGAGGTCCGTGGACAGGATGAGCCTGACCCAGATCACATGGTGAATTGGAGATGACGCTGGGACTGGAACTCAAGCCTCCTGGTGCCTAAACCAGTGCTTTTCACACTGATCAACTCTCATTGCATCCCACATTGTAACTTGGCTCAGTCTTAGGTTAACCATTTTTAGAGGCCCTTGTGGGTTTTGTGTAAATGATCTGAGTCCTTTGGGGGAGGCCCAGCTGGTGTCTTGTCTCCTCCTCCTGGGCTGGCTCTTTCTGTTGGTCTCTGTCAGAAGAACATTATAGTTTTCTCCCTGCTCTCCCGCAGCACACGGCCACCCCATCACTCACTCTAACAGAGCCTGCTGAGCTCCCACAGTATATCTGGAAGCCATTTTCTATTTGGAAGTCAGTGGCGGTCAGCCAACATTTCAGTAATATTTGCTTTCCTAAGGCTTAGACAAATCAAATCCATTCACTTCCTCAGATTCAATCTCTCTTGTCTGGCATAATTTCCCCTCACCAAGACAAGCCAAAATTGAGCATGGTTCTCTCTCCTTCCTTCCATCCCTTCTTTTTGTCCATCAGTTCTTCCCTCTCTCCTTCCTTCTCTTCTTATCTCTCTAGTAATAAGTAAGGTTCTTCTTTATTTCACCAATATAGAATCATAACCTGAAACAATATTAAATTTGGAAGAAATTTAAGAAAACACCTAAGCCAACCTTTCTGATTCTAGTAGGTACAGAGACCAAGTTCTAGAGGTGTGGGGTTATCAGTTACCTCATCTTGCTTCTGCAGTGGTATTAGGCATTGGCTAGAATTTAGGCAACCTGACTCAACCTAGTCCAATGTCACTTAAACCTCATGGATTCCTCTCTTTTAGCCTCCATAAATAGCCCTGCTTCAGGCTTTATCTTTGCTGATTTCCCCAGGGCTGGGGTCTATCCAGGAAAGAGCAGGAGACTATGTTTGCACAAGCTAGGCTCAGGATTTCAGTTTCCTTGTCTATGAAGTGAGGACTCGGTTTCCCCATCCTGCAGTCAACACAGTGTTGTTGTGGGGACTGGATGAGGTCACGTGCCCTCTCAGTTCTAGAGTGCTAGACGTATGCCTACTCCTGCTGCTTGGTGTTACTAGGCCTCTTCCTTGGGAACACTCACTATTTCAAAGTTGTGTTTATTCTATAATAAGCATTTGGGGCATCCTGGCAAGGAAGCAGGTATGATATTTTAGGGCAAGGGTCTTTATAGGAACTCTCCCATTCATCTAACTGCCTACTGTGTGCGAAGCCTCTGTCCCAGCAGGGACTCAGCTCTCCTCTTGGACCATATTTAAAGCTGCCTCTGTCAGGTTGTATATCAGCTAGAAATAGACCAGTCCTTTCCTTTGGAGTTTCACAAAAATGGATCCTTTGGGTCAAAGGCTCCTTAATCTGCAAAACACAAGCTGTTTGTCTGACTTGAGGCCTCAGCAGACTTCCCAGGCTTGAAGGGGCTTTGGTATGGAAAAATGGTTTCTGTTTTGAAGATTAAGAGTCCTTTCATCCAAAAGATGCATTTTTTTTTCTTCTTTCCTCAAGCTCCCAAAGAAACACTATGTTCCTTTCTGGCTTAAAACCTGCAGCCTCCTTTTGTATGCAGAGATGGGTTAGGTTATACTACACATTCTCAGCCTGTGAAAACTACCCCAGTGAAGCTCAGTGCCCTCTTTCTTCAGGACTAGCTCTCCTCTCCTATTCCCACTGTGGGCCAGTCATCTCCACAAATGCATTAAATCATCTGGGAGTGTTTTAAGACTACAGATTCTGGGACCTCACCATCAGAATTTCTGATGAAGTCTGGAGGTGGAAATGCGTTTTAAAAGCAGAGGATGCTTGGGACTCACTAACTTAGACAGCTGACTCGGGGACCCCAGTCCCCAGCTCACGGACAGTGCAGTGTGATGGCTAAGAGCCTAGACTTTGGAGAGACCTAGAATCAAATGTCAACCCTGACTCTTACCATCTGTGATGTGACTTTGAACAAATTACTTCACTGACCGTCAGGTTCCTTGCTGCAAAATGAGAATAGTCATATGCTTAGTGTGTCTGTTAGCTACCCTCCCACCATGCCCACCACCAATTCAGTGGCTTTAAACAACTGGGATTTACTATTACAGCTCATGTGTCTGTGGGTCAGCGAGGGGCTAGCTGATGTAACCCAGTTCCACTGATTACGCTGGGCTGCTCTTATTCCCACAGTTCAGCTGGGGCTCTGACCTAAGCATGGCTGACAGGCATGTTAGCTGGATGGTCTGTGCTACATATTTTTCATCCTCCTTCTGAAACTCCACTCACATCCTTCTTGTGGCAGTAGAAGTACAGAGGTGAAGCAGAAACCCACAAGGTCTCTTATAAATGTATAGGCTCAGAACTGGCATTCTATCACTTCTGTCTCATTCTAATGACCAAAGGGAAATTGGATGATGAGCCTAAATGCAAGGAATGGGCACGATATTCCACCTCTGTAATAAGAGAGCTAGAAAGCTACGTGACAAAGAGCCTGAATATGGGAAGGGTGGTGATTTGAACCCATTAATCTACCATACCTATTCCATAGGTAGTTGTGAAAATCAACTAAAATAATGTTTGTAAAGTTCTTGACAGTTTCTGTCATACACTAAATGTTCATTAATTATGTTCACCATGATCGTTACTATAGTAAGGAGCTCCAAAATGGTGGCTAGAATGATTCATCCAGAGTTCCCAAATCTAGCTACAGAGACAAGAAAACAGATGTTCAGAGGGGTGATGAAACTTTCTCAAAAATCACACAGATGGGGCAGGTGGAGCCCTTAGAAATCAGACAGTGTGATTTTTTATTTGGGATTTGAAAGCTAACAGGAAGTGCTCTGGTTGTAGCTTCATGATACTTGATATTCCAACAACAGTGAGGCATTTCTTAGAGTTAAGCAATGGCCTCAGATGATCCTACTCATATCTCTCCCCTGCCAGGATGGTGGGTCTTACACTTTAGTGTGCACAATATTCAGTATTTATTTAAAATGCAGATCCTTATACCTTTCTTACTAGAGGTTGTAATTCAATAGGTTTGGTGATGGGTCCTGGAGGTTAAATAAGAATTGAGCATCTCTAATGATTTTGTCCTAGGTGGTCTGTGGCATACTTTTTTTGAAACCTGAGGGAGTCCCAAAGGGAGGGAAATACTGAATCTCTTGCATCTTTGGTTGATTCTCACATTGATAGGGCTGGAAATCTGGGGCATATGAGAGCTCTAGGGTCTGTGGGGGCTTAGAGAGTGTTGGAAAGAGACAATGGTGATGGAGAAAGACAGACGTGGCCATGCACATGTTTACTGAGGAACGCCCACAGCAGCAGGAACATCCCAAAACAAGAACCACAGGAGAGTCAATGAAATATCACTAGTTGAGCAAATTTTATGTATATCTGCAGGCATGTGTGGAAAAGTTGCTGTTCTCTGATAGGGCTTTGTTTGTTGCTAGCAGTAGAGAACCAAACTCACACTGCATTAATGTTAAGTAAATAAAACAAAAAAGCAAAACAAAATAATACACTAGCTGTGTGAGACCGTGGGTAAATTAGTGAACCTTTCTGGCCCTTGTTTTCTCTCCCATTAAATGGGAATAATAGTCATACCTCCTTCAGAGGTATGTCCTCTAACAGAGGACTAAGTTACTCTAAGTTGGACTAAGTTACGCTAAGTTACACTAGCTTTATTAAAATAATTTACTAGTGCTACCATGCTGAATGTTAATCTTCTCATCTCTGGAATAAGAGGTATAAATCCTTGCCCTGTGTATGTTAAATGTGGCTCTAAGATCAAATGGAAGTTCGGTGCATTTTCAGCAAGAAGTCTTACTGGAATGCAAGGATGGAATGAGGTCTGCCTTAAGAGATTGGGGGTGAGAAAGGGCACCCAGTCTCCAAACAGACCACATTTTCCTAAAACTGTAATTGCATCCCAGCACCTGCTTACACACTTCAGATGTCTGTCTCCTGCCTTCTGCCTTGTGTTCCATGGTTGTCGTGAACAAGCAGCAGTTGTAGCCGTCCTTTTAATTCATCATTTTAAAAGCACTGCATAATAGAATGAACCCATTGCGCAAACATAGCAGAGCTCGAGGAGCTTCTATCCAAATGCTTCCACGAGGAACCTTTCCACTGTTTTCATTAGTGACCTGTTGGAAACATCAAGCCAAGGGTCAGAGCTTTGGATGAGTAAATGCTGAAATTTAGGTTCCGATGGACACTTAAGTGTTTTGTTTATTTGCTCCACTGAATATTAAGAATAGATTAGCCACAGGAAAGAATTTGGAGCCATTAACTCAGCAGAACCCTGCTTATTTATTGAACAATTATATTTTGAGCACCGGTGTGATGCCAGCTCCTGTCTTTGGCACCCTGCTCTAACTCCAGACTCTTCAGGATGCTTTGTAGCGCAAGCAGCCTTTCCTTACCCATCTCTGTATCCCATGCAGCATCCAGTTTAGTGATGTTCACGTAATCAGTAGGTTTGCATAAGTCCATGCCTTTTGCTCACGCTAGTCCCACTACCTGAAATGCCTTCCATTTAGTCCAGTTTTCTCCCTTCAGGTGGAAATCACTATGGAGCCATTAGAGTCCAAGTAAAATCTCAGAGCCCCTATGAAATCTTCTGGAACTGGCTCTGTTTTAGCTACTTTTCCCCTCTCTTGTTCCAACAACACTTTTTCAGGTGTTTGATAAAACTCAATCCATCGTTTTGCAATTTGAGGTAGAAGGATTTATCTCTCTTACCAGCTTATGACTCCCTAACACCAGGAACACATTCGTATTTTTCTTTGATTTCCCACTGGCTGGTAGTTTGGCATTCCACCCTAATCCCATGCCATTCTTTCAATCAGTACTAATTTTCTTTCTCTTATATTTTTCTTCTTTAATTCTGTATTTGCCCTCTGAGTGTATACATATCCTCATCCTTCTATGAAGAAAAAAAATTTTCCTTTGACTCTTTGCTTCCCTCTCTTGTAGAGAGAAAGCAGAAGCATTGGCTACTGCTTTTTGGATATTTCCTTCTTCGCCAAGTGGTCTACATTCTATGCCGCCATTTATTCATGTCCCATTTATACCTGAATCTCTTTTACTGAATCTTCAGTTCCCATCAAGACATTGAAAACTGTCAACCACCTCTGGATTCTTCAGTACAGTAAGCATTTAGAGTCCTCATCATGTTGAATCACTCTAGCTTTTTGCAACCCGAGACCCTTCTCTTCTAAATGTTTCTGCTGCTCTGGCTTTATTGATATCATTCTCTCATGATTCTCCTCTTCTTGCTCTTACAATCCCTTCTTAATCTACTTCCTGGGATTCTTTCCCTTTCATCCTGCCTCAATATGAGCACTGCTCTGTATTTGTTTCCATCGCTGTTGTCTCACACATATTCACTGGGTTTTCTCATCCACTTCCAGAGCTCTCGGTCATATTGATTTTCAAATCTCTACCTCTAGTTTTGGCCTGTCTTTGGATCTGGACTCGAGGATTCTGTAGCCTCTTGGAAATTCTGACTTGACTGTCCAATGGACTCCTCAAATTCAAAAGGTCCAGGAGGGAACTTGTCATCATTCACTCTAAGCCCATCCTTTTTCATTATTGTTCATCACAAATGGCTGCATCGTTAATCTGTCAAACCGGATCTAGGAGTCTTTTCCCACTCCAGACACACAGTCACCAAATCTTGCTAATTTTGCCTCTCAATTAAAAAAACAATTTTTTTTTTACTTCCTGTCTGTCTCACATAAAGTATCTTGTTCAGACCATATCCAGCCTAAACTATTGTGATAGCCTCCTCAATTTTATCCTTGTCCCTTCTTAAACCTATCCACCATCCTGCAGTTGGAGTAATCCATCTAAAATGAAACTAACATAGAACTCCTCTGTTTAAAAACCTTCATTGGATTCTTGTGATCCCACAAGACTAATACCAGCTCTTGATGTGTTCAGTTAATTCATTTAATAAATCCTGATTTAGTGCTTTCCATATGACTGGTTCCAGATCCTGCGTATACATGAGGGGGCCAGGGAAGAATCTTTGTCTTCAGGAAACTACCAGTTCTATGTAAAGATATGATTGTAAAACAAGTGACCTCATTTAACTCTTTTGCTTCATCTCCTGCCACTCCTTTCCTCAAAATTCCCACTGCAGTAACTTTCAAATGTTTATAGAGTTTATATTCGTACCACACTCATGAATTCCTTTCACATGCTTTTGTCCTGGTCTGTAAAGCAGGCCCCACATTTTGTGACCTCACACGTGCTTCTTTATCTTCTAAGGCCTTGCCTGGGTGCCCTCTCCAGGAAGCATTCTCAGAGACTCACAGAACACTGGGTATACCCTGTCTTTGTCCTATTACATTGCACTTAAATTACCTGTTTCTTTGTTTGTCTCCTACTCTGGGCTGTGAGAGCTAATTAAAATAGTAGGAACTCAACAAATATTTGTTGAATTTTATCAAAGTGACCCAGAAAAGACATTCAAAAATGTTAACTTCACTTCCTTTTTTGAAAGATCTCAGGCAAAAACTATTGATAATTTGAGGGAAAACTTAAAAGGCAGTTTCCCTTTTTGAAATTCACATTTCTAGTTTAGAAGTTCACATTTCTAAATGTGGCTTCAAATGAAGTATTTATGATGATGCTATATATAACAGATATATTGTTAATTACAAAAGAAAAAAAATAGTATTTAGGATCCCGCTAAAATCACAAAAATAAGTATTCCACATATTTCAGTTTTCTTTCAGGGTGCCATGGCCTTTTCTAGATTCAACATTTCCAGAAGTTTCACACCTCAATTTGACCTACCAGCCATTCTCTTCGTTCACATCTTTACAGTTAATTTGTGGTTGTTCGTGATTGTCAAAACAAAACTAAAAACAACAACTAAAGATGATGTGGTTTCTTGGTGTGTTAAAGCACTGAGTCATAGAACTTAGAATTGACTTAGCTTGAAGTTTAACTCTGCCTTTTTAAAATAATGTGATGTTGAAACAATAACCAGATTTCTTTAGAAGAGTCCCAGTTTTATTATGGGCAAAATAGAAATGATGCCACCTATGTCATAGGATTGTTCTGTGGCTTGAATGTCATAAGGCATGAGAAAGTCTGGCTTAGTTTCTATGTAGCATATAGTAGGTGCACAGTCGTCTTTTACCCACTCTTATTAATACATTTAAAATATAATGTGAAGCCTTAATAGCCTCTAGTAAAGTTGGGAAATGAGGATTGCAGGAAGTGGCAACAACATAAGCAAAGGCAGTGAGGCACCAAGTTTATAGTGTTTTCAGTTAGAACAGTTGGGGAGAGCACAGAGTGCATTGAAGAGTAGAAGGAGGAAAAGGTGGCCATACAAAGGATCCAGCTCATAAACGTTGATGAACGCAAGACGAAGAGGTAGGGCAACCAATGGGAAATTGTTGAGTTTGTTAAATAAGGGCAGGGTCATA
The DNA here is from genome assembly GCF_964194185.1 of Rhinolophus hipposideros. Lineage (NCBI taxonomy): Eukaryota > Metazoa > Chordata > Mammalia > Chiroptera > Rhinolophidae > Rhinolophus > Rhinolophus hipposideros. The sequence goes on along the minus strand of NC_138057.1, from coordinate 70,078,220 downwards.
GTGATGTCTGTATTTACAAACATTGCTCTGGAAAATAGAGTGGTGCTAGAATGGAGGTGGTGGAGATCTAGGAAGCAGGAAAACCAGTAGGAAAATGACTGTGATAGCCCCAGTGAGGGAAAGCCATGTTTTGCATGATGGATATCAAGAATGACTGGGCTTAGAGAAGACGTCTCTAAAGTGAAGTGTATAAGGAGGAGGGAATAAAAATGCAGGATTACGCTGAGGTTCACAGAGAAGGTAGGAGGAGGGAGGCTAAAGTTGTCAAAAGAAGTGGATGAATATAAAAACAAAGTAAATAGACAAGATGTGGAGAAGGTGGTGATGGTGGAGATGATTTAATAAAGTGGGGGGTTGAGGGGAATTCAGGAAATGTCCTAGGCTTCTACTGGCATGCTTTGGGAGATGGTGTGGTTCACTTGAATGGGAAATACCAGGAGAAAAGGAAATTTGAGAGAGTGATGATGACTTTAGTTTGGAATACACTGAGTTTAAGAAGCCTATGGGATTCCCTAGAGATATTGATTATGTGGTTGAAAATAATATAAAATATACCAGTTATAGTGAACACTCATTTTGGTGGCTTCTAGACTTTTTTTTTTATAATCACAAACATAACAGTAAAAATTATTTTATGATTTGCCTCCCTATGAACATACACATATGAATTATTTACACATATTACCTTCACTAGCCATTATCACAATTCCCCCGTGCTCCAGTGTTAATTTAGGGCACAGATCAGCATTCATAGCTGCATATGTAAATCCATATTTTATTTTCTCCTCTTGTTCATCTTGAATTGTTTTGGCCAATTCTTGACAAACGTCATTAGACCCGCGTTATTTTGTTTTAGCATTGTGCTCTGGCTGATCTCCTGCCATTTTGTAGTCCAAGTTGGCTTGAATTGCCATCCACAATTTCCTTTTAATCCACTTGCCCGTTTTGTGAGAGTTGGTTCAGTTAAAACAGACAATATGATTCTAAACTCCATATCACCAGGCACAGAAAAATGCAAGGCACCACTGTACAAAAGTGAAGGGATCATGGAGCCCAGCCTCTCCAAGCTGTAGGGTCCTACTCTTCCCGCTGGTGTCTCTCGTGACTGTCAGACATTTGGACTAAGTGGTGAAAGTAGGTAATAAACATGTACACTAGAAGTTCTGATATTTTTTTCCTGCTCTGTGTGCCCTGACCAATAAATTCTAATTGGAATTCATTGGACTTTTACACTCACTGGGCACTGTGTTAAGTGTTTTAATAAATGAAATCTGCCTTTTACCAAATAGGATTCACAGAGTAAGAGCAGAAAACAAAACAAAACAGAACAAAACCCCTTGATTCTTGTTTCCCACTGTTTAAACTTATTCTTCGATCAGGAATCCTTGGCATTTGTATGACACTTACAGCATGTCCATGATTCTTTTAAGTTGCATTCAACATTTTTTCTGTTCACCTATATTCTTCATGTATAGTCTTGGTTCAGTAATTAACGTGTCTAGTTAAGTACAGCAAATCAAATTTTATTTAAAATGGAAACTTCACTCTTCCTCCGATTCTCCTGTCTTTCCCCAACTTACAATTTTGCTTCATCTCCTCTGTCTGGGTAACCTTGATCTTGATTTCTTCAGGGTGGAGGGTTTGATCAAGGATGGAGATGTAAGGACGTAGCAAGAGTCTTCCTTGACTAGAGCTTTTTCGCAACTTAACCTCCGTGCGTGCTCTGAGGACTTGGCTAGTGTTTCGTACTAATGTTTTTCACATACAGCACTTTTGAGGGTATCTGGAGCGTCTCTTTTTCTCTGGTATCTCTTATCTGTGACTCCTCTGATGAAGGAAAATGAATCTCTTTTCAGCTGCTTGCCTACCAGTCATTCCTGAGATCCTTGGTAAGTAGCAGGGTGATTCCAGTTTCCTTTTCCTGGGATCCCCTTTCCTTCCAGGTTAGGATCTAGGGCAACCTTGCTTGGCTTTCCCTTGCATATGGACCACCTGTCATCCACGGGAGAACATTCCTTTTACACGTGAGCTAAGTAATTACTTCTAAAATTGCAGCCCCTACTCTGTCACCAAGTCTCAGCCTGCTCCTCTTTAGATTTCCCTCCTTAGAATTTTTTTCTGAGATTTCTTCCCTGTGAGTCAGACACCAATATGCTGTGTTTCCCCAGCCCTCTGGGAACGTTTATCGTGTTCTTTGAGTGGACTTGGAGCTCAAGATGAGGGACTTCTACCCTGATTTTCCCCGTGAGTTATTTGAGGACGGGCAGGAGGATTCATAGTATGTTGTCAGTTCTCAGTCAAACTCCTTTCGTGGTCCCAACATTTAACTCTTTATGCCATCATGTGGCCGAAAGGTTGAGAATCTCAAAAAGTGCATTTTGACTACCTTTTTGGAAATCCTGTGTAGTGACCATCCACCACTCTTTAAAATATGGTATCTATTGTCTTGGGCTTTGGTTGAAACTGAGTCTAGAATAGTTGTATTGAAAATCCTACTGAATCCTTATCTGAACCCTAAGAGGTACTCATCCTCCTGTTATTGCCCACATTTTACAGATGAGGAAACAGAGGCACAAAGGGTTTTTTTTTTTAATGTGCTTAAGGTCACCCAGCCTTGTAGGTGTATGTCTGGTGAGAAGATCCAGTAGATCCAGGTTTAAAAGTTGAAGCCTGGATGAGATCATCAGGCTGAGCCTGGCTTAAGAGGCAGGCACAGTGGGTTATCTCAGATTGGGTGACCCGCCTTCGGGACCCTGCAGGTACGGGATGGAGAAGGCATTTCCTTCCACTCTCTGACCCAGAATGTGGGTGATTGCCCAGCATTCCATGCAGAATTAGAGAAGGAGCTTGGTGACCCTGCTGCTAGGCTCTTCTCTCTCATCTCTCATCACTTCCTCGTGTGTGTGCTTCTCGGATGTAAATACTTTACAGCAGCAACAGTTAGAGAACGTGCTGTATGTGGGATGAACCTGAATCCCTTAATAACCCTGCAAGCTTATTATAGCACAGTTCAGCTGAGGGCCCCACATGCTTCCGTGCTTCAGTCTAAGTGAGCTGCTCCACGATCGTCCACCAGGGCCCCCCCCCCCCCAGCAGTGGGCCTGTGCCTCACAGAAGGTCACGGGGGCTCAAGGACAGCACTCAGAATAGAATCAACCTCTCTTTTAAAGGCTCTGAACCCCCATAGCCGGCAGTTCCCTTTATGAATTTTGGAAAAACAACAGTTCTGAAATGCATGGCCATAGCAGATATCCAGGGGCTGTCTCTAGGATATGAGGATTGCGAGATGTGGCCATTGAGTGAGGGAGTTTTTATTCGTAATGTATTTATTGATGTTTGTTTATTGATTTTGAAGGGAAGAAGCAAAAGTGCACAGTGGTTCAAGCAAACAATGGTAGGGGAGTGTGAACTGGGTTCTCCAAATGTTGATAGAAATGTGGAAATGGCTGATCACCTTTCTAGGCAGTGTCACAGAGCTGGAAAGTTGCATTCTAGCCCTGTATTGTCCGATCAAATAGAATACCATCTACATGTGTAATTTTAAAGTGTTAGCATTCGCAGTTAAGCAATTAAAAATAAATGGGTGGAATGAATTTTAATATTAGGTTGGTGCAAAAGTAATTGCGGCTTTACAATTATTTTTAACCTTGTAAACCGGAATCACTTTTGCACCAACCTAATACCTTATATTTAATCCAATACATCCAACATAGTCCTATTTCAACATGTAACCAATATAATATATTTTACATTCTGTTCCTCCTACCAAGTCTTTGAAGTCTGGTGGGTGTGTATTTTATAACTGACCACACATTTTGATTTGGACTAGTCACATTTCAAGTACTTGGTAGCCACACGTGCTCAGTGACTCCCCAACTGGACAGCACAGCTTCTAATTTGCCATTTGCCAGCTCTGTGGTGTTGACCCAGTGACTTAAACTTTCTAAACCTCAGTTCCCCTCCCCCAATGTATGAAGCGGGGACCATAACATCTCATGATATTGCGATGAGGTCACATGTGTAGTGCATTTCCTGACACATAGTAAATGCTTAGTTAATACACAGTTTCGTCCTCACACTGACTTTCGTGGTGGTCCTGCCACATAGTAAATGTTCAGCAAATGCATGATTCCTTCCTTAAACTGATTCCCATGGCAACTACAGTGAGCATCAGAAGGCTGAAACGCAGCTTGACCTCCGAGTATATCCAGAAGTAGCCCAGTGCTGAGCCTCTCTCTTTCCCTTCCTTCCACTGACATTTCTTTCCCCCCAGGTATCTGCACCACTCACTCCTTCAGGTCTGTGCTGAAAAACCACTAAATCAGAGGAGCTTTTCCTGAACACCCTGTGTGTAAAGCAGCACCCTCACTCTCAGTTCCCTCTTACCTGCTTTGATTTTCTTCAGAGCACTCCTCACCATCATAGATACACCGTAGTTGCTGCTCGTGTGTTTATTCTGCCCAACCCGATAGAAAACTAAGCTCCCAAAGAGCTCTGGCTGCTCTGTTTACTACTTAATTTCCAGCTACCTGTGTTAATGGATAAAGGAATGAATGCATTAAGCATCCCCAGTGCTTTGTCCTTAGCATTTCGCACCAAAATGAAATATGCCCTTCTTGCTTGATGAGGGAATGAGAGCAAAAGAGAGAAAGAGAAATATGGGTGATCAAATGCCTCATGGCCCTTCTTCTCACTAAAACCTCTGCCACCCTGTGTCCTAGCCTGGGCACACCCCCCACCCCTCTGCCCTCTCACACCCTGAGACTTGTTTTATGCCACGTGCTCTGCTGGCATTTCCTTTACCTCATCTCTGCTTCATAAGACCTTACATGCTATGTAACGCCCTGCTCAAATCCCACCTGTTCCACAGGATCCTTTTCAAATCTCTTGGTTGAAAACATTATCCCTGGCCTCTATTTCTCCATTGGACTTTTGTCTTTTGTTATCATACTTATGACAGCATATTTCATATTAAAATTCCTCACGCGTGGGTGTGACTCGCGATAGTTTGAACCTCTGAAGGGCAGCGCCTGATTTCCTCACTCGGGTGGGATGAGGGTGGGGATGTAGTAGCAATTATGTGACTTTATAGTGAGATTTACATGTGCTAAATTCCTGAATCGAATACTTCAGGACTGTGAGCTTGGGAAAGTTATTCTTCATGTCCTAAGGTGCTCATCTGTGAAATGGGACAGCTGTGGCCACACTCACACACACACACACACACACACAAAACACCTTTATTAACATCTGCTCTGTACTGGGTGCTTTGGCTGGTACCCTCAGAACAGGTGCAAGATCCAGGCACAGGAGATGCTCAGCAGGTGCTAGTCATGTGACCCTTACATGATCCTGAGTCTCGAGTACAGTTGGTGCTAATATGGGCTTATCTACAGGAGAGTCACGGTGTCTGTTGTATGACACCATTTAGGCAACTTAGACAACTATTCCTGTTCTTGCCCAACGAACTATCCATTTCAATTAAAATGCACCTTATAGAACCTTTTATTTTCATTGTTAACGTTCTGTGGATTATTGCAATCTTCTTAGTCAACAGAGATATAGTCAAATGTCTTCCATAAAGCACTCATTTCTACTTACTCAAATGTAGATTGTTTCTCAGGCCCCAACAACAGAGAAGCTTGAAACACAGCTGCATTTACCCATTGCCCTTTTGAGACAATGTGGCAGAATGAAAACTAGGAGCTAGAAAACAGGAGTCTAGCGCCATCGCCATCGGCCACTCAGGTTATGATATGTTAAAAAGAACAACAACAACAAAAACGTTACATTGGAGCAGGGTTTAACTTCTGCACCATTGCCATTTGGGTCCAATATTCTTTGTATCCAATATACTTTGGGTCCAACATTCTTTGTGGGGGCTGCCCTGTGCTTTGTAGGATGTTTAGCAGCACCCCTAGTCTCTACTCACTAGATGCCACTAGATGCCCCTCAGTCATGACATTCAAAGAGGTCCCTTGGGGGTGGTGGGACAAAATGGCCACCACATAAAAAAAACGCTGGATTAGATCTTTCCAATTTCAGTTAATTCTAGGACTGTAGGCTGACAAATTGCTCTCTTGCGTGCGTGCGCGCGCACGCGCACGCACACACACACACACACACACACACACACACACACACACACACACACACTACGGTTCCATGTATAGCTTTGTTCCACTTTGGAAAGCTGCAGTGTTCTGAATCCTGTTTCCTTGCAATCAGCATAACAGCCGAGCATTCTCTCACAGGCCCCCGCCCCGCACCCATTTACAACAGAAGCCATGTGGAAGGGCTGTATGGGTGACACGCTGTGATTTCAGTGTGTTAGAGCTCCCCACTGGGATCTCTGAACAATCGCCTCCACCCCCTGCTTGCCACTCAGGTGGGCTCTGGCAGACAGTTCTGGCAGCCGTAGCTGTTCCAGTTCTACACTCAACATGTAGGGCTTTGTTTTAGGCTCTGAACAAAACTTCAGCCCCAGCTTCTGACAGCCCACTCCTCTGCTCACATGCCTCTCTCCTTTGCCCCTGACAGCTGGGGCTTGTACTGCCAAGAGGATTTCTGCAGTTACTCATAATAAATGGTGCAATTGGGCAACACAGGGAGACAATCAGTTGAGTAGGAAACTTCCATCTCTCTCTTTCTGAATTTCTGTTTTTAATTTCCCTTTCTTCCCATCTTCAGTTGGAAGAGGAGACAAATAAGGTATATCTTTTCATCTTTATACACATTTTTACACTTGACAAAATGGTTTATCCTCGCCACATTTTTAAATGGTAGCAATACAAATTTGAGATCTAGAGAGAGGGCGTGATTGTCCAGAATCCCTGAGCCAACCATGGATAGGAGTTTCTTAGAGGCGCTCTCCGGTTAAAGGCTTACCGCCCAATGAGCAATGCAGACACAGACACAGAAACAATTAAGCATAACAAAAGCTAATCAGTACTAACATGCTTGTGCAAAGTGAGCAACTAGAGCAGAGAGAGAGGGTCCCCTAACACTTTTTGAGAGGAATTGAAAAAACGGAAATGATCCTGGAGGATGGACTCAGATGGCTACCGAAGGATTAATAGGATTTGGCTGGGCAGTGGGTACAATATGAGCAGACACTCCCAGCAGAGACTACGTGGACATCGTCCGTGCCAACCTTCACCATTATCCCTGTGCTGGTCATCAATTCCATTGTTTGAGCACTTACTAAATACCAGGCACTGGGTGGGACACTTGATATCAATTGTGTCATTTGTCACATTAGTTCTGGTGCAGATGCTACTATTGACCACATTTTACAGAGGAGCAAACTGAGATTGAGAGAAGTGAAATGACTTGCTTGAAATCATACTGTTTATAACTGATGGAACCTGGATTCAAAGCTACGTTTCAATATGGAATAATAAATGCTCTTCTAGAATAAGTGGGGATGGGAGACACAAGACAGTGTGAGGCTGGTAGATAGAATGCTGATGAAATGATAAAGATCAAATATGTAAAATTTCCGAAGGCGTGGTCGGCGTGGCCTTGTGGTCCCTCTCCTCTCCTCCCACAAGCAGCCTATACCTAGGCTCTCCCTGAGTCATAATCATCTCTCCAACATGGCACCACTGTGCTATGCTACCATCCTCCATAATGAGGGGGGCAAGAGCCCACCTAGTTCCTTGGCCTTAGTTTCCCTTCTGAACACCAGGGAATGCTGAGGCTCAAGACACTGACAGGTGAATTCTCTGGTCATGTTTCCTTGGGGTGAAGGAGACATTTCACCGAGTCCTATTGAAGTAGACTCTAATGAGCTCCACGAACTTCATTTGTAAGGTTAGTCATGCTCATAGTCCATCCTATGACTCTATGCATTCATGTGATAAGCAAAAGCAAAGTGTATACTCAGTAGTACATGTCTATGTGAGAGGAGGAGACAAAGGAAGCCCCGTTGACTGTCCTTGTCATGAGAGGCAGGATGTTTGTGAAGATACTAGGTAGGGCAGACACCTGAGTTGTGTGTCCACATGCCTTACTGGCTGTAGGTGACTCTGTTTCTGCATTCATTCATTTCATTCATTCTTTAAACACATCTGAGCACCTATGATGTGCCAAGTGCCAAGCTGTAGACACTTAAGCTCATCCTCTGTTTTACAGATGAGGAAACTGCTTAAGCAGTTCAGTAGTTTATACATGTTTGCATGACATGTGAATAGCGAGCAGGATGTGAGCCCGGATCTGCACAGAGGCCATGCTCTTAACCAGACACTGTACTGAATTTTGTAAACCTTAAAGCACTCTACCAATGTAAGGTAGTATTATGAAAATGTGTTAATGTCACTTTTCTTTTCCTTTGTCTTTCTCTCTCTTCCTTTTATTTTGTGTTTTCTCTCTCTCTCTCTGTCTCTCTCTCTCTGTCTCTCTTTTTCTCCATAGGACTCCACAGAATGGAGCAAGAATGAGAGGAAAAAGGCCGGCAGAAAAGCATGAACTGGAGGTTTGTTGAGCTCCTCTACTTCCTGTTTATATGGGGCCGTATCTCAGTGCAGCCCTCCCACCAGGAACCAGCTGGGACAGACCAACATGTCTCCAAGGAATTTGATTGGCTCATTTCAGACAGGGGGCCTTTCCACCACTCCAGGAGCTACCTATCCTTTGTGGAAAGACATCGTCAAGGATTTACAACCAGATATAAAATATACAGGTAGGATCTGGGTTGAGCTAGCCCTAGCTTTTCCTTCATAGAATGCATTTGGGGGTCAATCATTGTTATGGGCCTTGCTATATGGGGGTGGGGGGCACCTGGGCCAAGGGATTGTCATACTTCAGCAGGCTGTTAGTCACTTTTTCACCTTTTTTGTTTTGTTTTGTTTTACTTTGCACAAGAGAATAACAATGACAAGGTGAACAAATAACTAATATTTATTGAGTACTTATTGTGTGCTGACCATGCTTGTACTTTGGTACTTGGTACTTTGTATATACTGTCTCATTTAAACCTCATAATAACCATCAGAGATAGGTTCTATCTGTTTTCTCCCCTTTATAGATGAAGTCATTGAGCTTCAGCTAGGTGAAATAACTTGTCTAAAGTTACATCATCAGTAAGTGGTGGAACTGGGATTCCAACCCTGGCTATTCAAACCCTGGGATTCATCTATAGTCAAAGTATTTTGAGTCAACCACATGAAGTATAGGTAGTGTTGTTTTGCAAATGCTGTTAGTACACCCAATATCCTACCCAAACATGCATACATTTAGAAACAAGTATAGACACTCAGTGAACAACCTTTTCTTGAGCATATCTGAGCTAGCCCATTGGAATTCTATTCATCCTCAAAAGACTTAGCCCTGAGTTCTTTCGTCTTTGAAACCAGCTTAGATTCTCCCCATTCCACTTGATACCCTCTCTTTGGTATATCTATAGCTCTATATACTTACACCTCTTCAGTTTTAAACTATTTGACATTAGAATGCATTCTTGTATTTCTTTTTCACCTAACTGGAAACTCTTTGAGGGCAGGATATATACAGAGGGGGCCAAAAAAAGGTATACACATGTTAAGAAAGGAAAAAACTGTATTAATTATAATATTCAATATATACCAATAACAAAAGATGAATACAAGTCATGTTTGACTTCTGCAATTACAAGAGGTGCTCAAAGTGGTTACCATCAGCGTCCAGACACTTCTGATTATGGCAAACTACTGCTTGAGCATAGATAACATCTCTTAAAATGTTTATATATTTTTTTGGCACCCGCGGTATAATTCGTTTCTGGATCCCCAGAATGATTTTTGTTCTGCATTGTATCATAAGCACATAATAAATGTTGTGGACATGAATGAATTGGAGAATGCAAAAAACTCTCTAGAGGTTTAATCTTTGTCTTAAGGTCAAGGAAGAAGGGCAAACAGGAACACTTCTGGGCTAGTTAGGGTAGGATCGCCGGAAAGCATGGTAAAGGAAAGAACGTTGGCCTGCAGCTGGGAAGGCATGGATTCTGGTCTTATGTCTTCTATACAGTTGATATGAAAATGGGCATGTCTCCTTTGCACATTTTGTGGTATTGTGGACTGGGAATGGGTGATTCATGAAATCTCTACCAGCTGCAAATGACTCTGATTCTGTGTTGAATATTCAAATCCTAGTTTAAAGTTGGCCCGCTAGTGACTGAGATCTGGCAATGGTTCCATTTGTACAAGTGTTTACAGATGAACCTTCTGTGAGCCTTGAAGTTTGGTAATTAATCAGAGTTATTGGGGAAAGGTTCTCTGGACATGATGAAAACCAGGAACACACAAAGGAAAATGAATATGGGGTATGTAAGAAAAGGGAAAAAAGCACAAGGACGAGAAATATGGGGCATTTCTTCTTCAAAAGATAAGAATATCAGAATTTCAAAAAATTTTAATCTTATTGATTAGAAGAGTTACCCCTTGGGAGAACTATTTGTATATCACCCAAGAATAGTATCTACTGAATCTCGAATTTGATCGTTTATGTTAAACATAGTTTCTGACAGAATACAGCCATTGCTGTTTGTAAATATGCCTAAACCAAACATGGCAGCTCACTGATTACTCAACAGAACACTCAAATATCTGAAATCCCTGGTACTGGGAAAGATACTGGCTTGACATGTTGAGTTTAGGGGAGGAGAAGAAGTAGTAAAGATCTAGATATTTTATTCTGTTTGTGTTTTGTCAAAAAATAATAACTTCTTGATTTTTATATGTGGCTTTCTCTTCCATTTGATCCTCTTCATCCCACTTTACAGTTGGGATTACTGGGGCTCATATTTCAGTTTTTAAAGTTCAGAAAATGATCGGCTTCAATAAAGGTATGTAGCTTAGAAACGGTAGAGCCTAGACTGGAAACAAATAAATATGCTAGAACTAAAGACATCCATTCATTGTTTAAAATGTTTCTTAGCAAGTGTTGTATGCCTGAGCCTTCCAGCCACTAAGGATAAGCTGGATATAAGTAGTGCTGATATGACATGGTGATGGTTGTAATGGAGTTTTATAAGAGAGCATTCACCCATGTTAGAAGATTAATATGTGTCTGCAATTGCTGTTGAAATAACCTAGACTTAAATGGATACCCTGAGTAGAACCACAGATACCACAGAACCACAGAATGTGCAGCAGTACCAACCCTTTACTGAGCACTTAGGATGTACCGTGAAGGGGGGAGGTCATTCAGTAATCACAACACCCTCTGGGAGAGGAGCAGCACCTTCACGTTTTATGGATAGAAAAGCCAGGACTTGGGGCAGTGAAATGCATTGCCCTCGCTCATCCATCTGTTGAGGAGTAGAACTGGGGTCCAAACACAGGGCTACCAGGCCCAAAGCCCCCCCTTTCAACCACTATGCTGCATGGCTCCTTCAGCACAGTATCCAAATGTAGAGTGTTTTAGAGCTCTGCAAGGACTCTTCCAATCCTATTTTCTCACAACCACTTTGAAAACATTTTGGGGGTAGTTTTAGAGATGCTGAATAGTGAATTGCTAATGAGGTTGGGGATCAGGATATCTGGGTACCAATTCTAGCTCTCTAGGCACCGGTCTTGTGACATTAGGCAAGCTCCCTCCTCTCCTAGATCCTACTATTCTCAGCTACCCAGTGAGGAAATGGGTGCTCTCCATCTACAAGCTTGATGTAGATCAGTGGTTATGGAAGAGAAGAGTTTGCTTCTTCTGCTTTTGTGTGCAGGCTGTACTTAGGCATTTTCTTTCTTTTTTTCTTCTTCTTCTTCTTCTTCTTCTTCTTCTTTTTTTTATGGCTAAAACAAAGTTTGCGATCAGCCAACAAGCTGATTTCTAAGCTCTTTTCTAGCTCTAAAATTAAGTATAAAATTTAACTAAGGTCACATGGTTAATTAAATGATGGAGTTCAATCTAGAAGTCAGGCCCTTGGTCATCTAGTTATTTTTTCCTTCCTTTATTTAATCCTCAAATAATTATTAAACACCAGCTACAGTCCCAGTACTGTTTGGGGGCAGATGATACAATGATGGGTAAAACAAACATGGTCCCTGCTCTCATAGGAGATACTGCTATTAACTAAACACACACACACACACACACACACACACACACACACACACACACACACTCATGCGCACGTATACTACAAAGTAAAGCATAAGTGGGACCCCATTAATATCATATACATTGATCTGGAGCCTACTATGTATAATGAGTGGGTGGGGCTCCTATCACACTCCAGACATGGACATGCAAATAAGTACCTAGAGACACGTGAGCCCATCCAAGCCAGGTTTGGACCAGAGCAAAAGCCAACTAGGACATGCTCATTCGGGCGGTTGTCTGACACTCCTCCTGGCATACTGCTTTGTTGAAACACTAAAGCATATCCACCAGTGATTTTCCATGTGTCTTCCATTGTGCTGACATGGACATAACATATTAGAAACTTGACATTTGCATCATGAAAGTCAGGATTTACTACCAGAATGTGCCATATTGTCATATGCTAGAGGGCCAGCCTCATTGAAATGTCCTGGACTTCAAGCTTTGGCCAGTTTCCCCCACCCTGAATCCTGGCCTAAGCCCTAGGTGATCTGGAAGATTTAGAAAGAAGCTGGGAGTCTGCTGTCCTTACTGAAGGGGGTTAAGGCTATCTCCTTCCTCATGCATATGCATGAAGAGGCTAGTTTCAGCTCATAGAGTCCTGGTGGGCAGACGTGCCACAGGCAACAATGAGAACCTTTCAGATTAAATCCCAGCAGAAGTTCTCTTCCATGTTGGTTCACCAGTTAAGCAATAATACATTATTGCCCAGTGGTTGGGGCACAGAAGGTGCACGCTCCATCACTCACAAGCCTGAGCTGACACGTGGAGGGTGGGGGGTTTGCTATGAGAATCTGCCAATGGCAGCAGCATTGATCTTGGAATCAGAGAATTTGGTGCTTGCTCAGCTCGTCTACATCCTTGATACATGATTTTGGCCAAATAACGAAACTTCTTTGAACTCCTGTTGCCTCATCTGCAAAATGAGAGTGTTAGCTGAGGTGGTCTCCAAAGACTTCCCATCTCCTGAACTCCATAATTCTGTGAAATGTTGTCATTTAAAAATACAGCATAGGTAGCAGAGAGGACTCTGGACTTGGAGTCTAGAGATTCAGGTGTTGTTTATTTTGGAACCACTTTCTAACTTTGTCATGACCAAATTCATTCATGCACCATTCACTCATTCATACTTCCATTGCTTTGGAACTTAACACCAATCATATGCCGTAAGCTGTGCTGTGATTTGGTGATAAAGATACAAGCAAAAGTACACAACAAAGCATGCACACACCACCCACAGTGTCCACCCGCTCTTCCTCCAGCCTCAGGGTTGGGGGTAAAGGGTAGAGAAAAAAGAGTCAATAAACAAATAAACATTATTCCATGGATAGGGATGAGTGAGTAACTGCCCAGATACCCAATTTCTCTCCTCTGTAGGAAGGGATAATGATGTCTGTTCTACATGCTAGGTCAGACGAGACAAAATTCTGTGAGAATGCTTTGTAAAAATTGAAATTTTCTTACATCTGGACTATTTTTCATCATGGTTCTATATCACCACTCTGACAAAATCATTTATTTTTAAGTTTCTGTTACTCTCATTCATATATTAGTCATTACATACAGCCATCCTGTGAGGGAAATACTGTTTTTGTCCATAGTGTGAATGAGAAAACGAGAGGCTGAGCAACTTGTCCACGTCACACATCTGGGAAGTGGCCGAGCTGGGGTGGGGATTGCAGGCCAGCCTTGGACACGCCACAAGATGAGCCCTCAACGCTATGTGTTCATGCCTCTTTCTGGTTCTTAGCTACCTGGTTTATTAGCAAAGGCGAGAGACTTCTTTTGACCAGGGACAAGTCATAACTTCTTTGAGACTCAGTTTCCTCATCTGTCACATGAAGGTGTTGTGAAATGTCTTGTGCGATTGTGGTGAGAAATAACTTAGCTCTTCACCATATTGAGCTTGGAGCTTTGCAGGATCTGGAAGCATCAAGTCCTCTCCTCCTTCTTAGAGAGCTGATTGCGTTGCCAGAAATTATTTCTTTTCTTCTCATGTGTATTTAAAAGTCATGTGGGTCCCAAGGTGTTTCCTGTGTTTTCACTACCCTTTTGTATTTTCTTTTCTTTCTTTCCTCCCACCCCCGACTTTGAGATCATCAGTAGTTGCTATAAATTTAGCCATTATTTCAGAGGTGGATTTCATAGGAGAATGGTGGTACCCTTTGCAGACTTTGGGTCTGGAGAGTCCGGGAAGAGGAGAGATGCTGATAATGGTGGTCCCTGTGCCTTAAGAGCTGGTTTCATACTGAGCGTCTTGTTCTGCAGGTTGCTGATCAGGTGGTTTGTGGCTTATGATGCGTCCTCCTCTGAGCCTTAAATAAGTATCTAAAAGTTGAGTGTAAATCAAACTTGGTAAACTGAGTCTGATTGCCTGTCTTGCATATTTATTTCAGAGTTGCATGAATCTCAGCTTTAATCTGCTATGCTGCTGGTTCCTTCCTGTGTTTCACAAAAATGTCTTAGTAGGTTTTGTGGTAGAGCTACTTGGCCAAATGAATGGGGCTGGGGAGGGGTGGATGGTTCTATTGAGATAAAGGGGATGTGGTCCTTATCTAGAAACCATTCAAGCATGTGTATTGAGCACCTCGGTGTGCCAGATGCTATGCCCTGGGGAGAGGATGATGTACAAGGTAGACAGGTCTCTGCCTTCAAGGAGCTAACAGAGGAGTGGCGGTGAGAAAAAGTACACCACTGCATCACTCAGGATGCTTGTGGTTGAACTTGAAAGGAAACAACCAACCTCTGGATTCCAGGTAGAATCTAGATATCACGTAGTGCAAAAGTTGTATTTCTCTTAGGGTGGCTAAAATTAGTCTAAGTTAACATTTCTGAACGTATATTACATGGAACTCTAATGTGATGTTAAAGGTGTTTTCTGGGGAAAAGAAAACGATCCCATAGTCAAATTAATAATAATGATAACAACAACAATAATAATTGCTAACATTAAAGCTTATCAAGTGCTTACGTGGACAGGGTGTACATAAATTATTCCAGCTGATTGATCCTTCTGATAATCCTATACTTCAGGTATTGTTATCATCTCCGGTTCCATAACTTGTCCAAGGAAAGAGAGCTAATCGGTGGTAAAGTAGGGTATGTCCAGGCCCTGCATGTTTAACCATGTCATGTTGCCTCCCAAATGACATAAATAAATTTGTTTGGGAAACCAAACAGAGCTACACAGGGCTCCTGACCACAGGGCTTTTCAAGATCTTTGCTAGACTAACAATGTTTGACCAAACCTCTTTGACCATACAACCTTTCGTTCTCAGAGGGATTTGAATTCTGGAGAGCAAGTTTAAGGAGTTACTGGCTGGACCTAGCTTTGGCAACTTGAGTATTGCTTCTTTGGATGCCAGCATGTTGTCAAAGCACTCTGAAAAGGGCACCTCTTCAGCTTGGGAGCTTGGCACCTGGCTGAGGAAGCCCCCCTCCCTGTTGAGCTTTTGCTTTGAGCACTTTGGACTAAATCTACCTCCTGATATATGATTAAAAGGAAATGTAATTAGTAGCTTCAGTTTTCCTGTTACAAATAACAGCCTTATCTTTTTTTCCTCTCCCTTTTTGTTTGCTGAATTTCTGCACTACTGTTTTTTTCCCTGCACTGCTGTTTCTTTTTTTTGTCTTCACTACTATGTCTTATCCCTAAGTTTGCCGTTCCACCCTGTGGCATAGGGATAGGAAGTTCCACAGAGGCCAGAGCTGCAGTTGAGGAGTAAGAAAAGGCCTTGATTGAGTCTGAGAGGAAGTGGCTGCACATTAGAATCACCTGCATAGGTTTCGAAGAATACCAGTGCCTTCCACTGGTGTTGGATTTAACCAGTCTAGGACAGACATAACACCCAGTTAGGGCGATGACTGTCGATCAGGAGACTTTTCTCCATAAGGGGACATTTGGAAATGTCTGGGGGCATGTTTAGTTGTCACAATTGGTGGGGAATGGTGCTACTGGCGTCTGATGGGTACGTCCAGGGATAAGGGGAACTGCTACATGTCCTACAATGCACAGACAGCCCTCTGCAGCCATGAATTATCTGGCTTACAATGTCAGTGGGGTAGAGGTTCAGACACCTTGCTCTAGAGTAAGTATTTTGGGGGAAAAATGAAAAGAGGCGGTGGGAAGGATATCAGAATAAATGGTCTTTTAGTCTTCATGAGTTTGAGTTGGAATGGTTGAAACATAGGCACCAGTGTTATGCCCAGATTCCCAAAGGGTCTGGCTACGGGACCGAAGGGGAATGGATTTTCCATGGTTTTCAACATGGCCTCAGAAAGGGTGGCAGTTGATGCATTAAGGAAGGTGAATTGATTGTTGCTTCCAGCTGCAGAGAGGCAGCATTTCAGAGACACTAGTTCTCCACTCCAGAAAACATGGTCTCCATGGCTGCAGGAGACCTGGAGATCTGGTGAGTTTCTCCTCTTCCTTCTTTAGGAAGTAAGACGTTTAGGTTTTATTGTGTACACATTGCCTGAGTCATTGAAAATGAGTTTGGAGCAAGTGCATTCACAAATACTTTTTATTCCTTTTAGAGCATGCCCTTAGGCTCAAAATAAGATGAAAACAGGACGATGTCCCATGTTTGTAGTTGTAGATGCCACTTAGAGGTTGGCATCACTGATGAGAACCAAAGCCCTGTGCCTTCCCCCTATACTATCCCTCATTTAATCCAAAGGTCTGGTCAAGGTCTCCCCAGATAGAGAGAGATGGGGAGAGGTTATGCAGCAAACATCTCCCCGGCCACTTGTTGTCAAGTCACAGATAATCTCCCATGTTGATTATTTAAAATTGATCTTCTCCTTCCAGAAACGATAGTTTTATTGCTACCAAATTGGTACCTGTGCAGTACTTTACCTCTTTGCTCCCATGCTATTACTGAACTGACTTCTGTGAGCTGCACACCTTGGTTGGCTACAGTCTCCGCAGAGCAACTCTCCAGCTTTAATCAGGAGCGATGTCTGAAAATGAACTGGCTTGCACGCCTCCCTCCTATGGACTGACTGGCTGACACAGTGTCTTTCAACCAATACAAAATGTGGCCATTGTTATAACTGGGGAAATTAGGAGAATGGAGTCAAGCCCTTGGGGCTTCAGATTCTATCGTCCAAATCTTGGCCAAGGAAGGAAGAGAGGTACTGGATTTGTGATCTGGAGCACCTGCAGCTTACTCATTCATTTGAAAAATCTGTACTGCTCTCCAGACTCCTACTAACCAGGCTCTGTACTGTTCCCTGGGATCGGAGGAGGAAAACCTTGATCCCTGCCCTCAAGGAACTCTGGGTGTTTTGGGTGAAAAGTTCTCTGATTGGGCAATGTCCTGAATGCTGCATTGGTGTGGGGGAGATCCTCAAAGTGAGGAAGGATGGGAGGAAAAGACAAATCTAGGAGGGCATCCTGAAGGAAGGAGTGTTGGACTCAGTCTTCAAAGAGGGTTAGGATTTGGTGAGAAGGCAGTAGGGAGAAAATCAGCCCCAGGAGATGGAGTAGCATCTGTGAAGGCAAGGGGACAAAAGAATTTGGAATGGCAGATTAATTTTAACTAACCTTCCAAGTCTAGTTACAGGGTATTACTAGATAGCTATTTAGAGCACTGTTTTTTGTTTGTTTTGTTTTTACATTTTTTGGCCCTAACTCATGCTTAAAAAAAAAATGCATTTTCTATTGGCGTTCAATAAACCTAGAGATATGTGATTGAAATGAAAATTCATGAAAAATACTTAACCTTGCTACATGTGATGCATCGTGATGTTTTATATTGTATTCCATTCCAATATAATCTATTCCTTTCTGAGTCATTTATTTTTAAAAATGCTTGTGCCTACCAACTAAATTGAATTCAGCCTCCACTACTGGGGTGGGCCTTACAGTCTGAAAAGCACTGATTTGAGACTGTGTTGTGGTCACGTTTTGGCTTAGGAAAACTGTACCATGTGTGATTAGCAGTGTTTGCCATGGGTTAAACAGATTAGAACCTGTGTCTTATCTGATCCGGGCCACAGGAAATCAATGATAGGTTTGAAACATGAGACTGGCATGGTCTGACATACATTTAGAAATACTACTCTGGTTGCAGCATGAGGAATTTGAGGATGGGAGTAAGAGGGAAGGGTTTTTAGAGAGCCATGGCAGTAATTAAAGGGAGAGGAAGCGAGTGCTGGACCCCAGACAAAAGCAGTAAAGATGGAGTTCGTTAATTCCCAAGTACCACTCAGTGCCACCAATAGAGCTGTTTGGACTACCCATTAGACAGCTCTCTTCCTGGGCTGCATTCAGGCTTACCTGTCCCGCTTCCATTCTGGGTACCTGTGGCAGGACACATTATTTTGTGTGGAGTTCTGCAATGGTTGGATACCTTTGTGTATCTCATGAAAGAGGCCAGAATGTCCAGGCTTCTGCCTCTAGGCAATTTCTTTCTCTCACAAGGCCTTCCTTCTGGGCGTAAGAATTACTGGGTTTCATTAGCAGTGACTTCCCAGAATGGCTTGGAGGAAGGCTTTGCATTCCACCCTTTATCTACACCTGATTTGTCCCTGCAAACCTTGATGGAAACTTCCAGCTGCAAGTCGTTAGCTGTGCTTACGTGAACCCTAAAACAGTCGCTCCAGCTCAGTAATGAAGAACAAGTCTTTAGACGCAGGCAGACCTTGGTTTGAGTCCTGGCTCTGCCGCTTCCCACCTATGTGATCCTGGGCATGTGTTACTTAAACTTCAGGAGCTTCAATTTCTTCAACTGCAAAATGGGGATACATGTCCAAGATTGTCAGAAAGATTTCAGAAGATAAAGTATGATGGCATTTAGCATAGAGCAAGTGTTTGGGGCCTGCAACCTAAACAACTCTCAAAGCCCTGGGAGTTCAGCAGGGACTCTGCAAAGGCTTGCAGGAGACCCCCAACAGGCAGGGTGCTGGACCAGAGTGCAGAGTTGCTCAGGTGCCCTGCAGAGCCAGCATTGCTCCATTCTTAGACTAAGGGGACATTTGCCAGGAGGAAAATGGAGAAAGAATATCAGAGAGAAGATTTCTGACGCCCGGGGGCACATGACGCAGGAATCCAGAGGCCTCTGTACAGACCAGGTGTCCTCAGGCTGTCAGCCTGCATCGATTCCTGTAAACAGTACACGTCCTATGATTTGCAAGCGCCTAATTTATTAATCAGCCCAGGTGATGGGAGCCGTCTGCGACGTCTCATCTTCCAGCTCCTGCTGCACGGTGCTCCAGAGGTTGTCTTTGATGTCTGACACTCAGAAGACATGGGTCCCTCAGGGATGGCTTTTCACCCAAGCACCTTCACAGCAATCAGCTGCATTTCGGGATGGGGTGTGTCTGCGTGGTGGGAGTAACTCCGCTTTTTCCCCAATTACCAATTACAGAGGTGTGTTGTTCAGAGTAGGCAGCAAGGTGCAGCCTTCCTCCTGAGCACCTGTGACAGCCTCTCTGTGACTCTAGTGTGACATGCAGTTTTATATCACAGGGGGTGGGTGGTTTGTATGAGAAAGAAGGAGGTGAATACAAATGATATGGACGTGTTGGTGCTGCTAAACTGTGGGGGATTGTCGGATTTTGCAAGGAACTGCCCACCTGTGTGTTCATTCAACAAATATTTGTAGAGTCCCTATCATGTAAGGACTACATCAGCCTCCGATGACACCCAGCCATTGCTGAGCTGTGCCCCCCAAGAGGACTGTACGAGAGCTGGGCAGAGGCAGACCATACGCAGTCAGATTGGAACCTCGCAGGAGAAGTGTTGGGAAAGAAGTATAAAACGGAACAGCAGTGCAGAGAAGGGGCACTGAAGTGGGTCTTGCAAGATTAAGGAAGGCTTTTCAGAAGAAGAGTTTTTTGTTTGTTTGTTTGTTTTACAGTAGAGATCTGAACAGTAAGAGTTAGGCAAAGGAAGGAAGGAAAGAAAGAAGATAGAGCTGTGTATGTGTGTGTGGTTGTGTGTGTGTGTGTGTGTGTGTGTGTGTGTGCGCGCGCACGCTGAGGTGGTGCTCAGCACGGGGCAAACATATTCCAGGGGCTACAAGTTAGTCAGTGTGAACTCTAGGCAAAGAAAATGTTCCACTGCTGGCCGGAGAAATCCATAGGGGGTTAGGTCATGATGGGGCCCGATGTGTATTCTGTAAAAGAGTTTGAACCTCATCTTCAGGTGGTGGCCCCCACATTTTCTCATTTAAAGAGGCTCTTAATGTCTCATTGATGTTGTCATGGTTCCTCTAGGCCAGAGGAATATTAATAATTCTATTTATTAAATAGTTAGGTCCAAATAATTTAGTGAAATATTTATGCCCCGATAAGTTAGGGGCCATTTGAAAAATAATACATGCACCTCTAAAGGAAAACAAACAAACAATGGTTTTATTTTATTTGTAAATAACCACAGTTACTAATTCTCAAACCATTCAATTGGATCCTGCCCCCCTCATTTCTTATTCCTCATTAATTTTTCTGTAATGCTTTGTAATTGTACCAGATGCTAGATACCCAGCTTCACTCTGCTGTGCCATCATTGAAAGGACTGGCGTGTGTGTTAATGTTGAAACTGTGAACTACGTCAAGTTAGTAGTTTTCGTGATACCCAATAAATGTCAAGTGTACCTTATTTCCCTGGAACATTTGTAATATCCCACTGTGCCTCTGTGCATTTGCTGTGCTCTGCAGTATCCCAACACACAATTGAGGAACCAGGCCCGCAGGACAATAGGGAGTTATTTAGAGGATTGGGCCCAGTGGTAGCGTGTTCAGGTTGTCCTCTCAGGAACATCATTCCTGCTAAAAAGGAGAGAAATGGATTGGTGGGGGAAAGATGGAAGAGGGTGCAAAATGTATGGCAGGAAAACAGAATGCAATGGCAGTGACCTAGGTGAGAGAGGACAGTACCTTGGACTAAAGTAGCATCCGTGGGGATTTGAGAGACTTTTATAAAATTGTGTTGAGAAATAATTATAGATTGGTAAGCAGTTGCAAAGATAGTCCAGAGAGGTGCTATGTACCGTTCACCTGGTTTTCCCCAAGGGTTCACATCTTACAAAACTGTAGTACCTCAAAACCATGAGATTGATGCTGGTTTTGACAATAGACGGGTTTGTGTAGATCTATGCCGTTTGATCACAGTGTAGCTTCTTGTAATCACCACTGCACTCAAGATGCAGAACAATTCGATCACCACGAAGATGTCCCTGTGCTATCCCTTTATAGTTCCCCCTCTCCCTTCTCCTCTACCATCACTAACCCCCGACAGCCACTGATTTGTTGCCTAGCTCTATGATTTCGCCATGTCAAGGATACCATATAAATGAAATCCTAACTTGAGATACTTCAAGGAGATGGAAGACTCAGTGTTTGAATACTCTTTTAGGTATTTGAATATGAAGGGTGAAAGAGGGAAAACTCAAGAAGCAAAGAACTTGGCAAGATCATACCTTTAGTGAGAAATCACTGGGTCTAGATTAAATAGGCAAAAGAGGGGGCCATTTTTTAACTCGGTCAGCCAGGTGGGTGGTGGTATTTTTCATCAAGATATGGAGCCCTGGAAGGCAAAGAAACTTTTGGGATGTTGTGTATGTTTGAAGATGATGAGTCAGCTTTGGAAATGTTGGAATGTTTGGAAATTTAAAGAGACCTGGTAGACAGTTGTTTTATAAATGGTTCTGACTCTCAAAAGAGAGAGCTTGGAATATATATATATATATATATATATATATATATATATATATATATATATATATATATATATTTATTTAAATATATAAATATATATATTTATTATTTGGACTCATCAGGTTAGCAGTGGTAATTGTAGATCTCCCCTGGGCATGTGTTCACTCATGGAGCAGGTTCTTTAGCATGTGCAAAGAAAAGCACTGAGAAGTTGAAGAATGGCCATTGGTAAAGGACGAAAATCAGCAACATTTGGTGCCATGAAAGGTAGAATAAATGAATGTTTAAGAAGGAAGGTATGGGTAATCAAAGACCATGGTTTCTGATATATTACATAAGATTAGAACTGAAAATAGTATTTTAAACTTAAATCTTGACCTTGGCAAGAGCTGTTTAAATTGAATGTTGAGGACAGAAGTCAACTTGGATTGAAATGTGAGGAGCAAGAAAGTAGACGTTTTTTTTTTTTTTTTTTTCCCTTTAAAGAAGCAAAGCTATGAAGGGGAGCAGAGAATTGAAATAAAGAAGGTCTTTTGGTTGTTTTTCTTTACTAAGAGGGGAGAGATTATTACGAGAGGGAGAGACGGTACTGAAGGGCAGAGTAGGCTTATTTTTGATGACATACTTTTTCAGGAAGTAGGGAGGGGAAAAGACAAGAGCACATCAATGGAGGGACACCTTTCAGATAACATAGGAAGGAATAAGGAAGAGAGAGGTGTAGGTGCAGATAAAATCTATTGATTTTACTTATGGGGGTTTGAAGGGACTTCCGATGGCCTCTGTTCTTTTTGTGAGGTAGGATATGAAATCGATCGCTGAGGAAGGTGTGCTGGGGAGTGCAATACAGATTTGTACTGTTTGGAGATACTTTGAAATCGTTAACCTGCAGAACAATAGAAGGATCTGATTAAGGAAATGTAAGAGGATGGACAGGAAACAATTAGGGCTCTGGTAATGTTGGGCACCTCCAGTCTGTGCAGCTGGAATATTATTCTCAAAAAGAACTGAAAATTTGAGGAAACAGCATGGATGGTGGATGTGGGTTCAAATGGGGTTTGGGTTTGCCAAGTGGGTGAGATGACAGGACAATTGGGTAAAGAAGTTAAAAGTACTGGCTAAAAGTAAACATAGAGATGGATCATTGGACCTAAGTCAGTCCAAAAGGAAATGAAGACGGTAGATGGTGGAGGAAGGGACAGGCAATCATCATGGGCCCAGAGGCCTTGAAGAGGTAGGGGCCAGGTATCGTGATAGACGAGTCAGAGACTGGAATGTTTTAACACAATATGTCAGGTAAGAGGGGCTATGGGAGATATGACACATTCTTGTTCTAGGAGTGAGTAACCATGGGAAAAGGTAAGATGCTAGAAGAGGGAGAGGGTGAAGGTCATTGAGATGGAGGAGGTCAAGGGGCTAAGATGCTGAAGGTATTGGGTGTTAGGCATTTGAGGTGAAGACACAGTCTGAAAAATAGGTGCTGAAGCATTCAGTTAACCTAAAGGAATACCTTGGAAGTTGATTATTGAACATGAGGAAGAAATGAAGGAAGAAGATGAGGTAGAGAACTGCAATCTCCAACAGAAGATTTGCATTTGAGCTTTTTTTTCCCCCTCTGTTCTCCATTATTAGATCTTTGAATGATGACCTATTCTCTCAGAGCCTCAATTCTCTTCTCCTCAAAAAGGAACTTATAATCTTTACCTCCCCCACAGAGCTGTAGAGTGTGATGTTCAAAAGAGAAAGTAGAAGTAAATGTGCCTGGTAAACCCTGCACCTTGCTGTAAATATGGACCCTATTGTTCCTGTTTATATGTACCTGGGACTGACTTTGGATTCCTTCCACTGTTCTGATGGAAGACAGCACTTCGGAACCTAATAATTGCATTTGAATGGCCTAATTTCAGAATATCATTTTAGGATAATAAAGTGAATGGCATCTGTAATATTGGAGATGGACCGTTAGATGTCCTATCTTTTAGATGTCCAGAATAAATGTGCTAGAACAGTTGACCCAGACAAATTGACCAATGAAAGGGATAATTTGTGCTTCAACATAATGAGATCAATATTCTTCTGATTTACAAAAAGGCACAGGGGCACCCAGGCCTGGATGCTTGTCAGCAAAATGGAAATGTAGATCATATTGCACTTCCTTTTATATTTTTATTTTTTATTTTTTTTATTTTTTATTAGTTTCAGGTGTTCAAGACAAGGTAATACTTAGACGTTCATCAGTTATATCCCTCACACTGTGACCCCCCCCCTTCCATTATCCCTCCGACCTCACACCGAGCCATCACATTATATATATAAAATTATAGTTGGCATTCGTTAATGTTTAGCTTCTGGTGTACAATGCCATGATCAGGCATCCACATTATCTCTGAGGTGGTCTCCCAAATAGGACGCATGTCCATCGGATACCCAACAAAATCTTTACAACATTATTGAATAAGTTCCCCAAATTAATTTTCAAAAAACCCTGAGGCCATCTGTGCACTTCCTGTAGACAGCTCAGAGTTCTCACTATCTAATAGCTTCAGCTCACCCTGCTTTTAAATGATAATAATAATAATAATAATAATAATAATAATAAAACAACAATAATAATAGAAGAGCAAGGAAAGGGACTACTGGAGAGCAGGGATTTTTCAAAGGGAGAATGTCCAGGAAGGAACTCCCCCACCCTTGGTGTTGCAAGTTGAGCTGAAATGAATAGACTAATGCGGAGAATCCCAAAATAGAATCCAGTTGGAATTTATTCCAGAACCAAGAGTAACATTAACAAATAAAACAAAGCACCCACAGGATGGAGCTAATAAACTAGTTTCATATGCTGCTGGGTATAGTAATGGCCAAGTAACCTAATAGCCTGATTAAGCCATTTGATCCTCACAAGAGCCCTCCGTGACAGCTACGACCTTTAACCTCCATTTTTCAGATGAAGAAATGAAGGTTCACAGAGGTATTTTGCTCAAGGTCACACAGCTGTAATTCAAAGCCTGACAATGTGCTTGTAACCACTGGCTCCAGCCAGTGCTGGGGAGGTGAAGGAAGAGCTCCTGGGAATCAAGGAGCCTGTGTCATACTTTACCCCTGACACTGACTCAACTTGTGACTTGAGCAAATTTTCCTTCTCTAATACCCCACACTTCTCATTTCTCCCTGTCTGTGTATTCTCCTCCTTTATTTCTTTCCTCTTTCCACTCTTATTCTTCCTGCTTTTCTTCCTATTCAAATATACCTCCCTCCATATGTAGTGCTGGGGCATTCACAAGGCACTTTCCCCTAGGTGGTAGGTAATGCTACCCCATTTTAAAGACGAGGTAGCCAGAGATGTGAGCACCTGAGTGATTTGTCCAGTGTGATATGTCTGGTAAATGACGGCACACTGACCTGTATCCAAGCCTTCTGACACACCTTTTAAGACCTATTTTAACTGTCCCACAGCTGCCATTTTGTTGGATGAGCCTCTCTTATCACTGATACCCAGTTTCGGTATATCATTCATGCTGTTTGCAGCACTTATCAAGGGAGAATGGAAGAGAGTTTTTCAAACATGCAGTGCATCACCTTGTACATGCAGAAGGGTTTGGAGGTGATATTTGAAAGAAGAATGAAGCATATGCAGTTCTCATGTGATATGGTTCCATAGGTCCCTTGGCTTCTCAAAGATTTCATAAAACTAGCTCTCCTGGAGTGTCATTCCCTGACTCTGGGAAAAAAGTATTTTTCCTAAGATTATTTTCTTAAAATTAACAGATTGATGTGATATCTTTAAAAACAACCAACTCACCATTCTTTAGGGTAGAGATCTTTTTGTCTCTTCCTGAAGGGGGATGGTGGGCAGAAGATGCCTAGCTGTAGCTATTAGGCCACTTTATTTCAGTCTGCTCTATAGTTCTCTTCCTTATTTTTGGATCTTAGTCTTTTTGCTGAGTACCACCCACCTACTTTTGGGAGACAAGGCCAGGTGAAAGACATTTTTAGATGTCTCAACTTCATCATCTACTTGTCACTAGGTGTTGGATTTTCAGTAGTGACTTGGAAGGTTTTCTGTCAAAGAGAAGCCGAGAAAGTAGCCCCTGGAACTGGATCAACATATATCATGTGCAGGAATCTTAAGAACTTATATATATACAGAGCCTGAACTGTGGATCAGAGAGTTCCTACTTCCAGAGAGAGAATTGGACGTGGTTCCTGGAAAACAGTCTTCCACGTGAGAACTCTTAATGGCCAGAATTGCTAGAAGATGGAAGGGAGCACCTTCATAGAACTGAGGGGGCAGTCACTCTCCTGTCACTAAAATGATTGTAATTAGCGTAGTCGGACCAATGAGACTGTAAGCACAGGTGGAAAATTGGCTTCAGTGAGTTCTGATACCTTTGACAAGCTAAGGTTGCATAATTACACCTAAAAGGGATACTTTCCTGTCATTGTCTGACTGGAGAGAGCACCTTTTGTCTAATTTTTAGATGGAGACTGTTGTATGAATGGAGTTCCTGAGAGTCTAATTGACAAGCTAGGGGACACTCCTACTGTATTTTTGACATTTTATCTAAGTCTCTGTAGGAGCCTCTCTTCTTGGAGATATCAGTGAAAGGCTGCTCTTTCTTCCACTCTCCCTGGGTAATGACTCAATCCCATGTCTTCCATTATCATCTACATTCCCACAAACTCCCAGATATCTATGTTCAGCTTTCATCTCTCCTCCAAACTCCAAAACCCTTGTACTCAACTTCCAAATGGATGTTTCCACTGGACTTTTTCATGAAATCTCAGAATCCTCATTTCTCCCATTCTCTACCAATCTATTTATCTTCCTATGCTCTCTCTTAAGTAATGGAGCCATCATAAGTCAAGGGTCCAAGCCAGAAGGTTGGACAGTATTCTTGAGTCATTCCTCTCCCTTACCCAATAATAGTAGTAACAATAATAATAATAATAATTTCATAGTAACTGCCAATATTTGAGTGCTTACCATGTTTCAGACTCTGTGTTAACCACATTACATGGATGCCATTGCTTAATTCTTCCACTACCCTGTAACTGTTGCCCCATATCATAAACAGAGGAAATGAGTAGCTTGTGCAGTTAGTAGGTGAGGGACTAGGGTTCAGGACCCCAAATTTGTGTTCTTAATCTCCTTGATATACTCGTCTCATATCCAATTAATCAGTCCCTCTCTTCACTTGTATATATGTCTTCCAATTCCAATGTACTTTTCCCTATTGCAGCTTTCTCTTTTCTATCTCATTTCTCCATTACCTCTTTCCTAAGGTAGTAGTTGCTAATTTTGTGCATTCTTATCATTTAAAAAAACGCCCATACCACCACATATTTGTGTTCATTTACATATTATAAACATGTACTAATATTTATTAGTAATGTACATTATTATAGAAGCACAGACATAGACATATTAAAAGATATGAAGGAATAAATGTGAACGGTTAAATTAAAAAATATTTTAGTTTATTGCTTAACAGTGTGATTAACAATTGTGGATAGATATAAACTCGAACGTCAAATAGTGTTTTTGATTATTTTAAATTTAGGGGAGAAAGTCGGCAGATATGATTGCTTCATCCTGATTTTTTAGTTAATATGATGACCGCTGAAGTACTTACCCCAGGTACAGGAGAAATATCAGCTGTATCATTTTCTTTTGCTTGTATTATTGGTCTTCAATTGGTAGTTTCTTGCCAGGAAACTGTCAAGGCTATTTTTTCATATTAGGAGGGTTGACTTAGTTAAAACTAGGTGAAGAATTCACAAATACCACTTGACTATGGACATACTGTGTTTCCCCGAAAATAAGACCTAGCCGGACCATCAGCTCTAATGTGTCTTTTGGAGCAGAAATTAATATAAGACCCGGTATTATATTATATTGCATTATATTATATTGCGAGACCGGGTCTTATATTAATTTTTGATCCAAAGGACGCATTAGAGCTGATGGTCCAGCTAGATCTTATTTTCGGGGAAACACGGTATAAATTGCCATAGATTATAATAAGCTGAAAACAGAAAGTAGAGCCTAGGCACTACTGCCCACCTCTCCTGGTCAGATACTATATAAGAGTTGCTTCTAATATCTCTCTGTTCTCATATCGGATAGTGACATGTAGACCTGTGGTACTTGGGCTGAGTCATTTCAAGTTAATTTTGTGTATGGTGTCAGGTAAATGTCAATGTTTATATTTTTCCCATTATGAATATCCACATTTTCAGTTCTAGTTGTTGAAAAGACATTCCTTTTGCCATTAATTGCATTAACATCTTTCTTGAAAACCAGTTGACCGTTTATGTGTGAACACTGTATTTTATTCTTTATACCCATACTACACTTTCTTGATTACACGTTGGAAATTTGATTGGGATTTTGCTGCATCTATATATGAATTTAGAGACAACTGGCATCTTCACGACATCAAATCTTCTGATCCATGAACATAGTTTATTGCTTCATTTATTTACTTAATTTTATTCAATAACATTTCACTGTTATCAGTGTGTAAGACTTATATGTACTTTATTAAACATAATAATGTTTTTGAATGGCATTATAAATGAAATTCACATTTTTATTTCACTTTCTAATATTTTCATTGCTATTATATAGAAATATAATTGAATTTTACATATTGTGTTCTCTAGCCTTACTATCTTCACTAATTACTCCTAGTAACTTTTTTGTAGACTCCTGAGGATTTTCTTCCTATATAATCACATCATCAGAAGAGTTTTTTCTTCTCCCTTTTATTTCTTTATTTTGCCTTATTGTACTGGCAAGAACCTCAGGTAAAATGTTCAATAAAGGTGCTGAAAGTGTAAATCTTTGCCTTGTTACTGATTTAGAAGGGAAAGCATTTATTCTTTCACTGCTACATATAATGCTAGCTAGAGCTTTTTGTTTATGCCTTTGTTTCTATTCTGCTTGAGCTTTATCTGCTTCATGTAAGTTAATATTTTTAACCATATTGGGGGAGGTTTTAGCTATTATTTCATTAGAAATTTCCCCCATATGTTTTCTTTTGGTACTCTGATAATGTCTCTTGGACTGCTAGTTTTCAGACATGTCTCTCGGGCACAGTTCGTTTTCTTCAATCTTTTTTACTCTCATTTATTGATTATATAATTTCTTGTGATAGCTTCAAATTTACTTTTTTTCTGCCGCCTCAGGTATGCTGTTGAACTTAGGTTATGAACTTGTAAATGTTCTGTTGAGCTTATGTTACGGACTTTTAAAGGTTAATCGTTATGCTTTCCCATTTTTTATATATAATATATATATATATATATATATAATATATAATATATATAATTGCAACTTACCTGTTGCAATTCCCTGTTTATTCACTGTTTCCTTTATAATTACTGCTTTGAGAGCATTGTCTGGTAAAGACCATGTCAGGGTTTATTTGGAGTAAGTTTCTGTTGTCTGAGTTTTTTCCCCCCTTTTTATAGATTCCATTTCTTTTTTCTTTGCCAGTATAGTAATTTTTAGTTGAAAATTGGACATCGTCAGTAACAGATGCAGTACTCTGGGATTATGTTGTGTTTTTCGGAATATTTGTTGTGGTATGCACTTAACTTGCCTGGTCTTATTGCTGCAGCACTTGTCTCAGTGGTGGTCTGCAGGTGCTAATATCCCGGCTTTGCTTTCATGACGTCCAGCTGCTGCTTTATCAGCTTGGTCCCCTGTAGGCAAGTTTGTGGTCAGCCAAACCTGTGGGGTGAGACTGTGCTCCAGTTTGGAGGGTTTCTCTCGCTTTGATTTCCTTGTTTCTAAGGATTCCTTCTACCTGTTTGATTTTCAGCTCTTCTGCCTTCCTTTGGTTTTGTCTTCTGAAACTTCAAGCCCATAAAGATGAAAACTTTGCCATTTAAACTGTGCAAATTAGGATATGCGTTGGGATATCACATTAGGATATTAGGATATCCTAATGTGCAAATTAGGATTTTTAAAACGCGGCACTCTTACAGACAGACCTTTCCCTGTCCAATCCTATAACTGATGGGTGGATTCTTTTCTGTTCTCTGCCATCTCTTTCACCAGGTCCCCTTATACATGTGTACTTTTGCCATCAGCAGGTGATTGGGGCAGAATTTTTAACTCAGATTTTGGTTCTAATGCCTTTTGCAGTTCTCTTGCTACCAAGACTCTCCCTTATAATTCTCTGCAACTCTTCCATTGCTGACCTCTGTTCTCTGCTGCTCCAAGCCTGTGAGGTTACAGATTTTCAGTACTGTTGCCTCGAGGTTGGGGAGCACCCTCAGGCCAGAAAGTCATAGACTTGCAATTCTTATCTGTTCCAGTCACAGTTTTTCAAGAATAAACTTTCTTATGGCTTCTGTGTGCTTTCCATGAACTTTAAATAGCTGTTATTGTGTTTCTTTTCAAGCTTATCTGGCTTTTCTGTTTGTTATCTGTAGGAGGTTTTGCTTGACCATTTTCCTCTGATGCCTCTACCAGACGTTCTTAATTTACTTGTTTAGGGATCACTGTGGGTAAATGTACCAGTAGGGGAAACTATAGAGTGTAAAGGTTGGGCCAATAAAGAGGCTCTCAGAATTCCCAAGGCAAGATAGAGTAATGGCTCGGACTAGGTGATTTTAATGGAGTTTGTGAGAAATCATCAAATTCAGGAGGTTTAAGATGAAAGGATTGTGCCAAGTCATGTGATCAATCAAGGATGGAAAACAACACAGTCTTCTGACTTATGTCAGTGGGTTATTGGTCAATGCTTGGGTTCTTCTAGGTTTCTGAGCTGATGAGAACTTAAAATGAGTAACTATTGGGACAGTCAGCACTGTTCAGACATTATCTGTGGAGGTTGGGGCTCTGTATAAGGAAGTTTCACAGCCAGACTCATGGAGAATATTAGACCTGTCTCTTCTCACTTTCAACATATCGAATGGGGCATCAAACACTACTCTTTCTGATTTACCCTTTCTGTCCTCTTATTTCCATGCCCTAGCCCTAGTACACTCGATCAAATTCTCTCAGTCCCATAGGTGCAATAGTCTCCTCATTAGGTCTCTCCCTTGCACAGAACAGCTAGATTCCACTGATTTTTCTAAAACGAAGGTCAAACTATACATTCCCTCTTCTCTATCATCTTTAGTGGCTTCCAGGACTTACAGATATAAAATCCAAGTACTCCAGGTTCATCTTCCAGTTATTTCCTTACTATTGTATTTCTTTACAAAGGCAAGGCCCTACTGAGTTACTTATCACTCCCCGAATTTCATTCACACTGCTCTGCTTCTGTGCCTTTTGTCATCCTGTTCTTTTGCTCTTTCTCCTTCTCCATCCTCCGCCTTTTAAAACTACATTCAGACTTCAAGAATTGGTTTAAATGACATCCCCTCTTTGGTGCCTTCACCTCTTTTCATTTGATTGGAATGTTTTATTGCACATCTCCTAGTGCCAGGCCATGAGACTGAGTATGAAGACTCTTCCTGTCCCTCACTTAAGCCATCACCAACACATGGTGGGATCCTAGGCACTCACTGATTGTTGCTTAATCAAATGACTGCTGAAAGATATTATTTTCCTTTCTGTATTGTATTCTCACTACTCTTTTCTACTTCTCATCACCACAAGGATTCTATTGGGTGATGAGGTGAAGGTTCATGTTCTGTGTCATCCATGCTTCTCCAAAGCATTTGGCATTATGTTTGCATGCATCAGGTTGCCATTTTATATCTGACATATGGAAACGTTACCCCCAAAAAGTGGGGAAAAAAGTACGGAGTGGTAACTGTCGCCTCTTACGTATCTGGCCTCCTAGAGTCACACACTGACCACATCATTCACAGTGACTTCTTTATAGAAAGCAACTTTGAGGTTGAAGTCATTTATCCTCCTTCAGTGAATCTCTTCAGGTGAGGTGAGAAGAAGGAAGCATGGTGGGAAAAAGTCCTTGCATACAAATAGACCAGACATTTAACAACCACCCACCCATCTGTTCTGGTTCTGCAACGGAATATGTAAATCTTGGCCCAAAGACAAGATATGTTTTTGCTTGGCCCATAATGAGTTTTTAAAAGGAAAGAGGGGCTTCTGGGGGAAAAAAAAAGATTTTGGTGAAAAATCCAGATACCATGCTTCCTTCTTCTCACCTCACCTGAAGAGATTCACTGAAGGAGGATAAATGACTTCAACCTCAAAGTTGCTTTCTATAAAGAAGTCACTGTGAATGATGTTGTCAGTGTGTGACTCTAGGAGGCCAGATACATAAGAGGCGACAGTTACCACTCCGTACTTTTTTTTTTGTTTGTTGTTGGTTTGTTTCAAACATTGATGAGTCTGATAAATCTTTGCCATCATTTGTTTATTTGTAACGATGGGCTGGAAGTGTGTGACAGCTACTCCTTTCAGAGTGGACAGTACTCAGACTTTACCACTCAGGGAGTGTAGTGGGTACCTCCACATTTGAACATTACTTCCATGGCCCTGAAAGCCTTTGAGACCTTGATTACGTAGGTTATTTATATCGCCTTATTTATATGTCTGTGTCTCTGATCTTCAGGGAACAAGTCTAGTGTGGCAGGCTCAGTGTTCTGATATATGTCGCCAACTGCATTATCATAACTACCAAACCATAGAGGTGTGACTGTAACATTTCTACTGATGCGGTGTTTACAGCCCAGAGAAGTTAATGAACTTGTCCCAGGTAACACAGAAAATGATGAGGAGAATTAGGATTCAAACCTAGAGCTGTCTACTCCCAGAAGAGTATGTGGAATAAAAGTAAAAAATGTGAACCATCTCTGATCAGGGATAATGAGGACATTTCACCTTGCAATGATATATTAAGGATGTTATTCAAGAAGTGTTCCTTGGGACCAGGTCCCTCTTGTGAATGAAAACTCTCAAAATGGAGAACTTAAAGCATCATGTGTGAATTATTTAAAACTAAAGTGCTCCGTACCCTGTAAACTGAGAGTTTGGAATAATCCAAGATTGGGTCCCCAGAGAGGAGAGAGAAATCAGATGAGATTTGTTCGGTAGTTTTTTTCCCCCTCCAATCTCAAATTTCTCTCTGCCTTTGATTTCCTCAAGGTAAAATCCAGCAGACAATTTGGGTACTTGGGGGGAAAAATGCAGCTAACCACGTTAGTGCAATTCAAGTGTTTGGAGAATTCTAAGTCCTGGAAAACGGTTTAAATTCTGTCTAGCACTTCTTTCTTACTTTCCATTGAATAAACTGAGATAGGAGTGGTTAGATGACTTGATCAAAATTATGCATGTATTAATGACAGATATAAGGCTAGAATAGCCTGTCCAGGAATCCCCTGGTCCTATTGTGTGGCCTCTTGTAGCAGGTTTGTCTGTGATCTTTCAAAATACCAAACATCACTTTTTGGACATTTAAAATCAGACCTTTCAATGTCAATTATCTTGTCTACCCAACTACGTTTCATAGATGCAATGGCTGTACCCTTTATTCTTTCTATTTCCAGTCCATAGTAGACTTACATTAAATTTGATGCTCTTTGTTAAAAATGATGATTGTGATGACATTCTCGATGCCCTCAGCTATGCAGAGAATATATTACGTAAGTTGGGAAAAGTTACTGGTGATGTTGGCAATGAAGAGATGAGCGATGGCAATTTTGTTGGTAACAATAATATCTGCAACTGGTGCCAATGCAGGTGTTCATATTAATGATGATGAAGATGATGGCAGTGACAATTTTGAAGGTGCTGCTAACTGGAGGAGGATGAGAAGTATTACTCTGTTTCCAGGTAGCTCAACTTTTTGCCCACGCATGTTTCTGGTTTTGTTTGAATCCATTTGGTTCTCCTTTCTACTACAAGCTGGATCCCACTTCTTAAAAAAAAAAAAAATAAATTAAAAAAAAAATAAAAGAAAGCGTTAGTAGCATATTACAACATAAAATCAGAAGAAAGACCCTGCTGGAGCCTCTGGGGAAGTGGTTTCTTCCTGAATGATACCAGAAGTCATTGCTGAGGCACAAGACATCCATTGGAGAAGGGACACAGAAAGCCTGGTGGATAGTCAGAGAAGATAGAATGGGTCAATAGGAAGGAAGGGAGGGAGGGAGAGAGGAAAAGAGGAGGGAAGAGAGGAGAGGAGGAGAAGTATAGAGTTTGAGACAAAAGACCTGAACTTGAAGTTCTCTCTATGGTATTAATCTCTAAAGACAAAACCTCAGCAATCAGATGAATAATTAGAGTAAGGTTTAGAAGGAGTCTGAAGTATCTAAATTGAAATTGTACCTTGACCACTTATTACGCTTCTGTGTGAAGCTTGGGTAAATCACTTCACTGCTCTGAGCTTCAGCACTACCCTATCTATAAAATGGGGACCTTCTTATTGATCTTTCTTACTGTTGAGGGTTAAATGTAGGTAAGTCACGTTCCTCAGTGCCTGCCACATGCATGCACCTCCTTCATCTCCTTCATTCCTACTGTCGTCCCTGTTCTATTTTGAACGTGCTCCAGCCCCACGAGAACCAAGACAATCTTTCTCACTAGTTGGTTTCATGTCCTGATTTCAGTTATTCTCTACAACTTTTTTTTTTTTTTTCATGTTTGCAAGAACGTGATTAGTATGTGTAGAAGTGGCTGGTACACTTCCCACTGCAGCAGGAGCAGCCTGAGACAGAGCAGAGGCTTTGGGAGCTGTTCCATGCATTTCTCAATGGCAGGCAAAGATGAACCCAGGACAACCT
This sequence comes from Rhinolophus hipposideros, assembly GCF_964194185.1. Classification (NCBI taxonomy): domain Eukaryota; kingdom Metazoa; phylum Chordata; class Mammalia; order Chiroptera; family Rhinolophidae; genus Rhinolophus; species Rhinolophus hipposideros. The sequence goes on along the minus strand of NC_138057.1, from coordinate 70,043,762 downwards.
AAGCGTTGCTTGTTTCAAAAACTCTCATAAATTAACGTAAAGATGCTCTTTTTCCTCACCAGCCAGAGGCTGGGCGCGTTGCAGTAGGCAATTAATCTTGGCTGATCTATATTAAATATTTATCTGCTGAAATGAACCCAGTATTGTAGTGGTATTTTTCATTATAGGATTTCATCATTTCCGAAGAGGTTTCCATGTGCCAGCGCTCTTGTACATATTAAACCCAAATTTCCTGTGGAATGACACATCTTTCTTTTCTATCCATAGCTAGCTCCTGTTATGTTGGAATTCACTAGGTGATCAACGCATTTATTGAGAAGGGAGGAGTGGAGCAATTCAGTATTTGCTTTCCTATTAAAAGTCCCAGGGGACAGGCTCAGGAATGTGGAAACTGGTGTCCCTATTCAGCAGCCTGTGGTGAGGGGACCAGAAATTGAGATCTGCTCCCTAGAAAGCCCTGGGGAAAGGGTGAGGGAAAAAGTAGCTTTCATAATAGTCATTACAATGCCTTCCATTTGAATAGGGTCTTTTTCATTCATTTCCATCATCTCATTTGATCCTCACAGACAACCCAGAAAAAAGGTGTGAGCATCCCCATTGTAGAAGTGAGGCTCAGAAGGTTAAAAGTTTTTGTGAAACACAGAGATGGGTCACAGCTGGGACTGGAAATCTGATCTGCCGAAGGCTTATTTCTGGACTCTGGCCTGTACCACACTGCCTCCCACAGGGAGAAGAGAGAAGTGCAGCTTCATTAGTCCTTGGTTCCGAATGTGAAATCTGCTCTTCAAGGCACTGAATAGTGTGCAATTTATTAAATGTGATGGTCAGCCTCGCGCTAAGCAGTGCCTCTAGAAAGCACGGGCATTTCCAAGTGTCACTAAAAGAAAAAGAAGAATCATGGAAAATGAGGGAATAAAGAATCAAGAAAGGGGAGGGAAGGGAAGAAAACTAAGCGATCCTATGGCAGGCTTTTCAAACGTTAATGTGCGTTTGTTCACATCAGCTCAGCATCTTTTTAAAAATGCAGATTTGGAGTCTGCAGGTCTGGAGTGGGACCTGGGATTCTGAATTTCTAGCCAGCTCCCAGGCGACACCCATGCTGTTGGTGCAAGGATGACAGTTTAAGCAGCAAGGAGGTGAAGGACAGGCCTCAGAAGGAAGTAGGAGGGGTGACAGCATCAGGCTTCTGTGTAACACGTGGCCTAGAATATCTGACCAGTAAAGTGTTGTTTAAGTCCAACCCCCCTCCCTTTTTGTAAATTCTAGGGCTAAGCTTAAGTTCTATGAAAGTGGCAGGTACTTTTGTGATCTTTCGGTTCCGTGATTCTTACACTTTAGCATGCACCATAGTCACCTGGAGGGCTTGCTACAACAGATTGCTCACCCCGCTCACAGAGCTTCTGAGTCAGGAGGTCCCGTGCAGAGCCAAGGCTTTTGCATTTCCAGCAGATTCCCAGGTGCGGCTGCGGCTGCTGGCACATTCAGGATCTTTGAGGACCACTGTTTTCTTTCAACCCCTTCATTTTAGAGAACATCACAGGAGGCCCAGAGAGGGAAGATGGCTTTGCTTAGTTATACCACCCAAGAGGGGTGGAGTCAGGCCTCAAGCCCTGTTAATGCCGAGTCCAGACCTCTTTCTGCTTCTCCGTAGCTCTGTGTCCTTGGTCAGGTCCTAGCATCAGTGCCTGTCCCTGAAAAGGTTTAAGAGGAATCTAAGAAGTGGTGGTCAAGTGAGGATGATGACTCGGGCAGTTGTGATTAATATAACCTTGAAGAGAAAAGAACCCGCCTTCTTCCCAGGGACAGAGTGCTTTTGTCTCTGTGGTCCACATGGAAACACACACACAACTGTGAAAGGTAATCTATCACCTTGCTCTCTCCTCTCCCCTGTGACCAGCTATTACTCTCCCCTTGGTTTTGCTCAACATGAAAAAGGTTATTTCTAGGCAAAATTAAATTGGGGAGTTTTGAAAATAAAAGAACAACATTCTTGTTCCTCACTCCCCTTTTGAAATTCCTTTCTCTTTCTCCCAAAGGTTATAGCTCCCGGAGTTACTACATATTGAATTTTTAAAAAGGCTTTTCTGTAACAATGACAGTCAAGATGGGCTTATTCTTCATTGCTTCCATTCTTTGGTTTCTTTTTTTCTTTTATCCATTTTTTTCTTTCCTCTCCATTACTCTTCTTTTATGTTCTTCCCTCCCTCTCTCTATTCTTCCTCTCCTTCATTCCTCCTGTCCTGGAATCTGGGTGTCTGAGCTCTAAGAGACCCTCATTCATCAAATCTAACTTGCTTGTCTCCCAGGTGGAAAACCAAGGTCCAGAAAACTTTGTTCCCCGATTGCTGAAACTTCTAGAAGGCATAGTCAGGATCTCACTTATGCTCAGCTGCAAGGCCGTGGCTGGGCCCACATACTTAGCACCTTCCCACTGTGGATGTCAACCATTTTCCATCTCAACACTGTGCTCAAGTTTAGCACACTTCTCAACAATGACATCTCTTCTACGTGTAGTAATTCTCAGGCAAGGGACACGGCTGGGTTTAGACCCAGGGTGAAAGGTCTTGTCAAAACTATTTAAACCCTTAGAGGATGTGGAGAAGCCAACACTTTCAGACTTTATTGATAGAAGTGCAAATCTGTATTTTGAAGAAGTAAACATGTGTATACATTATACTCTGTAATTCCACTTTAGGATGCATCCTCCAGAGGTCTTTACTTACAACATTTTCTGCAGCATTGTTTGTACTAGCCAACAAAGGACTAAAACATGGAAACAACCTTAACACCTATTACTAAGGATTGTTCACATCAATTAGGGGGCATCCTTATAATAGCACAAAGTCACGAAAAAGAATAGAGACAATCTATGCATACTAACCTGGAAAAAAAATATGATGTATTGTCAGAAGAAAAATAAAACAAGTTACACACGACCTGATTTTTTGCTAAAAGAAAAATGTGTCTATAGGCACAGATGCTAGATTTATATAAGCATAAGTAAAAGAAATAAAAGTATGAAAATATATAATGAGCTACTAGAATGATGGATGATTTTTAATATTTTTCTAAAAAGAACTCCCCCAACCCAGTCTTCATATTCCTTGGCAAATGCTCATTTATTCCCACTTGCCAGGAGAAAATCTCATCCAGCCTTAATCTCTCTCTTTCCCCTCCCTCTTGCACGCTCTCTCTGTCTTTCTATCTCTCCTTTCCTCCTTCCCTCCCTCCCTTTCTGCTCATATGCACTGTGTAAATGATTTTTGAATGCTTACATCAATGCTAAAAGACCCACAGAGGAAGAACCCTAGTATCCCGGTACTTGTTTCACAAAGGCAGGCTGATGGATTGCAGATTGCAACCAGCTCCAACTTTCTGTCCCAAATGACGAATGAAGAGCTCTTAAAAACAGAATAAAATATCCCAGATGAGGAGAACTCTCTCTGCCAGGCCAGGCATGAAAGGCAGTGAGCAATGGGAACCCTGTGTAATTCCTGACCTATCGGTAGCCTGTCTCATTTCTACACTCAGGGAACCAGTGTAAGCAGTCCTGGCGGGGCTCCTTAGCTTGGCACTCAAGGTCCCTCCACCACCCATCCCAAAACCACAATTGTCTCCATCACCTCCCTTTCCTGCATCTTCGGGCTGGAGGCTCTGAGTATGTTCCCGTTTCTTAGACAGCACTTTGGGGCTTTCCTTATATTTCCTCCGTCTGTTAAAATCCTAAGCAGTCTTCAAGATCTGGCTGACTGCTCCCTCCTCTGTGAAGTCTTCTTTCATACCTCCCTCCTCTTTCAGAATTAACAAACCCCAGTTGCTGTAGTATTAGAGCAGTTATTTAATGTTGCATTATGCTAAACTCAGTTGGTGCCCACTCCTTACCCCAATTGTTCTGGAGCACAGTGTGTTTTTCTTTGTATACCCAGTTTCCCCTCATGTATAGTAGATGTTCAGTGAATGAAATACAGGATGAATCTGGAGGAAATGATTAGGCAATACATTAAGTAGGCGGAGTCCTGGTTCAGTTCGACCTACTCAATAATTACTACTGAATTTCCACTGGGCTTAATTCAACAGCATTTCAAAATACTAGATGTTTTCCTCATGCTCTCATTATCTCAAGCCAACACATCTATTTCTTTGTGTGTTACCACATGTCCATAGCTCTAACATTAATTTTCTCAACATTTGCCTGGGTTCGAAAGCATCTCTCCTGAGATCATCCACCAGTTTCCTTAGGTTGGACATTTTATTTTATTGCCATCTTTTCAGAGTTATATCGGAGGCTGTTACGATCCCCTTTGTGCATATAGCATTTTTCTTCTCTTTGAATTATTTCTTTAGGATAGATTCCCAGGAGAAGGATTATTAGGTCAAAGCATATGAACATTCTTAAAAGCCTCATTAATTTTGACCCCACTAATTCAGAATTTGTGCTAATTTGGGCAGGTAGTGAGCTTTCTCTTACTCTCTCGTTGAAAGGAAAGCTGCTAAATAATAAATTGGCATGGACACAATTTCTAGGATGCTGTTTACATTATTTCATGCACATTTTAAGCATTTCTGTAGGGATCTTTTCTTGCATATGGTATGGATGTGTTCATTATAATGTATTCTCATCGGTCCCTTAGTGTGGCCTATAATGATCAATACTTGGTTAACTAATTCCCACCCTTTTCTGCACAGACCTTGGCCCCCTCTAAAGGGTCCCCCGCTGGTTTTATTCAATACGCATGTATTAAGCACCTCAGACTTGCTGGGTACTGTGTTAGGTGCTGAAGACAGTGGTAAATAAGACAGGGCCCTTTCTCTCCAGGAGCTCAGGTCTTTTAAGGGAGACTGGCAGTTAGACAAATGCAGCATGGTGGGTGAGGGAAATGGCGGATGGACCTCAGGGGACACCTCACAGAGCCAGGGTCCGGGGCAGAATTCCCATGGTTAGTCATATACCAGAGTTGAGCTCTAAAGGAGTGGGAGTTTGCCAACCCAAGATTTTATATGGGGGCACATGTGTTAGTTACTATTTACTAGATGCTTTGTTTTCAGTTATTAAATTACTCAACCTTCTCACAAACTCAGACTGAGCTTCCCCTAAACAGCCTGAATTGGTGTTGCTTTATTTCTCTCCTCTGTGATAAACATTGGGGGGAAACAAAGAGGATCAGAGTTCTAAGCTTGGCTCTCTTATTGATTTCCTCTGAACCCCGGCAAAGCAGTGGATGTGTCTGCACCTCAGTTTTCTTATCAATGATTTGGAAATAAAGTATTATATCTGTTTCCTTAGTTATACTCATAATATGTGGGGAGCCATGATTTCTTGTTCTCGTACTTGCTCTTCAGGTTATAATACTCATATTTTGAGTGTAAAAAAGCTATTGATGGGAAAATGCTTTAAATTAAAAAAAATGTATGTAGGGTAAATGCTTTTGTCTTATTCAATTGATACAGGGCCTCCCCTCAGCTCTTCAGGAGTCCCTCATCCATCTTGTTTGAAGCTCCCCATTGGAGCAGAGTCACAAATATAATCTATGGAACATGAAAATGGTTTCCTAATATGCTCTGTATGAGGCTAGAAAAAAAATGCCAAACAAAACCAGCCAACAATCAGCCAGGGACACAGCACCACCTCTAACTATGTGAGAATGACTCACTGCTCAGGGAAATGTAGGTCCCATATGTCACCCATGTCCTGGGTGCAGCGGGGCTGTGGGAGGGGAGGCAGGGAGGCTGAGAGGGGACCCATGGGAACACCTGGCTGGAGCCAGGGTCCTGGAAGGGATATAAGACGTCATCCAGTACAAACCCCGAATTGTAAATATAGCAGAAGTTCCCAGAGAAGGAGAGTAACAGGGATAAGGTTTGTCTCTCCCTGGCCCAAGCACTGGGGAGAGGAACAGTGGCAAAGGACACAGGTGCAGCTTGAGTCATTACGGATTAGGATCAGGCCTGAGGAAGTCAGGAGTTGCCAGCTCCTGGCAAGTTCTTTTTATTTACCCCAGCTTTATTGAGATAAAATTGACAACTAAAAATGGTATATATTGAAGGTATATGTTTTGATATGTGTATACATTATGAAATGATTACACAATCAAGATGTTAACATATTTATAACTTCATATAGTTACCTTTTTTTTTTTGATTTGTTTCTTTTTGGTGAGAACAATTAATATTTATTCTTTGAGCAAATTTCAAGTGCACAACACAATGTTATTAACTGTAGTCACTGGGTTCTACATGAGGCCTAGAATTCATTCATCCTTCATAATTGAAACTTTCTACCCCATGGCCAATATTTCCCCACTTTCCCCACAGCCCCAGTCCATGGAAGCCATCATTCTACTCTCTGCTTCTGGAAAGTTCTTTAAGCAGAGGTTGGTGACTTCTTTTGAAATGTATCACACCGAGGCAATTGGGGAGTAAATACGGAGTAAAAGGTAGGATGGGCTGTCCTTTGTCACAGATGCCATAGTCTGCCTTGAGAAATTGCTAGTATGCTTAAATTCCTGGGAGCCTTGCTCTTTTTCTGAAAAGTCATAACCTTTTTGTCCTAACTGAAGATGTGAGGCTCCTGACTCTGACCATCAGGCACTTACCATTCATCTATATTAATCTACATCATTTAGTTGGGATCTTTCCAGTAGCTTTGGAGTTTTCCTCTAGTTCAGTCCTGTGTTAGGCTCTTCTCCTGGAATCAGTAGTGTGCCTGTAGTGTGTGTTTGCCAACCATCAACAATGCGTATATTCTCCCCCTACAAAAGCTCTGTTGATTAGTACTTGCCAACCTCCATGGTGCAAATATTTCCATGATCAAACCACCAACTTGATATCACTAAAGGTGGAGTTAGGAAAAGAGCCACACCATTAGCTTTCAGGAGCCAGTAGGAGCTGACTTCTGCAAACCAATGTCTAGACCTTCTCAGCTTCCTTTCCGGAGCTTTCACTGCATCTTGTCTATTGCAGAAATGAATGCATTGGGAGAAGAGGAAAGAGGGAATTGGAGGGAAGGATAGGAAAATAAGGGAAAAGTAATCACAGGAAACAATTCAAATGCCCTTCGACAGGTGAATGGATAAATTAATGTGGTGTATCCACAGATAATTATAGAGGAAATTAAGAAGCAAAAACATGTAAATTTGTACATCTGCTTTGGAGAGCAGTTGGGCAGTATCGATATCATGTACAGTGGGCAAATCCGCTGACCCAGCAATGCCCTCTCTTAGTACCATCCCTGGAGAACACGTGTACCCATATACTGGGAGGCACGGACTGGGGTTTTCACTGCCAGATGATCTGTAAAATAACAGTGAAGATATTAGACGTGGCCTAGCTATCCAACAGGAGGTTAATGCATAAATGCCTTGTGGTTTACTGATGGTGTAGAACACTCTGAAATAATTAAAAAGAATGAAGCACAACTATTCCTACTGACATAAGAAGTTCTACAGGGGATTTTGTTGGGACATAAAAGCAAGTTACAGACCAATCTACATAGTAGTGTCCCCCACATATATTAAAACACATACACATGCATGTGCGCGTACAAAACAATACTTAAACATTTTTAAGAGTATATTTATATACATGTTAATATAAATATAAAAATCAGGAAAGTTTTGCCATGATAATAGCAATTATCTATAATTAAAACTTTTTTTTTAAAACAAATAAATTACATGCACATATTGGTTGGATAATTAAACATAAATGAACCGTCATGAAGAAATATTATGATGGAAACTTATGGACCTTGTTTTGGATATGTTTAGAAAAGTACCCAGTTAAGATTACTGCTGTGGAAATTTCAGGAAAATGAGTCCTTCAGTGAAATTATTTTGTCTGGCTGCCATGAATGGGGGAAACCTGAAAGAGAAAAAAAATAAAGGAGGCAAGGGATAAAGAAAAAGAATGAAAAGAAACAGAAACTGGAGGAGAAGGGAAGAGGCGAGAGAGGAAAAGAGCAAAGGGCAGATGTCAGTGAGAGCTAAGACAGGAAGGATGGAGAGAGAGAGATATTGCTCTGTTCCGCTGTTGGAGGATTCCCACGGAAGCCAGGGTTCCATCACAGCCTTCCAAGTTATAGGCTGGATTCTGAGATACCTTCACGCTCGTACTATATAGAATATGGGCCCTGGAGAGAGTACGCTCCATCAAGATAACGTGCCCAGAGACTTGCGGCTCTTGCCTTGGGATTCATGTAACCAGCAAAAACTCACAAAGATAGCCCTGCAGGTGTGACTGAGGACGTTGTAGAAGATCTCACGGTATTGTTGGGTGGACCTGGTCACAAGCACCCAGTATGCTGCCTCGGATCTACTCAATAGTTTGTCCATTTCAGGATTCGTCTTGGAGCACCCATCATATTAAGACTGTGCATGGAACCTCCATACCTCTCTTCTTAGCTCATTAGAACCATTTAAATTCATCAGTCCGAGTAAAGTACCTATGTGGTCCTCCTGGGCTCACCACATATTTCATGAGCAACTGCTGTGTGTCGGGCACTCTGCTAAATGGACAGAGGGGACAGAGATAAACAGACTTAGGTTAGAGCCTGCAGGTGTCAGCTCACCGTCTAATGGGAGTAAGGAATATATACATAACTCAAGGTAGGACAAATCGCAAGGAATATGGAGATGATTTGATGTTAACTAACTGCAGTGTTTCCTCAATGATTGGAAGGGGTCCTATTCATTGGAAATTGGACTTTTATAAGCCTAAAGTATGTATTAAAAAATAAGTGAATTTTCTGGTTAGATATGCATTATGAACTCCAACCATCTATTAGCAGGACTCAAGTAATTAAATAGGACCCCAATTCAAATCCCAGCACTGGTTTTACTTAACAAGCGACCTTGGGTAAGTCACTTTCCTGTCTAAGTCTCCTTTTGCTTGTATATAAATGGAGGTATGATTTAACCCACAGGATTATGATGAGCATTAAGTACTGTAATTATGTCACATAAGTAGCACAGTGTGTATGTGTGTTTGTGCACATACTACATATACAGAGAGTGCCATAGAGGGGGCCCAAAAATGGATACACATTTTAAGAAAGGAAAACTGCATTAAAATCGTAATATTCAATATATACTGATAACAAAAGATGAATACAAGTCCCGTTTGACTTCTGCAATTACAAGAGGTGCTCAGAGTGGTTCCCATCAGCGTCCAGACACTTCTGATTACGGTGAACTACTGGTTGAGCAACGCTGACCAAAGTGTCCACTTACATACATTTTTTTGGCACCCCTAGTATATTTTATATATACACCGTATGTGTACATGTATACATGTTTGTATACATACTAGAGACATGTATGTGACATACATATATGTGTAGTGTGTGTATGTCTATATCTAGCTATATCTGTATCTGTATATATTTACATCTACACCTATATCTATATCATCTATATTTGTATCTATATCTAACTTGGTTAGAAGACCTTATCCAAGATAAGTGCTGAATTTACTCTCTGTGACTTGGAGCCACCCACGCCTTGATGCTGTATGATTCTGACACAAATCATTTACCTCTCTTGAGTCCCATTTATCTAATTTACAGAATGGCTCTGCAATTGTTCTGTGCATATGTTCTCCTTTGAGCCCCGGGGCTGACCTGTGAGGTAGGAAGGGCTGGAACTACCCCTCCCAGTTTACAAAGAAGGACACAGGTGCACAGCAAGTCGGAGGGACTTTCTCAGGGTTGCCCAGAAAAGGAATGTGGGCTCCTGCAGCTCTGCACACGGTCTCTCCCCAATCAGGGCCAGCTGGGGTCTGGTCCCGGGAAATGAATCCAGGCCCATCTAGCTATATCCATTGGCAGAAGCACGTGGGCTCTCAAAGGTTCTCTGTAATGCCCACCAAATCCATGTCGTAGTTGCTGTGGCAGAACCGTTGGACTCTGTTTCCTCTTTATTTTGTTTTTCCTACTCGTGTACGTCTCCTTCCGGTGCGGTCACGTCCCCGTGTCCTACTTTCCAAGGCTGGGTCACTCAAGGCCAGAGGAGGGAGGTGGCTTTCCCCTCCACCCTCGTTCCCTGTGATGTGCTCTCTGTTCCTCTGAGCTGGGAAACACCTGCCGTTTAGAGAACACAGCTGGTGGATGGGAGGAGCGAGGAGGGCAGAGGTTTCCTTGGCTGGGCAAGCCGGGGAATGACTCAGGATAAACACAGAATGTGATTGACGCAGTAGGGTAAGTTGCCAATCACAATCACTGTTTGCTTTCGCTGCCTAGCCTTCTGCAGTCTGTCTAGGAATCCAATATCACCTCGGCGAGTTTGCATTGTGACAGCTTCAACTTGATGTCAGGCCCTGAGAATATAGAGGTAGACGTGGCTTGACCTTGGGAAACTCTTCATCCAGGGGGAATGTAAGCCACGGACAAACAGAAGGAAATAGTCGCAGAGAGATTTGGTCTAGCGGGGCGTCCTTTGACAAGTAACATACCTTCTCTGAGCCTGGTAGTTTTGCATCTTCATTGTGGCCTTGTGGCTGAAATAGTCCAGTGAGACACTATTTAAAACATGGCTCAGAAGAGGTGGTCAGTTGTATTGACTAATGAGTACTCAGGAGGTGATCATAGGCACCGATTCTGGCTGGAAAGGCAGTGTGGATGCTGGCGGTCTGGAAGGAATCCTGCAGGAAGTAGGTAGCGCTGTGCTTGGCCTTGCAGGGTGTACTGGACAGAGTGGGCCAATCCTCACATGCCTTTTCTACACCTTCCCTTCCCTCCCTCCTTGCTGTTTTCAGTGCAGCCGCCATGCCTTGCTCACAAGTCTCCCCACCCCGGAATCCCCTTATCCCTTTTCTTTGCTCACTCAAATCCTCACCACTCCCCCCAAAAGAGCCAAATCCTGCCCTTCCATTTGCCCATCAGAACTTCTCTGGCCTCATATTGGATTCAGGTTAAGAATCACACAGGGTTCGCACTCATTTGTTCTCTAATTGGTTCAGAGAATCATAGTATGCACTGGTAAGGATTTGAGGGAAATATTTTTCAAACCTTCGATTTTATAGATGGGGAAATTGAGGCTCAGAGAGGAGATACCACTGGCCCAAGTCCACAGAACTCTTTGATGATAGAACCAGAAATAGTAGGATCCTAGATTCACTGTGTTTTCCGGAGTGTTCTGAGTTTTGTCTCCCTATGTAGATTAGACATTTCTGGAGAACCTGACTTATTTTGTCCTCCCTGTGCAGTGGGTGCTGACAGCTGCTAGAACTGCGCTCAGGAAACTGCAGCGCCCAAAGCCTCTGCTACAGGTGTCACTTCACCTGCTCCTTGGAGAGCACTGGGAATTTCAGAGGCATGTTTCTCTCTGGTTCACATTCTCTGACCTGGCAGCTACGTCAAAGGACAGAGGACCTACACACCGAGGCTTAGCTCACACTACTTTCAGTTTTACTTACAAACTTGAATGCATATCACAGAAAGGCAGACCACCCTGAGTTACTGAGTGAAGAAGACAGGGTGCTAGTCCAGGAATAACCTTCAAGGAGAAACATCTGCTTCTGCTATGCGGCAGCTGCCCGGGCCAGTTTGGCCTCCAGGGAAGCTGGTCTTCCATGAGTGTTGCTAGAGCAGGAAATGGTGTGGAAATAAACTGGAAGTAGCACATTCAACACACACAGGACCTGTGTCCCTTGTGGGCCGTCCCTGTGACCCGTGTTGTGCCTGGGTAGCTGGCTTGTCGGGACTTGCAGGTGATGTTCCCGTGGCGTTTTCCACAGCGTACTGGGAAGGAACGCTGAAGTTTCGTCTGCTCTTATGAATTCAGCACTGGTCATTTTCACACTCATTTCAGCATGGACACCCCACTGGGACCCCTCAACAGGATGTCACTTTGAAGTTCAATATATATTATTACCTTTTAAAACCACTTAATTTTGAAAAATATTTTTGAAACATTTCCAAGTGTCAACATTTTTGAAAAATTTTAAAAAAATGCAAGAAAAGGAAAATCAACAATGGTATGCTCTTTGCTTAGATTTGAGAACCATTAATATTTTGCAAAGTCTCTTTTCCCTTTCTCTCTCGCTTTCTGTCTCTCTCTCTCCCTTTCCCTTTCTCTCTTTCTCTGAAATAATAGAAATGCAGACATCATGGCACTCTCCCTACAATATTTCAGCACACTTCTAGCAATAAGGCATGCATAAATAATAAATAAATAAAAATTTTAATATAAATAATACATACCCCTATAAATAATAAATATATAAGTTTTATAGTATAAAATAATTATACCACCGAAACCCCTTAGAAAATTAATAATAGTTCCATAACACAATCTAATAACTAATATATATTTATTCATATATTCTCAATATTCTCCAAGACTCTTTCATTACTGTTTTTCCTTTTTCTAGGATCCAGTCAAAGTTCACACATCACGTTTTTTGTCTCTCTAATCTCTTTAAATATAAAATTGCCTACCCCAGACTTTATTTATGATCATTTTTAATGTCATTAACTTTGTGAAGGTTCCAGAGCAGTATTTACAGAGTTCCCATTCTGGATTTGTCTGATTGTTTCCTTCCGGTGTTGTTTAATTTGCCTGTGTGTCCCCCGCGCTTCCTGTAAACTGGAATTTAAGGCTGAACTCTTGATTAGATTCAGGGTACACCTTTTTGGAAGGAAAACTTTGTGGATTATGTGATTTGTCCTCCAGCCTACATAGCTGGGGCTCTTCCATTTCGTCTCATGACATCCCCTCCCCTAGAATGTGTGGACTACTGGACACAGATGCTTCAGGCGTTTGGGTGTCCCAGAGGTGTGGGTCCCAGGGACTGAAGTGAGTGAATCCTGCCCCAGAAGAGAAAGCACTTGAGTTCCTAGACTGTAAATAATTTCCATCATCTCTGTGACCCTAACCACGCGTCCCTCCCATTGCTCACCCACCCATGCTACATGTTCATTTCTACGGAACACACAATCTCAATTGCCAATGCTTTCAGCAGGATGTGTTTGTTACACCATAGGGATTCTTAATACAAATTCCCATTCACCTTTCTTCTCAATTGAGGGTGTACCATTTTCCATAAATATTTATAGCGGGGTCTGTCACAGGCTAAGCTCTAGGGATGATGCAGTAGGCAGAGCAGTCCTGGCGCTCCCTGACATTCCAGAGCTTAGAGCCTAGTTTTCTGTATAGGGTTGAATTCTTTGAGAGTGCGCATCGGTCCTTTTGACCGTTATGTCCCTAGCAGCCAGCAAAGAGTTTCCTGGGCAAGTCATGTTGGCCACCAGCTGGACCAGCCTGAGAAGTTCACACCTATCCCCTTTCTCTCACCCAGGATTGGTCAGAGTCATAGATTTTGATGAGAAAATGTGTTCCAGGCTGGGGCCTTGGAGGAAGAGATATTAATCAATCTGTTCTTGAAATGATCTCTTGTGTTCTCTTCTGTTTTGTACTCACACGTACATATATCCTGTCCTGGAAATGGAACGGGAAGGTCAAGACTGGGTTCAGCTGTGGAGTAGAAGTGGGGAAAGGTGGCCTTCAGATCAGCTTTGGTTTAAGACTGTTCATGTTGATCTGGCTCAAGTATCAACCTTCCTCACAGGGACCAGCTACGTTCACTTCCATTGAGAATAGAAGCACCACGGGTGACAAAGGCTGCGTTCTCTGGGAAGACTTTCTGATCTAGGGCAGTGTTTGTAGACCCCAGTATCCCCGGTCAAATATTTTCTTAATATCACCCACTTACTATCATTCTCAGCCGCTGGTGTCCACAGATTGAATGAATGGATGAAAATCGATAAGCCTTTTACCTTATGATTTCATCTGGTATCTGTCTCAATTCCTCTTCTCTCCCTCCCAGGTCCTCAGTAACATAGTTCATATGGAGGTTGTCCCAGCACTTCTCTCCTCCTTCCAGGTGTGCGGCTTTCTGTGGTGGCCATACTCCCAGTTCTCATTGCCCCTGGTCTTCCTGTTTACATTCTGCCGAATCCAAGGAGATCGTGAGGTTTGGGTTTAGCTTCAGTTGTAATGCATAAGACAGACCGGGTCTGAGCTTCCCACAATACCTCCATACCCTGGCCTTCCAGAGGGATCTCTCTCTCTCTCTCTCTCTCTCTCTCTCTCTCTCTCTCTCTCTCTCTCTCTCTCTCCCTCCCTCCTTCTCTCTCTCTCCAGGTAAGCAGGTAACTGGAGTCTTGAGTAGCTATAGGAGAGTTTGTACCACCTACTGGGGCAAACAACAGCTCTTTGCTAGTATCTTGCCGACCTTCTCGTTGATGGGAATGTGCAGCCAGAGAAAGCTCTAAATTTGTCATCTCATTATGTGATTCTCCTATTTGTAACTTTCATTGCTTCTTCATTATCCTCTACATGAAGCCTAAACATAGGAGTTTCAGATCCCTTTATGATCTGCCCAGTATCTGTCATCGTTCTGGCATCATCTCTCACCATGTCCACCCAGCCCTCCACCCTACGCTTACCTGATAACCTCTAAACTTTGTTATTCCCTTATATGCGTAGTGTTCTCTCTCACCTCCGGGCCATCGCCTCTGCCTGAGATACTCCTCTTCATCCTGTACCTCTGGTTAAATATTTCTTCAGGTATAGGTCAGATGCCACCACTCTATAATCGCATTACCCATTGTACTTCCCCCAAGAAAGACCTTATCATATTGTAATATAATTTATTTTATTTATTAGAATTATTTATTCCTTATACTTATTCTGTCTTCCTGATAGACTGTAAACATTGCGAGGCAGGAACTATGACCATTTTCTCCCAGCCATATCAACACCCGTCTCTCATGCAGTTCCTAGGGAAGAGTAGGCTGTATTGGTTGCTTGAATAAATCTTCGCTCAGATAATTTTTGAAAGTGAGTGGGGGCAGGGGTATCAATACTATTTCTTACCTTAAACCACCTCCCAAACCGAGATTTGTATACCCAGCTGTACTCTGGGCATCTCATTTGGATGTCAGATAGACATGTCAAATATATCATGTCCATACCTATACTTTTGATTGCTTCTCCCCATTACAAGCCAAATCCATCCTGCCCATAGCTTTCCCCATCTCAGTTGATGGAAGATTCATATTTCCAGTTGTTTAAGCCAAACACCATTTGTACTTTCTTGACTCCCCCTGTTGTTTCACACCCCTCATCTAATCCATTAGGAAATCCTACTTTTACGTCTTTGAAAATACAGATCCAGAATCTGACCATGCCTCACCTCTTCTCCTGTCACTCCCCGGCTCACATTACTGTCTTGGGTTGTGGCTCTGTGAGTGTTTTGGTCAATAATCTATCTCAAGTGCTTAGAACAGTGTCTGGTGCTTAATAAATATTTGCTGAATGAATGTTTGCATGAAAAATTGAATGAGTAAATGAAGAGTGTGGAAAAGTAGAGACAGCAGAGAGTTCAAAGTCACATGTACCTGGAGTCATTGTCACCTATAGAGAGAGCTTCAGTTTCTACATTTTAAAAATGGAGTAAATAACAATCTTTATCCATAGCGCCGCCTTGGGGATTGAACTCAAGGGTCTGAAATGTGCTTTGCAAACAGGAAGGCATTGTATAAATGTGAACTTAAAAAGGGGGGAAATAAAGAAAAAAAGGAAGAATAAAGAATAGAAAGAAACCATGAAGAGTAGGGGTGACCAGCAGGGGATTATATGGGCAAACTCCCACAGTCCCAAGGAAGCACTGAAGGGGATAAGATACCAGCAAAAACGAAGTGGAAGAAACTCAGGCTAAAAACTCTTCATGCCTCTGAGGAAGGCCAGGGTGAATCATTCCACACGCATTTATTACAAGGAATCTAGAAATTGCAAGTCATCGCAGTCAGAGTTGAACTGATATTGATAATTTCACAGTGTTTGATGAGGACAAACCCCGCATGTGAAAGAATTGTAATCCAGGGTCAGGAGAGGTTCGGGTGCCTGCTTTGGGAATGCAGCGGTGGGAAAGATAATGATTAGAAGATAGTACCCTTTGTGAGCACCTCTGTGTGGCCAGCCCTTTATGGACATTTTCTCTAATAGGATCCTCGTGGAGGAAGGACCTTTGTGATCCCCACTATGTGGGGAAACAAGCCCAGAGAATTGATGTGTCTGATGCAAAGTCACATAGCTGATTGGAAGCCGTATTCGGTCTTGAACCCCATTCTGATTTGATTTCCAGGCCCACCCTTCTGCTATGTGTTACCGTCTCTCATATTTTGTTTTGAGTGGAAAGTGTTAGGGAAACTTCCATAAATGAAGTAGGATTTTATTTTGGTCTTGATGGATGGGATTTGGACAGATGAATTCTTTCATGTGTTCAACAAATGTTTATTGAGCACTTCCTAGCTCTGGGCACAGTTAATAGGCTCATGCAATGAACCTATCTGTGAATACAACAATGTGCTTGTCCTGAAGTTTATGCTGCAGTTGGGGAAAGGACTGAGACTTGGAGAGTATATAGAGAAAGATACTGAAGTGTAAACCAATAGATAAAATAATTGCAGACAGTGATACAGTTGTCATAAATAAATGGAAATTGAGTAATGGGATGGGGGCTAGTTTAGCTCTGTTGGTCTGAGATTGCCTCTGTAAGCTGGTGACAACTGGGCTTTGAATGATGAGGGGGCGACACTGCAGATATCTGAGAGAAGTGTGCCCCATATGGGCTACCAAAGCACCCAGACCTATTTGGGGATTGAACAAAACCTCTGTAGTTGGGTTGCAGTTAATGGGAGACAAATGGCAGAAAATGAAGTTGGAGAGGTAAGCAGAGGTCAGTTCCTATAAGCTATGGTAGAGAGTTTTGATTTTACGTTAACTAAAATTCGTTCTTTACTCAGTTTCTCTTTCATTGATCCTCCTTGTTCACTTGGGTCACCTTCTCAGTGCTTTTGTTGGATTCTTCTCTTTTAATCTCTAGATATTTGAAGCACCAGAGTTCTTAGTCCTTGTTCTCTATATATGCCCAGGTTTTGATGATCTCATCTTTTCTTATTTGTTCTTGTGAGCTTATAGAATTCATCCTGACGATTCACATTTATAGCCCCAGTCTCGACCGCTCCCCTGAACTCCAGACTCAAACACCCAACTATTTAATAGCCTCCTTAAATGCGTCATATCAAAACCAGAATTGTTACTTTCTCCTTTCTAACATGCTCTTCTACCTATGTTTTCACTTTCATTTAATGGCATCACTACCAACCCATTTTTTAATATCCCAAGCTCAAAGCATTCATGATTCTTCTCTTCCTTTCACACCCCACAGTAGCAAATCCTATAGATTTTACTTATAAAATACATCTCCAGCATTATTGCTCTCTTAACCACTGCCACCCTCATCCAGGCCTATAAGCTTCCATCTGGACCACTGCAGTGACCGCCTCATGCCATCCCTGCTTTTAATTATGTCCTATCCCTGCCTTCTCCATAATGGAACCAAAGTGGTCTTTCTGAAACTGAACTCAAATTCCGCCACCTTTCTCAGACTCCTCCAATGACTTTCCATTATATTTCATACAAAAACCAAAGTCCTCATTCTGGTTCACCAGGACCTACATCAGGTAGCCCTTGCTACCTCTCCAAACAGGCCTTCTTGTCATTTGCCAAATGCTCTAAGTTTACTCACAGCACGGGACATTTTGCATTTGCTTTTTTCTTTGCCTAGAACAGCTCTAAGTCTCCTTAACGTCATTCAGGTCTCTTGGTCATATTTCTCCTCATTAGAGAAGCTTCCACTGCCTCCATGTAAAAATGAGCCCTGTCTGTCCTAGTAACTTCTGTCCTCTTTCCTTGTTTTATTTTTCCACGAGACTAAGCATTGTCTGGCATTTCATTTCATATTCATTGGTTTGTTTATTGACTGGCTATCCTACTGGAATATCAGCTTAATGAGGGCATCTGTTTGCCCTTTTACTGCTGTCTCTCCTGCTTTTAAAAGACTATCTTGAACATGGTAGATGTTGAAATACTGTTGGAGCAATGAATGAATAGGTGGAAAGTCAGGGATCCAACTAAGCATGAGAGCAATATGGTCATTCTTTCCTCAGTTATTTCAGAATCTACTCTATGCCAGACCTTGAACTGGGTGCTAAGAATACCTTGAACAAGCTACTTTTTTTCCCTCATGCAGAACGGATCATGTGGCAGTGGTAGAAAGAAGTAAACAGACAGTTTTAGGACAGGGTGATACATACTTTAATTGGGGTAGTGCAAAGCGCTGCTGGTAAGTAAGAACGAAGCAGATGAAGTGTGTGTATGCGTGTGTGCTGGTGGGGTGGGTGGGGGGTGGTCCCAACAGGTAGGCAAGCCTCTAGGTTAGAATGGGTTTGTACACTTGATGGAGCTGAATAAAAAATAAAACTGTATACCTGCCGGGAGCAAGGGGAGGTCAGGTGTCAAGAAGAACTGGAGGGTCGTAGGCAGGACAGGTCATGGAAGAAGACATTATATTCAGAATGAAGAGCTCTGGGCTATATTTCACATAGTGGCCAATTTCTAAAATTTCATAAAAATTCCAGGAAAAGGTGAAGGTGGGTGCTATTTGTTATGAATGGGTCCACAGAGCAGTTCAGTTTGACTAGAGTAAGGATAGGGTCATAGAGGAAGGAACTGGAAATTGGAAATTCAATTCTGGTTATAAGGAGTCTTGAATAGGAATCCAGAGAGTTTCCTATTTATTTTGCAGACAGTGGGGACTGGTTGACGGCTTCCCAACAAGGCGGAGTAGATGGCATGTGCCATCCCCCACTTAGAGGAGAGAATTCTGGCTATAATATTGAGGAGAATTGTAGGGTTGTCAGGGTGGAAGCAGGGGAAACAGGTGGGTGGTGTTTGCACCCCCATGTGTCTTGGCTAAGTACCTTGTTTTATTTAATTCCATCAGAATCCTTTCCTACAAATCTTTGGACTTATTAGATGTACTACTGATTGGAAAAGGGAAAAATGAAAGCACCAGGGTGTTACGGATTAATTCCAAAATTTCTCACTCCTGAGGCTTAAATTGCCACCTTTGCCTACACAAGGAACAGGGCGCAGTAATAAATAGAAACAAGAAGTCACTGAAGACCTGGGCAACTTGGAAACAGAGTCCTAAGGTAACTTGCCAGATTCCAGGGGCTGAGCGTTGGCAGTGAAACAGTCTGGTTGTGGGGGTGCCTAAAAACATGAGTTCTCAGTACTGGAAAGGAGACAGCTATTCATAAACTCACTCGCCCGGCCTTGATTTATTTAAGAATTATTTATTGGGCACTTTACAAGTTCCAGGAATGTACCAGAGCTGAGCAAAAGAGGTACAGTCCCCGCCCCATGGAGGTTACTGTCTAGGGGAGGGAATGACAGTAAAATCATCCCATAGCATAATCGTCAGCTATGTTCAGTGGTCCGGGGGACCTGAGCTGGCTGGGGGAATCAGGGAAAGTTTCCCGCAGAAGTGACTTCCAGCCGAGGTCCGGTATGTTGGAAAGAAGTTTACGAGGAGGAATTGCAGGAGAAAACTGTCCAAAGCAGAGACCTGAGGGGCCCATCACTCCCGAGGTTCTCAATTTTACTATGTAGAAGTATCACACGGGAACGTGTTAAACAGGCATCGGGAGAGACACCGATTTGCTGAGTTAGAGGGAACTCCTGTTTCTGTGTTTTAACACGGATTCCCACTGAAGTTTGATGCAGGTGGCATATGGGCCTCAGTTCACAAAGCACGGGTAGAGTCTGCATCTGACAATTTTCAGACTGGCTCTTTAGCCTGAAGCATATGGCCTTAAGAGGAGGGCTGGGGTTCTGCGACCATCCACTCCCAGAGAAGTTTTACTTATATCTAATTTACCTGTTTTGCAAAATATTTCTTGGAATATTGTCATTTGTATTTTTCCCAGCAAAATGCAAGTTCTTTGTCTGTATTGTTCACTTCTGTAGTCCTAGCACCTAAACTAGAGACAGAATCATGGTAGACGCTCCAAAACAAACAAAAATACTTATTTGAAAGAATGAATTAATGAATTAGATGTTTCATACCCAAACAAAAGTTTAAAGTCCAACTGTCCATTTTACAGATGGGAAAAGTGCAATCCAAGGAGGAATCATTATTGTCTAAGAGAGTCCAGCTTATTGTGGTAAAGTGATCAGTCGATTTAGGATACCTTTGCTCGCAGTTCAGTGCTTGTACCTAGACCCAATGCCAGCCTTTAAGGAGGCCAAAATATTGGCAGCACCTTGCAAAACATGCAAGAAATAAGCAAGAAATACAAGGTAGTTTAAAAACAGTTCATATACGGTGTGCCAAAAAATGTATACAAGTGGACACTGGTCAACGTTGCTCAAGCAGTAGTTCGCCGTAATCAGAAGTGTCTGGACGCTGATGGTAACCACTTTGAGCAGCTCTTGTAATTGCAGAAGTCAAATGTGACTTGTATTCATCTTTTGTTATTGGGATATATTGAGTAGTACATTTTAATACAGTTTCCCTTTCTTAAAATGCATATACATTTTTTGGCACCCTCTGTATATCGATGGACTTGAGGTTCCTAACGGGCAATTAGCTTGCTAGACAGAACCTTGGGATGAAGGTAATCCTAAGTCACATGTGATGTGCACATAGTGTGTGGACAGTTACACCTGGCTGGGTCTTCGAACCTGAGTTTCCTCATATGTAAAAAGGGGATGATTGTAACCACCTCCCAGGGTGCTTGTGGATATTAATTCAAACCAGCTGGCCCCTAGTAGGTGACCAATATATATTTATGGTTAGGCATATGGGGCTGAAGAATCGAGCATGTCCAGTGTTGGAAAATAGGTATTATTTGTGGCTCAGTCTATGGATTTAGGTGGATAAGCATCTACATATGAGAGAGAGGGATTGGGGCTCTTGAGGAAAGTACCAAGTGAGCTTGCAGAAGAGTGGTTGCCAGGCAATGGCTTTCTAGGAAGTGGCCATTGAGATGCCTGTATGCTCAAGGAAAGTGACATTTGGTAGTCCTTTGTGGGGACACCAAAAAGGAGGAACTGAAGGATCGCTTGATAGAGAGGAATCATTTTTCTACGTTTTACAAGAAAGAGCAGAATTAAAATTCAGACTCTGGGGAGATCTATGGGACAGAGCTACGGGGCTGACCTCTCTCGCTGTGCTTTGAAGTATCATCCAACGGACTCAGAGCTGAACAAAAAAAGCTAAGTGGATACTCTCCTCCATAGTGCCACCTATCACCCTGGTGCTGCCGAGGTGAAGCTAACATACCTGCCAGTGGATACAATGGTGACTGGTTCCTGACGGAAACACTTCCAGTTCATTTGGGCACTCGGAAGACCGTTCCTACTGTTCCAGACACATTTTTCTTTCCTGAGACTCTTTGGGCCTCCTAGCCAGTAAATACAGCAGGGACAACACTTTCCAACCACCGTGTGGGTTCTGAATTCCTCCTATAAGCATCTCTATCCATCAGTAACTCAAACTCTGCCTCCATGTCTTCAGACAGAGGCCTCCCTACTTCCCAGGGCAGCTTGTTCTCGTCTGATTAGTTCTGACAGTCAGAAAGGGCTCACTTTATTGAGTGGGGCTTTGCTTTGCTGTCAGTGCTTTGCTGGCATTCTAGTTCTAGCCCTCGGAGCCATGTTTTCACGGAATTACAACCTATCGGGTTGTAGTGGTGTCTTTCTTTTGTTGTGGTGTTTCGGCAATCCAATACCTCTGAAAATGCCTTAGACTCCCCAGTTGGTATTTTTTCCCATCATCACATATATTAAATCAATCACCTTGTTTAATCATCAAGTCATAAATTCCACTTAAAACATGTTTGTTTGTTTTTTTTTAACTCAGGTGTGATTTGGTCCTTTTTTAAAAATATCAGTTCCTTCTAATTTACATTTTAACACTGACTTTGTTATTTAGGCGTAGAGGTGCTCCAAGCATGCTGTGTGGGAAAATCCTTGTTTTCTAACTCACTTGGGCCCAGTAGTTTTCAAATATTTTTATGGCAAGGAAATCTTTTTGTTACAAAGACGTACAGAATTTACTGATCTACTATTTGGGTAGCTCAATCTATAAACCTTTGATTTGGCATCCTTGATTATTTCCTTAAAATGTATTATTTGACTGGCCAGATCAATGGGATAAATTAGGGTCGGCAAACTTGGTCTGTAAAGGGCCGGATAGTAAATATTTGATTCTTTGTGGGGCCTACAGCCGCTGTTGCAACTATTCTTCCCAGCCATTGCAGTGTGAAAGCAGCCACAGACAACACATCAACAAATGTGTGTGACAGTGTTCCAGTAAAAAATGTATTTACAATACAGGCAGTGGACAAATTTGGTCTGTGGGTTCTCGTTTGCAAACCCCCGAGTTTAATTATTTTTGAGGACTTTGATACATTTCAGTTAAGGATAGCTTTAGATCCCCAATTCCTGGTATAGGACCAAAAAGTCAGTGAATGTGTGTTGAATGAGTTGAAGAAAATGTTATTTCCTAACTAGTTTTGAGCAGGGATGGGGGCTTTCTCCACAGGGAAACAAACAAACAAAAAGACTTAGCCAGGAATGTGGATTTAGGGGAGGCTCTGAGATGGCAGCACACTGGCTAATGCTAAAATATTTTTACAAGAAAAAAATTGGCAATTAAATGTAATATTACTTTCTGGGGAAGAACTTGTCCATTTTTCTCCCTAAAAAGATGCCCTGTGGCAGAGGGAAATGAGCAGAGGCCCGCATGTATATGAAGTGGATTTTAAAAACCAGCTCTGCTACTGACAGCTGTGTGTCCTGGGAAATCTGTCCCCTTCTCAGAGTCTCCGTGTTTCCATCTAAAGATTGAAGGCAGTACAAAGACGTTATCTGTGGTCCCTTGGAGCTCTCAAATTTTGTGATCTGAAAGAGAAAATTCATATAATTGCAATGTTTAATGGGATTTATGATAATTGGAAAATAATTGCTGCTCCAAACTTTTATTAATCTATATTTAGTTATGAGTCATGCTTTCACAATAGATGCTTTGGAAATAAGCAGAGAGACAAATCGATTAAACAGAATTTTAAATATTTTATTTATAGGCCGTTTGTGTAATCCCTAGAGCCCATGGGCATATTAAGATCATTTAAAATATCCATTACAACTTACGTGTTATGCTACAAAGTCCCCTTTTAGAATAGCTTGCCAAAGGATAAATAGGAAACATTTCTTGAGTAGCGACTACTGCCAGATTAATTGCGCTCATTACGCTTAATCCTTCCAGCAACCCTGCAAGGTAAGTACGCACTAGGATTCCTGTTGCACTGATAGAGAAGCTCAGAGAGGTTGAGGATTTTGCAAAGGGTCACTCAGCTAGTGAGTGCCTTTCTGCTAGGATTCAAAGCCAGGCCTTTCTGACTTTAAAGTCTGAGCACCTCCCAGGGTGCCACATCTCTGGAAAAGAACCTGTTTTGTGTTCCTTTTCAGATGCTCAGTGAAGGAGCCTTTGTTTTTCCTTGATATCCTATATTCTGTTATACCAGAACACAGCAAGTGGCTCCTGGTAAGGTGGTTTGGGTGAGGTAATACCTGTCCTTCACTGGTGTGGTGACACCAGAGTGGGCAGAGGATGTGGGAGCAGGAAGAAGCAGGGAAGAACCCAGGCAGGGTTTCCTGAAAGCTGAGTTTGTGTCCCACTCTGGCATGGGTTTGCCATGTGGCCTTGCTGGACTTGGGCCTCAGTTTCCTCCACTAGTGATGGCGATAGCAATACTCTCCGTCTTCCAGGTTGTCAGGAGGATAGTGGATACTATGACAGGGTTTTGTAAGGGACCAAGTGCACTACAGACTCCACAAAATCAAGATAATGGCATGGGACAGTGGGTCAGGAAGGAGGACACCGGACGTGAGATCAGGAACCCAGAAGCTAGTTCCTCTTCCCACCAGTGGTGCTGTGGCGTTGGGCCTCTCTCTGGGCCTCAGTTTCCTCATTTGTAAAATGACAGTGATGTCCTTGGATGACTACTCCAAAGCCCTTCCATTCTGACGTTTTGGATTCTGTATGGCAAGGCAATGAGATAGCTCAGGTGACTGAGGGCACCTCAGGTGACTGAAGGCATCTCAGGAAACTCCGGCTGCTCTGAATAAAATAAACCAATTGCATTCTAAGTTGCTTCCCTGATGGTAAATTACCATGACCCCTGCGTGGCCCTCTGTCCTCAGTAATGGTGCTCCATGAAGAATTTAATTTGCTTTTCTGAAAACGGACCGTTTATATAAAAGTTGGGTTATTCCAAGTATGCTTGCTGTGTTTCTATTTTTCCCTCTCAAGTTTCTACTCAGTAAGAAGCAGGTAGCTCCATTCCAAGAAGCTTCCCCTGGATTAGTTGCCCCCATTTCTCTGAACTTTATTCTCAAAAGAGACTTCAGAACTGTTGCTGGCGTTGGTGTAAGAATAAAAATACTATTACTTAAATGAACACATCTGGAAAATAGAAAGGCTTATATGCAAATTGTAAGCGGGGATTATTTTAGTCTATAAAATTAATTCAATGTCTGCGCTTGCAATTAAAATAAAACTATTAATATTTATAATCATGTTTTCAGAGATAGGTTTTTTGGTTTTTTTCTGCTTTTCTTCTTATCCCTCTGGGGTCGAAGTGCCCCAGGGACCCACTGGATGCTAGGACCCGTCAGCAGCTCTCTCACTAATGCTCTGGGGCGTGGAGGCAGACAGGGCATTCGCAGTGGGCACCCTACTTGTTAAGAGGCATCATTTCCACTTCACAGATGCCCTTGGGTTCACCTTTCCCAGAGCTGGCTGGGGATCATGTGGGGAGAGACAGACAGTGGCAGGCAAGAGAAATGCGCTCTCTCTCTCTCTCTCTCTCTCTCTCTCTCTCTCTCTCTCTCTCTCAGCTCAATGATTTCATCGCCTCACTATCCTCTGTATTAATTTGCTACTAACATAACTGAAGTGGTCCCAGAGTCCCCAGCCCCCAGCACCTTGATACTCAGACCCTTGTTTTGATTCTACTTCCAAATGATTAGTTGAAACAACCAATGTGATAAGCCACCCAGGAGTAAATAAATGCAGACATCCAGTAACCATCATCAGTCATGCTTTTAATAAACATTTACTAAGGGGCAGTGTTTATACAATATTTTTAAATGTACTCTTGGATTACGTCAGACCACTAGAGAGCTACGTATTTAGACTGTAGCATGTTTGACGCTCATGGAATTGCTTTATCGAAGGGTGCTTTGGCACATGTGGTAGGCTCCATTGAGTCAATCAAACACCGGAGTATTATTGAGAACATCACCCACCAGCATCCACAACATCCATTTGTTTCTTTGAAACAATGGGGGATGCTTGTGTCCTATCATGGTATCCAAGAAATGTGCATTCTCTAACAACTTTGAACAACTGCTCTGTTATCTTCTTGACCACATGGCTCTTTTGAATGTGGTCCCCTTTTTCCTTTGGCTGCGAGGAAGCTCAGAGAAATTGATAGTTCACTTCTATCAAGTGTTCAGGACTTTATACAATTTTTTTCCCATGCCAATTTTAACCCAAAATTTAAATTGTTTTTCTCTCTTTATTTTTCCAGTTTTCTACATTTTTAAGTCTACATGTTATGTGTGTTTTTGAAAATCACCTCCAACTCTTTCTGTTATGAGATCAGATTTGAGTTAAAAAACAAACAAACAAACAAACAAGCTGCAAAACGTGTTTCTTAAAGAAGAGGAGAACCACCCTTCACTTTTTCAGCCGTCATTTGTAACCTTGATTATCTACAAAACAATGGAGGCAACTCACATTTATCCCACACTTACCGTGGACCTACCACTTCTGGAGATGCTCTCCACACAACCCTGAGCATTAGAAATTGTCATCATCCATTTTACACGTGAGCAATCGAAAAAGCAAATTTAAACAATAAAAATATTATGAGGTGTGATCAAACAATACGGTGGATGTGTAAATTAAAAAAAAAATTACAGTAAAAGACGCATTGCCATGAATCCCACTCAAAAATACTCCCCTTCACTTTAAACATACTTATCCTATCTTTCTTGTCACTTTCTGAAGCATTTCTGGAAGTCCTCTTTTGTGAGTGTCTTTAGTTGCACTGTCATGGCTGCCTTTATATCCTGAATCATTTTGACTTTGGGGAAGACAGAAGTCACATGGTACCAGATCCCATAAATAAGGTGGATGAGGACACACCATTATGTTTTTGTTTGACAGAAATTGCCGTATACCAGGAGCAACGTGTGACGCGGAGCGTTGTCATGATAGAGGATGATTTACGGATGATACACTTTAAAACACACTTTCTCTCAATCGTAGTTCACACCCAACTGACTGCACCAAACAAGTTGAAACTTACCACACACTGTTACTAAGTTTCCACGAGCCGCTTCCCGTATTGAAGATGCCTGCCTTTCTGTTGGATGGCACTCGGCAGCAGCATTCACCATATTTATTGATCACAACAGAAAGGCTGTGTCACACATTGCTTCTGGTATGGCAATTTCTGTCAAACAGAAACATTATGGTGTGTCCTCATCCACCTCATTCACTGGATCTGGCATGGTGAAACTTCTGGCTCTTTCGCAAAGTCAATATGACCGTGAAAGGTAAACATTTTGAATTGATTCAGGACATCGAGGCAGCCATGAGAGCACAACTAAAGACACTCATGAAAAAGGATTTCCAGAACTGCTTCAGAAAGTGGCAAGAACAGTGGGATGACTGTGTTGAAAGCGAGGGGGAGTCTTTTGAGGGGGATTCTTAGCAATGTGTCCTTTACTGTAGTAATTATTTTTTAATTTAAATGTTCACTGTATTATGAGATCATATCTCATATATGTTACCTATGCAAATAATAATAAAAAGACACCAACAGAAGCTTACAATTGCCCATACCCTGTTGCAATTTTCAAAGAAGTTATCCAACCATTATTTCACTGAACTCAGCACAATTTGGAGAGATGCATGTTTTTACACATATGAGGAAATAGACTTGGAGGGAGTTTATCCCTGTTGATCCATTTCTTAAATTCAGACTCACTACTTTTAACCTCCTTCACAAGAATCAAATCCCAGCTATCCCCAAATTTCTACCTACTGGTGACTTTAAAAAGATCATGATTGTGCCTTTTCATCTCCCACCCCACTCTGCACCCCCTATGACCCAACTTTCTGTTGTAGCCTCATATATAACCATGGCAACAATGATGATACTGATAATACTTATTGCTGACTTTTTATTTAGGGCTGATTATATTCTAGACACTGTGCTTCATGATTTAATATAATCCTAAACCCATCCCTTAAAGGTAAATACGCTTCCCCTGGATCACATCTGCATTTTATAGACTATAAGCAAACACGTCCACAATCTCATAGCTAATTGGTGGAAGAGCCAGGTTTTAACCCAAGATATCTACCCCCATAGCCCAGGCTGAGAGATACAGAGCTGAAGACCATCTCATACAATCACCTTATTTCCCAGGAGAGTAAACACCTTCCCAAGGGCACAGAGTCTGTCCTCCTGCCTGTCTCACTGTCTTTCCTCCTTCAGTGAAACCTCATGCTCAGTGTGTCACTGAGAGAGAAAGAGACGAGAAGAGAGAGAGAGAGAGAGAGAGAGAGAGAGAGAGAGAGAGAGAGAGAGAGAGAGACCCTATAAAGGCAATGCTAAGCTTCAGACTTATCATTTTCTCTCTAGCCTCATCTTAAATTCTACCACCCTGGCTCCAGGCTTCATCCTTCCTCTGCCTCTGTCATCACCAGCCTCTCGCCTTCCGCTCCCCCAGTGGGATGGGCCTTCCTGCAGCCACCCCATGCCTTCCATCCAGGATCCTTTTTTAATCTCAGTCTAATTGGTTTGCCTGCCCTGCTGGGATGCTTAATTGGGCATAAGCATATTCCACAGATCCTGTACCATTGTGAGCTCTGACTTTTCCTCCAAGGAAAATTTGTTTGCTCTGTGGGCTCAGAAGGAAAGATATATTTTATGTTGCGCTCAACTCACTGAGAACTTACACAAAATTGTTCCTGGGCCAGCAGAACAGTTAGGCAGCATGACAAGCAAGGCTTTCTCACTGTCCTTTATTTTTCACTTTTCTGTAAGGTGGCAAGTTGCAGTAGAAAGGGCACTGAACTTGGAGTCCTGAGCCCTGGGTTTTGATTTCAGCCCTGCCAGCCCTTTGCTCTGTGATCTTGGGCAAATAACTCAGTGTCTCTAAAGTTCAGTTTTCCCATCCATGAATTGAGTTAAATTTGATGACTTCTATGAAAGAAGTCATACTGATGCTCTTAGAACAGGAGTCCTACACCCTGGGGGCTAAATCCAGCCTGATACCTTCTTTTGTAAATAAAGTTTTATTGAAACACAGACATGCTCATTCATTTATGTATTGTTTATGGTGACAAAGCCTAAAATATTTACTATCTGCCCCTTTACAGAAAATAAAAAAATTGCCTGCTCCTTGCCAAATCTAACATAGCCTTTCAAGATTTGTTGATTCCTTATTTGGATTTTTTTTTTCTATCACCCTTTCTTTCATCCCATCTCCTTAAGCAGGCCTACCTCCTTGATGTTCCCCAATTCTGACAAACACATTTCTACCTCAGGACCTTTGCACCTGCTGTTCCTTCTTAGATCACTCTTCTGACAAGTGGCTCCATGGTCTCTTCCTCATTTCCTTCAAGTCTCTCCTTCAATGTCGTCAAATCAGGAAGGCTTTTTCTGCTCATCTATATAAACCACACCCTCACCTCACCCCCGAGCATCCTGACCTCCTTCCTCTGTTTTATTTGTCTTCATAGCATGTATCTCCCTCTGACATGTAGCACACTTGTCTCTTTATTATCTGTCCACTCACCTGAATGCTTACTCCTTGGTTGTGGGGCCTTAATTTGTTCAAGTGCTGTGTCCTCAGATCTGGAAACATAGTGGTAGGCATTCAAATTGGGAAAACCTAAATCAATCATTTCAGCTGTAATGTTGTCTAAATCTACTTCTGAACAGATCTAGGTACAGTAAAGCCCTGTACTTTTAAGTATATCTTCTTAAAGAATATAAAATTGTAGACTCCTGTGACCAGTCCGATCTTTGCTCTAACATCCCTATGAAGGTCACAGAGTCACATTAACTCATTCTTTGCAAGTTTTTAGTCTGGCTTGTTGGCCAATCAGAACGGAGTTCATAGACTGAGATCTAATAACAAAGTTTGGCATACAAGGCCCTTCATCACGTGGTCCCTGCCAACCTCTCTGTCATTACCTCTTATCGTTTGTATATCCATGCATGCTCACACACACACACACACACACACACACACACACACGCGCGTGCGCGCGCGCGCGTGCATGCTTCACTCTCCAACTATCTTATCCTTCCTCATTCCCCTCCATTTTTGCACATGAAGCTTATTCTTCCTGAAACATTCTTTTGCTATCTTTGTCCAAATCCTTGTACAGGAGAATTCTTTGACACATCGACTCCCACCACAGCCCCTCCTCCAGACTATGTCTGATCTCCCCTTAGCTGATCCCTCTGTGATAAAACGACCATTGCAAACAGTACACCATAGTTTAATAGCTTTCCTAAACATCCACCTTTTTTTCCAGTAAGATGGAGCAATCCCTTTGGGTCAGGAACTCCGTGATATTGAACAGGCAGTGCCTGGCACAGAGACACTGCCTATATAACACGCCCCAGTGACTGAGCCCATCCCAAGAGCCTGGCACGTGCTCAGCAGGCCACCAGCAGCCTCTCACTGCTTTACATCTACCCTGTGAAGGACGTACTGGAAGCCCAGTGTCAGCTTCCTCCCTAGTTTTTTCAAGGAAGCAGCACAGATGGCCGGCCCTGTGTATATAGTGTGAGCATCAGGAAGCTGTTAGAAAAAAAAAGAAAAATGAAAGAAAAGGCGTTGAGTCATGGGCTTATAATTTGGTGCGGGGGGATCGCATTACTCCTTTGTATCAGCACTGGTTATATTATGGTTTTTATATTCTACCAATATCTACATTAAAAGAGTGATTTAAGAATCAGGATACCCGTTTTCTACTTTTAGCTCTACCACTAACTAGCTGTGTGACTTTCAACATGTTACTTAACCTCTCTGAGTGTAAGTACTTGTTAGTTTTGAGGAATGTAGGCATATTCACTTACAAAAAATAGTAACCCAAGGTTGTAAGTTGTACATAAAACTGATATATCGGTGATATGGTTATATAATATTTAATATAATGTGTAAAATTATTCATCTATTAAATGGTATATGTCTATGGAAATATATGTATGCTTCTATGCATACATATAATTCCATAACTAATGTATATATAATTTTATAAGTTTCAGGGATAAGCTGATGAGGAAAGACTCTTTTCCTCAGAAATAGCTGATGGTTCTCCTTGCCTTTTATTGCTCATCTAATGCTGAGTAATAAATTACTCCACACCTCAGTGGTTTAATACCACAGTATTTATCATCTCACAGTTTCTGTGGGTCTGGGGTCTGGGCGTGGCTTAGCTGCGTGCCCCTGCTCTGGGTGTGCTGTAGTCATGCAGAGCCCCAGTGGGAAGGACCTGCTTCCAGCTCACGCATGGGTTACGGTTAGGATTTCATCTCCTTGTGAGAGCTCGGTTCCTCAGAAGCTACTGGCCTGAGGCTTCTCTCACTTCCTCTCCCTGAGGGTCTCTCCTCAGAGCTTCTCACAATGGAAGTAAGAGAGAGGGAGAGAGAGACAGAGAGAGAGACACAGAGAGAGAGAGACAGAGACAGAGACAGAGACAGAGACACAGAGTGAGAGAGACAGAGAGACAGAGAGACAGAGAGTTGCCATATTCCATAACCCAATCACGAAAGTAACATTCCATCCCTTTCATATTTTATTCATTAGAAGCAAGTTGCTGGATCCATTTCCTCCCACACTCAATAGGAATGTGAACACCAGGGGTCTGGGGTCATTGGCGGTCATGTCACAGACCACTTACCAGAGCTATAAAATTCTCTTCAGCTGCCTCTCACATCCCCCACCCTCTCCCCATGTCTGGTGACTCCACTTGCTCCATCTTGTCTCCTTTCACACCCCCTTCTTCACATACTCCTCCTGTCCTGCTCAGCTATTCCCATAATGTATTATATATCCCCCTCTCACTCAGTCTGCTCCTCCCCTTTACGCCATGTGGGTGGTTGTGTGTGTGTGTGTGTGTGAAACAGCATTGCTGTTTATCTAAATCCCACACAAGCTTCAAAACTATAGTTCAGATATGACATCTCTCTGAAGTATCCCTTAGAGACCTGAGAAGTCTGTGTTCCTTCTTCTGCATCCAAATCCTTAAGTTTGGATACACGAGAAACGTCTTCTCTTCCCTGCCAGACTGTGGGCTTCTTCAGGATGTGGGCTGTGACGTGGACATCATACTTGATGGGTGTCCTGCAAGAATTCATTGAGTGCAGCAGATTGACTATTTAAGTACCTGTGGTATGTAAGGTACTGAGCTCACTTGATTTAGAATGTGAACTGTGTTCTGAATGATGGACAGAGATTCCTTTAGCAGGTACAGACCATCAGCTCTGAGACTTGGGAATGTATTTTAGTTTGAAAGTTTTTTTCAGACCGACTGTCCTCTGCATCAGGGGTCAGACTCCACCACTGAATGACCGGGGCATATTCTGGTGTGATTCTGCATCCTGCTCCAGGCCCCTTCCTTCATTTGTCTCCCCTATCTTGTGGCAGGAGAGAGAGACCTTTTCATTAAACTCTGGTTCCCATCATTTATCTAGGCTGACCTTGCAGTCCTCGTGGCTGGTCTGTTTTTCTCAAGGGACCGGGAGCTTGTAATTCAGGCGGGTCAGGGGGCCGGTAGTGCTGGGGGAGCTTCGTCTTTGGTCGGAATGGAGGTCATTTTAAGCAAAGGAACCTGAACCAAGGCCCTTTACATTTCTACTGGTATACTGTGTGCGTGCTCCTTGCGCATCGTCCATGAACCTTTAATGATGCACATGTCTGGGAATTTGAGAGGAAACAAAATTATAAAACTATTTTTCACACTGGATTGGTGCCTGGCAGTTTCCAAAGGTATTTTCACACCGTACGTTTCGTGTACGCTGTGCACCAGCAATAAGAAATAGATAATGTTATTTGGATTTCATAGATAAGAAACGTAGGTCCAGAGAAGGGACACACTCTGCCCAAGTTCACAGCACAGTTTGTGAGAGGCAGCGCGAGATGCTGAGTTGAGCTCCCCAATTCAGTGCTCTTGGGTGTCGGTCTCCTCCATCACTAGTGAAGGGAAGAATGGAAATGGGAAAGTCCCCCACATGCTCTTCAGAACACAGCTTAATTTCTTCCAAATTGTAGTTGCTCAATGAATGCGTGTTAAAATTTTGAATCAAATTTAGCTCTGGGCTTATTATTGATTTTGTAATTGTCTTATAGTAGGTCTCATTGCTTTGTGCCTCAGGTCTTGTCCATTGTTACATAGACTCCGTCCCTCCCTCCCTCCCTTTTGTCCCATCCATCCATTCATTTACTCATCCAGCTAGCATCCTGATGGACCCCACCACGTAACATGCACCATGCATGTAAGAAGAGTCCATCTCTATGGTACCATTCACATTGTAGTGAGAGAGATGGATAAGCGCCTAGACAACAAAGGTTTTTGTATCCCTGATGCTCTGTAAATAGCATGAGAGCACGGCTGTGTCTGTTGAGTTTACCACAGTATCCTGGGGATGAGGGCAGTGCTCAATAAATGTTTGTTGGCTGAAGAAGATTGAGACTCCAGATATAAGTATCACTTGACAAATAGTAAAAATAATGGTAGTCATTGTCTCCCATCTCCCCAAAGGGGAGATGCCTGGCTGGGGTGGGTGGGGTGGACTTTGGCTCGGGGTTGGAGGTGGTAAGTTGAGGAGTCTCGCTCATCTCTCCTGCCCAGGGAGTTTGCCCGTTGGAAGGTGAGGAACACAGCCATCGAGAGGAGAGACCTGGTCCGTCACCCAGTGCCCCTCATGCCAGAGTTTCAAAGAAGCATCCGCCTGCTTGGCAGGAGACCCACCACTCAGCAGTTCATCGAGACCATCATCAAAAAGTACGGCACCCACCTCCTCATCTCGGCCACCTTGGGAGGTAGGTCAGCAGTCACTGGGCCAGAGCCTGGTCGTCACGGGGTCTGGGACGGAGTGGAGGCTGGGATGCCCTAGGATCAAAGCTGAATGAACATCTCTGCCATCATACTTTATTCCAAAGGGTATGTTGCCAGATAAGCCAAATTGTCTTGGTTCTTGTGGTCAGTTGTGGACCGTTGATTCTGTTCTCTGGGGCAGTCTGACTGGACAGCTTACTGACTTTTGTGGAAACCTGGCTTCACCTTGGAATTCGCTCAGTTCGTTGGGAATGCTTAACCTGATGGTTAGATTAGTTCCCTTTGGAATGTAGGCTCACCTGGGGGAATAATTAAACTTCCCATGTTGTTTAGAGTCTTTCTTTGGTTCATTTTAGTCTGCTCTAGGGCCTGATAACATGAGGTTGGCAGGCATTTTACAGATAGGGTATCATTTGTATCTCACATGGGCTTGGAGTAAGTTATCTGGAAAGCAGACTCAGTGTTCCACCCTGCTCAGCCTTACCCATCCTTCCCATCAAGCCCAACCAATCTTTAAGAAAGTAAGGAGAAGAGGGGAGGATAAAAGGGAGGAAAGCAACCAAAAAGGAAAGAAAACAGGAAATGGTAAAGACCAGTGCATTTAGATGCGTATGGGTCCTGCCTGCACGCATCGTTTTACATTATCAACTACAATCCTTTGGACTTCAGTTTTCTACCACAATGACCAGATCCACTGAAATGTGAGCCCCTGTGGTGGTGGAGCACCAGGCCAGCTGCTCAGAGAGCTGCTAAGTTGCATTTGGATGTGACCCATGGCAGCTGTCAACAAGATGGGTGTATTGACGGAGGCAAGGTGGGTGGACTGAGGTATAATTATAACAGTTGATCTTCTCCTGCAGAGGAGGGATGAGTACCACAAGCTGGAGAGATTCGTACACATTTCATGGAGGGAGTCGCAGGCTAGCTTGACAGGAGTTGGATAGATGGAAGGAAGATACAAAGCTGAACACACAGTATGCATTTTGAGGAAGATCAGATTAGGAATTTGATGATGTGGGGAACATGGATGGAAACATTGGTTTGGCAATTCGTTCATTTTTACAATGACAGACACTACTTCTTGAATATTTGCCCATCGCAGTCATTATTTCTCAAAAACTGCAAAGTAAGTTAAAGTATCTCCGTTCTATAGATAAGGAAGCGAAGGATCAGGAGAGGTATGGCTAGTAAGTGACAAAGCTGAGTTTTGTGTATGTGTGTGTTTTTCATTCAATTTATTTAAACAAAAGCAGTTCACCCTAAATTTATCATTTAGGGATTTCTGTCGGGAAAGTCTGCGTGGTTTTTGACCAACATCAGTTATCTGTTCAATCGACTCATTCACCCACTCACTCATGCATTCCCTAAACCAAGCAACATGTAGTTGTTGCTTGATGCTAGTCAGATATTAGGTTAAGTAGGACTTTGAATGTTAAATCATGGAGTTAAATCATTCTATTGTAAAGTAAAAATGAAACCATGCCTACAATGAGTGTTGCATTAACCTGTCCCCTTTTCTTTGAATTTCTCCTACTTCCCATTTCACCTGAAAAAAAAAAAAAATTGTGCCCAATTCAGTTCTTCCATTAGAAGCTGTGTTCTGTCCAAGTCTCTGGGAAACCCAAATAACAATGACCTTTCTTTTGCAGTGAAATATATTTTTAATAATTTCTCCAAAAGGCGGGGTGGTGAATCACAGAGCCTTGTTCCTGTCCTGTTTTTACAGCACGGCGTTTTACGATATACACAGCTTTGAATTAGATTCTGATGTAAGACAGCAGGTCCTAAAGGTTTCCTCAGTGTGTGTGGGGGGGAGGGGGAATATTTACTGTTGATTGAACATAATGTGCCAGGCACCGTGCGATGTCCTTCTTACATCATCGTTTCATTCATTCTTTCATGGAAAAATATTTCTTAAGGTCATTTTTGTGCAATGGGAAAGAAAGGAGGTGGTGGGTTGTAGTGAATGAAAGGGCAGCCTGTAGAGTTTGATGGCCTGGTTCCAATCCTGACTTCTGCTCATCACCAGGTTAGCGTCACCTTGGCAATCCTCTAAGGTTCCTCTTGTATAAATAGAAATAACTATAGTTCTTCCTTAACTTATATAGTGAAGATTAAATGAAATGTGCATTTAAGGAGCTTAGAATAGTGTTTGGCACCTAACAAATCATTGCTAGTGTTGTCATTCTTAATATTATTATTGTTATCATTTAGTGGGGTTATGGAACTTGGGGACTCGGGATGAAAGCCCATTCCTACCACTCACTAGATGAATGGGAGACATTGAGAAAGTCACTTTTTCTGTCTGGATATCAGTTTTCCCATCTAAGTATAAGGAGGTGCAGGAAATTTTATTCACTACTTTTTCCTAAGGAGAACACTGTGTTCATTTAGAAGTACTTTGATAAGCTGTTTGAGATGTCAGGTAAGTTCCTAAGGGCATACTCAAACAACAAAAGATGATCTGTAAACTGTCACATATGGGACAAGTAAATGCATTTGTATGGCTCCCGAGGGAGAAGGAAGAAGAAGGCAAGGCAGTGAGAAAGAGGAAGTGGAGCCGGTGGGAGGGCTGACAACTAAGACATTTCCAGGGGATACTCGAATTTTTGGTGAAATCTATTGAACTCCTAAAATGCTTGGTATGAGTGGTTTTCTTATGGAGGGTGGTGATGGGAAAAATTGGGGGTCTAAAATGACTGGAATACCAATTTCCCTTAGTCCCTTGTAAGGTCATATTTTGAACCAAAGGAAACACCTTGGAGCCTGGGTATCTGTGTGATATGTGTGCTTACGCTTGCATGCATGCATAGACAGATGAGTGCAAATGCCTACTTCTACTTCAGCATAAGTTAATCTGTACATGGACAGATACACATATCAGTACATACACACTCATTGGACTCATGCATATGGATGCAATGTACACATGTATGTGTATATGTGACCTTGCACATGTATGTACATGTATGTATATTGCATGAATATCTTTGTATGCATGTGGGTTCGTGATTTGTACTTGTGTGTATGTCTGTGTGTCTGTTCATTGTTCCCCACCCTGCATTTTGGGACATCACCCCTTGGCTAAGAGGAAGGCTGAGAATAAATTCACGGGGCTCAGAGGAAAGGATGAGGGATTTGCCAGAGGCCTAAAGTTCAGACATCCCACCCCCTATCTGGAAGTAGTATCTATCCCCTATTGACTCAAAAGGTAATGTGATCAGCTCCCACCTCATCCCGCATCCCTGTGTGTCTGAGTCCCACTTTGTTGCCCTCTGAAAGACGCACCACAGAGAGACAGGCAAAGCCCCTGGAGGACAGAGCCTGAGGAAGGACCTGTGTGGGGCAAAGAGCCAATTTGCAGGAATGCCCAAATGGGAAAGCAACTCTACACAGAACATTCTCTTAATATACAAGAAATCGAGTCTTAATAATGCAGCAAGAAGTCCATTAACCCCTCTGATGTAAGGTTTGCCGCTGCCAGTTCTCAGTCCAGAGGGAACTGAGCTTCTTTCACCTTCTCTTTCACAGGCCCCTTGGAGAGCCTGAGCTGATTCTTGGAATATTTATTTCCTCTGCTGCTTGCCTCTAACTTCTAGCATATTTACTTATTTAATCATTTCCCTTTCCACCCGTCCATCTATCTGTCCATTCAATCATCTATCCACCCATCCGTCCATCCATCCATCTATCCATTTATCCTTCAAACAATCACTGAACATCCGCTCTTCATCTGATCTGGAAGAAGCACTGGAAACATTGCAGAGAAGAATCCGATGGAGTCCTTGTTCCCCCAGGTCACCACACACCACCCCTGAAGTGCTCAGTGGGCACACCTGGCCATTGGCTCCCCTATTGCACATCATGCATGTGATCCCTCCGTGACTCTAGAATGAGGACAGTATCTTACTCATTTGCCTGCCAAAGAGCTCTGCACCCACAGTGCTGAGCTCTGCACACATGCTTGTTCAACTAAACTGAATGGACAAGCTAGGGAATGATAGAGGGAAGGTGATGGCATCTCTCTTGCAGTGGGGTATGGTTGGGGAAAGCTCACCAGGAAGGTGATGGCTGAGCAGGTTCTGAAGAGTGCCTAGGAGCATGCCAGGTCAAGGACAGAGCAGGGGGAGTGAGATGAGTTGACATTTGAATTGGGCCCAGAAAGCTGGATAGGATTTAAACAGTCAGACATTTAGGGCAGGGACAGAATGGCATTCTAAGCAGAACACAAAGAGGCTGAGGAAAGCCTGGGAAGAAAATTGGTAAGAATAAATCATGGAGGCAGAAGGAATGGTTTGGATGGAACGCATAGAGAGAGACGGCGTTGAAAAGACAGACTGCAGGCTGCATGTGGAGAACTCTGGCAATGGAACTCTATGTTCTAGAAGGAGCCGTGGAAGGATCTGCGGCAGAAGAATTAAACTGTGGGTCAGGACTGTGCCACTTCCTGCGATAACCACTGTCCTTCTGAAAGTAAATTGTTTTTTCTCTTCAACTGGAAAAAATCATCAGCATTCTAAAGACATTTCAGTTATTTTAGATATTAGGCTTTGGTCCTCAAAAAGTATTGGTAATGTTAGTTCTCTAGCCTACTGTATTGGGTTGACTAGATGTAAGCCTAAATCTCACCCAGTTGATACTTTGCAGTCATTAGATAATGGTGCTTAACGCTTCCATAGTGCTTACTATGTACCAGGAGGGCTCAGACACTGTATGTGATTAACTAATTTAATCCTATAACAACTGTATGAGGCAAGTACAGTTAGTGTTCCCAATTTTACCCAGGAAGAAACTGAAGCATGGAATGGGTAAGTGACTTGCTCATACACTAGTTCAAGCCCCGGCAGTCTAGTTCCAGAGATGGCTTTTCACTGCTCTCCAAAGAAGTTTTGATTGCTACAATGAACCAGACACTGACACTGGGGCTTTACATGTAATGATTAATTTATTCTTCTTAATAACTCTATGGAATATGTGCCATCCTTCTCCTAAGATTGTTAATGTGTAATCTGAGGAACTGAGAGGTTAAGAAATGTCCCCAAGTTCACAGTTTGTGGAGGGAGAAACCAGATGTACAATTTTCAGATTCTATTAGTAGACATATGTGGAGCTTCCTGTCTGCAGGTCTGGTGAAACATCTTGTTATCCAAAATAAAATAAACCATAAATTTATATGGTTATTAATTTATGCATGTCTTTCTAAAGAAAATTTCATGGAGTAAAATGTCGAAGTTTACATATTCATCTCTCTCTCTCTCTCTCTCTCTCTCTCTCTCTCTCTCTCTCTATCTCATCTCCCCCTCCCTATGTCTAATTTTTTTGCCATCTCCACTCGCCCCCAGATGTAGCCTCTTCTCCATTGCACTCTCAAAATCACAGAACCTGGTGTGTATGTAGGTATTTAAGAAGAAAAATGGATGAATTAAGTATTTACTGTCTACTGTATGCTAAGCACTGGGCTTTGTACAGGGTAAAGAAGTGGCTAACAGACAGTGCCTGACCAAAGAGCTGGCAGTTTAGTTTTTTTCTCTCTATATACAGGCACAGTTTTTGCTTTCTAGCTATCTCTGCCTCTAAAGTATCTTTCTTTCTTTCTTTCTTTCTTTCTTTCTTTCTTTCTTTCTTTCTTTCTTTCTTTCTTTCTTTCTTTCTTTCTTTCTTTCTTTCCTTCCTTCCTTCCTTCCTTCCTTCCTTCCTTCCTTCCTTCCTTCCTTCCTTCCTTCCTTCCTTCCTTCCTTCCTTCCTTCTTTTTCTTTCTTTCTTTCTTTCTTTCTTTCTTTCTTTCTTTCTTTCTTTCTTTCTTTCTTTCTTTCTTTCTTTCTTTCTTTCTTTCTCTCTCTCTCTCTCTCTCTTTCTCTCTCTCTCTCTCTCTCTCTCTTTCTTTCATTCTTTCTTTCCTTCTTTCTTTATGTTATCTATTATCTATGTATCTATGTATTATCTATCTATCTATCTATCTATCTATCTATCTATCTATCTATCTATCTCTTTAGCCATCCATCCATCCATCCATTTATCCATCCATTTGTCTTTCTAGGAAAGGGTAGCAGAAGGAGAAAGAGAAAGGAAAGGAGAAAGGAAGGAGGGAAGAGGAGAAGGGAGAGATGAGAAGAGGAAAAGGAGGAACTGGATGATGATGAGGAAATAGGAGGAGGAGAAAGGAATGGGAAGGGACCATCTATGGCAAATTCATCAATTTATGGAAGAGACTGAACCTCAAAAAGAGGAGGTGAGCTGTAAGATGATGCTGGTGAGAACTACTGAAGTGGATTAGTAAACTTGATGACTAAGTTTTTCCATGATCCTTATCTTAATGGAGCTTGGTGCTCACAGCCACTTATGGACTAATTCTCTTTCATTGTGTTTTTGATTTTCAGAAGCAGAAGGAAATTTGGGCAAAATTATTGGGAGGTTTGAGGGTATGTGCAGCCTCCAGGCCCTGAAGCTATTCCTGCCACCCCAAAGCTGGACAGGCTGCCTGAGCTTCTTTCCTTTCCATGCAGGGGAGGAGGCCTTGACCATGTACATGGACAAAAGTCGCCTCGACAGGAAGTCAGGGAATGCCACTCAAAGTGTGGAAGCTCTGCACCAGCTCGCGTCGTCCTACTTTGTCGACCGTGATGGCACCATGAGAAGGCTCCATGAGATCCAGATATCAACTGGAGCAATCAAGGTATGGCTTGCGGTGGATTGGGGTGGCAGGTTCCTAAGACAACAGCATTACAGGTGTGAGAGTCGGTGGGCAGGTACGATCCCTGGCTTCATACCCACCTACCGAACAGTACCTCCTGCCCACCGTTCTGACTGATGTGGTCAAGTGCCGTCTAATAGCTTGGACATCATCATTAGGGTGAGCATATGTACTGATTTACTGGGGCTGCCCTGCCTACCGTCACAGCATAATTGGCAACAATCCTCTCCTTCACTCTCAAAGTTCCCCTGTATAGATGATATTCAGGCTCCCTTCCTCAGTGAAGAAACTGATGCAACAATGGGTAAAGGATTTCCCTCAAGGTCACAGAGCTAGTGGGAGTCGGATTATGATGCCTAGGTCGATACTTTTTTTAACACCTGTGTTTTTCATTCCCCACCCCCATTTTACAGATGGAAACTCTGAGGTCCAAGGGTCATACAGGATTCCGCAGATAGAGAATACTTTAACAGGGGTAGAATTCTAGTCTCTAGACAGGAGGTTCATGAATATTTTCTGTAAAGGGACAGATAATAAATATTTAAAGCTTTGTAGGTCATATGGTCTCTGTTGCTACAATGCAATTCTGCTGCTATAGCACAAACATTAGCCACAGACAATATGTGAACAAGTGGGTGTGGCTGTGTGCCAGTAAAACTTTATTTACAAACACAGGCAGTCTGTCATGCTCACCTACACTAGTGCTAGCCAATTGACCCAAAATGATAGAAATGCTCTATATCTGTTCTGGCGAAGACAGTAGCCACTAGTCATATGGGGTTATGGAGCCCTTGACATGTGGCTACTGAGGACCTAAATTTGTAAGTTTATTTCATTTTAATTAATTTTAAGTTTAATAACCACACTGGATAAAGCAACTCTAAACTTTCAGTTCAGTGCCTTAGAGCACAAGAACTTAAAAAAACAAAACAGATTCCATTTTAGATGCAATAAATTCAGGGATTATCTTTACAAAAAGACTAAGGGAAGACATTTTTGATGTAATGGATTCATTCTTCTGATGGTTTCAATACAGAGGTTTTGCACCTCAAATTTTCTTAAACAAGATTATACCTGCCCTTTACTTCTCAATCTTCAGTCTAGTTTTTTTTTTTTTTTTTTTTTTTCTTAATAAAATGCAGACCTGGCCTTTATTAAGACTTTCAAAGATATTATTAGGGAAAAAAAGTGTATGTGGGGGTGGGGGTGGGGAGGCAGTGTCACGGAAGATGCAGGCAGATGAGTCAGAAATTGACCAAGGGAAGAGAAAAATGTGGGAGGGAGAGAGTTACTGAGGAGGGAGGTAGGAAGGAGAGAAATAAATCCGATGAACAAACCAAGAGCCACTTAGCTGAGAAGAATCGCCTATATTGGGGGATTATGTTGTTGGGGAACTTGGCACAGAGAGACTGATCTTTATGAAGCCCTCAGAGTCAGAGAGAAGCGAAGGTCTGGTTTTCATTATCACCAAATGGTTCTCTCCCCACTGGACGGGGTGCTGAATTGAGATATTGAAGTTCTGTCACAGGACAATGCTCTTTTGGGCATCCTGGAAGCGCAACCTGCCTCCTTATGAAGAATTTCTCAGAGAAATTGCAGCGAAGCCGCTCAAGAACCCATTCCTAGAGTAGCACTGCCTACCACACTCAGTCTGGGACTTGGCTTTTTCTTGACATTTCTTGATGGTACCTCAAGGCCTAGCTGGCTGGAATGGGTTTCATTGCCAGCGTTGTTTAAGTAAGACACACAGCTGACCCAGGTGGGGCTTTTTTTCCCATGGTTTTCTTTTCCTGGGTATCCTTGGCAAAATTAATTGGTAGGTTTGACTCTCACTCAATAATACTGGTGTTATAATAACTATGTTATTATTCTGTTCACAAAAGAAAAAAATGATACAATCATCTAACCACTACCCTGTACACCTGAAACTAACATAAAATAATGGTGAATGTCAACTATAATTGAAAAATCAAAAATAATAATAAAAAAGTTTTTAATGAAAAATATTAAAAAAAAATAAATTATTTATTAAAACCCCAAAGCTAATGATCCTGCATTTATCTACTGTTCCCTAAGTGCTAAACACTTCAAAAACATGATCCCTTTCGCTATCAAGGTGGGTGAGAGTATTACTAACATTTTATAGATGGGGACATTGAGGCTTAGAAAAGGCAATTACTGATCCAAGGCTTCATGCCTGGAAAAAAGCAGAGCTGGCTTTTGGAGATCCCTGTGGCTGTTCCCAAGTCATAAATTCCCAAAACAGTCAATGCTGTGTCTTTATAGTTGGGTGCAAATCTCAAAACAACTGTACAAGTGCCTGTAATAACTAATGGGAAGTGAAAGCTAAAGGGACAAAGAAAACTCTTTTCATACTAAACCATTCCTATTTCAAGGTTATCTTTTCTGAATAGTTGTTCCCCTTTTGTCTACCACCTCAATTATTTTAAAACAACGTTTGGGAAACACACCTCCATAGGATTGGGGTGTTTCATACTGCGGCGGTGCTGATTGTGTTCCTTGCAAAGCTTTTGTTGGGGGGAAATGGGGATAATTTTATTTTTCTTGCCTAATCGTAGTAGTGCATGCGTACTTATTACAATTTATAGAGGCTTTTGACACTGATATGCCCATTTTTGAGCATATGCCATGTGTCAGGCACTTACACCCATCATGTCTAGTCTCACAACCTTCCTGGGAAGGATTTACGAGCTTCAGGTTGTTGAAGCTTAGAGAACTGTTGTGACTTCTTTAGGTCACAGAGCAAATAAATGGCACAGCCAGGATTTCACACTGATTCTCCTGAGTCCAAAGCCCATGCTTAGGAAATACACTACTATACTGCTTTCACTTTTTAGTTCATGTAATACTTAAAGTGACTGTATGAAGTGAGTACCACAGATAGAACCTGGCATTCTGGTTCCAGTCTGTGTGCTTGATGGGCCTGCTATCTTGTCATCTGCTCGGTGGCAGCCAGGCATGGTCCTTTGCACAGGCAGGATGCTCAGGAAGTGGCTGGTGGCTCAGGGCAGGAGACCGCTCTGTTGGCTTTGCCCTGCCAGGGGCTGACTCTGCAGAATCCATCCCAGACAAGGGCGTCTGCCTCACGTCTGTCACCCTTGATGTCCCTTACAGGTCACAGAGACACGCACTGGGCCTCTGGGCTGTAACAGCTATGACAATCTGGACTCTGTGAGTTCCGTCCTTCTGCAAAGCACGGAGAGCAAACTGCACCTTCAAGGTAGGGTTCTGGTGGCAATGGTGGGACCAGAGGGTGGGGGTGGGGGACGGACGGGGAAAGCAGCATGGGAAGAAGGCATGATGTGGAAGGAGAATGCAGAAGAAGAGAGACAGGGAAACCAGTGAAAACTACCAACATGGAAATCAAGACAGTCATGATATAATGTCCTTTAAAAAATTTTTAACATATACAG
The DNA here is from genome assembly GCF_964194185.1 of Rhinolophus hipposideros. Lineage (NCBI taxonomy): Eukaryota > Metazoa > Chordata > Mammalia > Chiroptera > Rhinolophidae > Rhinolophus > Rhinolophus hipposideros. Next base: position 70,000,568 of record NC_138057.1, on the reverse strand, counting down.
GACATTAAATTCATGGTTATTAATTAGTATTCAGATATAGAACCCAAAGATGGGAGCTTTAGCTGATCATTTGGATGAAAACGTCTACATGGTGTTATTTTATAGATGATCCAGATCTAATAGATATTAAAGTTTCATATCATATCATCTGAATTTCCTACATAATACAGTTTGATTTCCAATGTATTTGGCAGGTGTTATTTGAATTCCAAGAACCGTAGGGAAATTTAGGGAATTTTGGGGCCTATGTAATTGTCTTTCTCCTTATTGGTCAATCACTCGTCGTCTTCAATATATTCGTATACACATGTGTTCGTGTATGTGTATGTGTGTGCTTTTAGCAGAGTTTGCAAATCAGAACACTCAGGGCTGGCTGGCCTGGACAGAGACAGATGCTCTTAGGCATTGCTGCTGAGACTATAACAATTATATGGATTAATTTGTCGATATATATATGTATACATATATATATATGTATATATACATATATATAAATATTTGTATTCACTTAATGTCTATTATACGTCAGGTTCATGTTAGATTCTCCCTATATACTCATAACCGTAAAGAAATTATGCCCTTTAACATAGTCATTTTATCCTTATTAATTCATCATAAAGAGGAGAGGATATTATAGGGGAAAATGGATCAGGCTTTAAGTACAGATAGTTCTGTTTTAAAAAGCATACTTTATAATAGAAAAAGAGACAATGTAAATATCTAAATTTTCCACATGAGGAGCCTACATGAATTAATGTAGCACCCATACAACATAGTATTAGGCAGGTACTAAGATGTTGTTTATAAAGAATTTCCAAGAATATGTGACAATGATGTAATGTGACAATGTGATAATGTGATAATGTTAATTTAAAAAATGGATGGTTTCTGATTGAATGTATGGCATGATATTAACAATGTAAAAGGATAAGGAAAAGTAATATTGCAAGGAAATATGCCAAGATGTTAAAAGAGGTTTGGATTGTTAGGTTATAGATGATTTATTTTGAGCTTCCAGTTCCGTTTCTAACTTTTCTACAGTGATCATGTATTAACTTCATAGTCAGAAAAAAAATGACATGCTTTAACTTTGAGCAGACTAAAAATGTGACCTTCTAGAAAAATATATGATAAAGGTGATGTTGGATGTCAGAGGGAGGAAAGTTGGGTTAAGATTGGCAGGTAGAGCTAAGCAGAGCTTAATATGACTTTTACATCCTTGGCAACTCTTTGATTCAGGCTCCTGTTACAGAAGATGGTTGGAAAATGGTGCAGGGAGAGCTTGGAAGTGTCACTTGGGAGCAATGAAGGAAAATGCTCGGGGAAATTCAGGCCAAGAAAGTGGTTTAGTGTTAAAACAAAACACAGCCTCAAATACATGAAGAATAACCCTACCCCCTTTAGTAGAGAAAAGAAGAGACAGATGGGTTTGGTGATTCCTCATAAGAAAGTAGATAAAAAAGACAGATCTGCCTTGGGTGTGCCAGTAATCTTAATACCTACAGTGACCCTGCAAAGTGCCAGCAGGGTTTGACTCCAGGAAGTTTAGCTTCAGTCTGCATTTCATCACCCTGCTGTGCACATTGGAGGTGGAGAGACCTGTGAGTTATAATTGGAATAAATTTAGAAGGGATTAACAGGATGTTACTAGGAAGTTATTAAGATCTTAGGGACATTTAGAGGGTGATTTACCACGAAGCTGATGAAGCTTGAGGTCCAGGGCTCCCTCACCATCTAAATCCTCAACTTTTCTCATTCTAAATATTCACTTTCATACCTGATTTTTGAATTTCTTTTCTCCATAAGCAACTAAAGTCTAAGTCTCGGTCCTCCAAAACCCAGCTCTGCCATTGGTTGCATTACTAGAAATATATTATCCACAACAAAGGAGGTAACAGCTTGTCCTATTCTAGATTGGTCAGAGCACACCTGGAGGATTGGACTCAAGTCTGAGCGTCACACTTTCAGAGGGTCATTAGGAAACTACAGTGTGCCTGAAAGAGGATATCTTATGATAAATAGACAAATAGAAGGTTGCCTTGGAACAAAGTGACTTGATACCTACAGGATTGTCTTGCAGAAAAGATAGTCAACTTCATTAATATGGATAAAATGGGCTAACTGCACTACTTACACAACACTACAAGGACCCCAGCTTTAACTGAGATAAAATAGATCTCAGTTTAAACTCAGTATAAAATAGATCTCCTAATGCACATTCACACCCAAACCTGGAATGGCCTGCTGAAGTATGTAGTGGCTCTGTGTCATCACAGAGTTACCCAGAGGTGGCATTTGGTACGAATGTTATAGAGATTATTTAATCACCATTCCACTGGGTGGTGTGATTGAAATAGGTGGTCTCTAAGTCCTTCTCAATACTGAGTCCAGGCTTTTAGGAACACAGTGAATCACCACATCTTTGTTGAGACTGACTATGTGCCACATCCAGTGTCAGGCTGTAGGCATATGAGCACAAATCAGTTCATTTCCATTCACGTTGTAAGGAGCCATGTTGGCTTTGAGCTAGGCCCAAGGATACCGGTGTAAACAAAGCACAGTTTCTACCTGAAAGAAGTATACACTCTGTCCAAGAGGACAGACTTAATCCATAATAAGCATAATGAATTTTATGGGAGAAAAATATGAGTGTTTTATAGTACTGGTTAGTTTGGGGACTTAACTTACGAGGGAATCAGGGAAGTTTTCTTGCTAAAAAAGTTGCACAGCATGAAACCTGGAGTATGAAGACCAGGGCAACGTCATGGATATGGAGATAGACAGAAGAGCCCTTATGAAGAGGCATTCGAGGGAGTGAAAACGTCTTAAGAGATTAGAGCTGAGGCATCAATGCTGAGAAAGACAAAATAATCCTTCAAATCCTGGAAGGCTTCCGCAGCACAGCGGAACATAATGAGTTGAACATTAATTTGAGAGTAATGGGCACCGTGGAAGGGTTTTATAAAAGGAAGAAGCATGAAGAGGTTGATATTTTGGAAGATCACTCTGGCTTTTGTGTGGTCAATTAATTAGAGAGGGGTAGATTAGAGGTTGGTGACCACGTAGAGGCTACTCAAGTACTCAAGATGAAATGTCACAAATTTAGACATGGAGGTAGCAGCTGGAGTTGAGAAAATTGACCAATTTTAGAGTTACTTAGAAGGCATCATGGCTAGGATTTAGTGAAAAAAACCATGAAAACTTTAGATCATCGAATGACTGGAGTGTGGGGGATGAGATAGAGAGAATGGACAGGAAAATACATACGACTCAAGGCAAAATGTAATATAATAGAGATAATAAAAGTAATACATACTATTATGGAGATCCAGAAAAGGGGGTGATTCATTCTGTCTGTCTAGGGAGAGGAATCAGAAGGAAAAAATAAAAATGCTGTCTGAGGATGAATAATCTTCTGGTGGAAGGTTAAAGAAAAAAGCTTCTTAAATAATAACACAGAAGAGTATCTCATGACTTTTCAGTAGGCTAATATTTATTCAGTAGAATACAAAAAGCACTAAGTAGAAGAGAAAGACTGATAAATTGGACTACATTAAAATTAAGAATTTCTGTTCATCAGAAACTGCGGTTCGTAGAATGAAAATGCAAGCTCCAGAGTGGAAGGAAATGTCTATGATATATGTATCTGACAAAGAACCCTTGTGCAAAACATTTACATACCTCCTACAAAACAATAAGAAAAAGACAGACAATCCAGTAAGATAAGAAAGTGGGTAAAAGAGATAAACAGGCACTTCAAAAACAAGACTATCCAAATGGCAAATAAACATTTGAAAAAGGTAATTAACTTCTCTGGTCCTCAGAAAACGTCAGTTAAAATCACAGTTCAATATCATACCACAGCAATCAGTCTGGCTCAAAGCAAAAACACTGACAATATAAGGAGTGACAGCATGGAGCAGTGGGAACTTCCACACATTTCTGGTAGGGGAGTAAATGAGGACAGCCACTTTGGGAAACTCTCTTGGCAGTATATACTAAAGAGTCAATTTGTCCGTGCCATCTGACCTAGCAATTACAACTCCTAGCAATATGCCCAACAGAAAAGTTGCGTCTATGCACCGAAAGACATGAATGTTCATAGCAGCTTTATTCAGAATTTCCAAATGGACGTAGCCCCAAATGCCCATCAACAAGAAAATGCATAAATACATTGTCCTACATTCACACGATGGGCTACAACACAGAAATGAGAGCAGAGAAAATACGTACCCTTTTGTGCAACAATAGGGAAGGGTGTCATGGAGATAATGTCGAAGAAAAGAAGCCAGTCACAAATGAGTAGACGTGGTATAATTCCTTTCCTATGCAGGTCAAAAGCAGTAAAAAACAAACACATGGTTTCAGAAGTCCACAGAGCATTAACCTATGGGGAGGTGGCTGAAGGGAGACAAAAGATGTTTCTGGAAGTATCGGTAATGTTCTGTTTCTTAATCTGGGTGGCAGCTCATGGGTTTGTTTACTTTGTGAAAATACATAGAGCTGTGCATACATGTTATATATGCAGATCTTTTTGTGTGTGTAATTGCAGCTATTAAAATTTTACTTAATAATCTGCTCCATCTTGACATCCTCTGAAAAGAGAAAACATGAATACAGCAGGGACATAAAAAAGCAGGAGGTGGTCCAGCCCAGCCAGAGCCCAAGCCGCGTGGACTGAGGCTTGAGGAGCCGAAAATAACAATTGATTCTATTTATTCAGGGCTTCCTTGTGTGATGGGAACTGTGATCGTTTATTTTGATTATATATATATATATATATATATATATATATATATATATATATATATTCATGTATTTGTTTTTATTTATTTTCAATTAGATTTATTTATATTGTACAATTGTCTTTATTACATTTGTAATCCTCACGTCATTGCTATGACAAAGGCATAAATAACATACTCCATTTGTAGGTGAGGAAACGGGGGCTGAGAGAGGTTACTCAGGTAGAGATGAAGCCAGAATTGTAATGCCAACAGCCTGACTTTGAAGCTTCTCTGTCCCTCTGCTGATTCCCGTGACTGAGTCTGGGAGGGGACAGTCTACACAGGTTTATTTTGGTAGATAGACGGTGATATGAGCGGCACTCTAATGATATTTACTTTGTGATGTTTCATAAAATGTTCATGAAACAGGGCAAAGGAAAAGGGAAATAGGAAAAAGAAAGAAGAGGATTAGAGGAGACGAGAAACGAGAAAGAAAGGATCATGGAAATGATCAGAGGCTATTAGTCCAAGAGACAGCCGAACTCGTAGTAATAATGCTAATAGCATAATGGTCACTTCTTTTTTTTATACTTCTCGCTTCGGGAAGCCCACGGAGTGTTTTACTGACATTGTCATGTAATTTAACCTACTATCCATCTGGTGAGGTATACAGAGAGCAGCGCTCAGCCTCAGTAGCTCAGTGATGTGGAAAAAGATGCAGCGAGAATATTTTGCTGAAATCTAGGGATGATCCAGAAATGTATTCATTCACACAGTCACTCGTTTATTTAGCAATATTTACTGAACATGAACTTTAAGTCAGATATTGTTTTAAGAGCTGGATATGCATTTGTGAATAAGCTAAGTCTCAATGATTTTGGAGCTTATATTTAGTATGCGGGGGGAAAACAGATAATAAACAAGTAACCAAAGAAATATACATTCTTTAAAATCAGAGAGAGACCGTGAGGACACAGGTCAGCTAGACATGTGTAGACCATGGAAAAGACCTTCGATATTACTCAGGATGAAATAAGAAGCCATCACAAATTCAGACCATGGAGTCGCTTGACCTGACTCACATCTTAAATAAATCACTGTGGCTGCTGACTAGCTCAACAGAAAGAATACATATAAGGAATCCAGTTAGGGGGCTATGGTGTTTATCAAGGTGAGAGAAAATGGTGGCCTGACCGTGGTAGTGGCAATGAGGGTTATAAGAAGTGACCACATTATGGATATGTCTTTAAGTAGTGCTGACATCCTTTGGTCATGGATTGAAGAACTTGTGAAAGAGAAGCAGAAGATGGTCCCCATGTTTCACCTGAGCAACTGCAATGATGGAATTCCCTTACTGATAGGGTGAAGACTGTGGGAGGGATAAGTTTTGATGAGACATGAGAAATTGGGTTTGAATCTAAATTTGAGAAGTCTATTATATATACAAATGTATTATGCTGCACAGGCATTTGGAAAGTCAGAAGAGAGAAGCAGAGATATGAATTAGCATAGAGATGATATTTAGTGGTGTGAGATTGGATAAGATTACCTTGGGAGAAAGTGTAGTTAGAGAAGGGAAGAAACCCAGTTATTGAGCCATGGAGACTAATATTTGAAGGGTTGAGGTAATGGAATAATAATGAGGATCAAGGAAAGCAAGCTAAGAAGCAGCTGGGGAGGTGGGAAGAGAGCCAAGAGAGTGCAGTTTCCTAGAAGCCAAGTAAAGAATGTTTCTCAAAACAGAGATCTTGATCAACTGTGTCAAATGCTGCTGAAGACTGAGAACTGAGCAGTGGGTTTTGCAACAGATTGGTCTTTGGCGACCTTGACAAAAGATTGTTCGGTGGAATTAAAGGAGATGAAAGCCTGAGTTGAATGGCATCTAGAGACAATGGGAAGAGAGGAAGTGAAGGCAAGAAATACAACAAACTCTATAGAGGAACAGTGCAGTAAATGGCACAGAGCAGAATGGGAGGTGGACTCACTGAGTTTTTCTTCTTTTTTCATGTAGAAGCAACAACATTTTTATCTGCTGATGGGAATTATTATTCAGAGAGGGAGAAGTTGATTCTACAAGCAAGAGGGATTATTTTAGGGTTAAAGTTGAGCAGGCAAGAGTGAAGAGGATCTTGGGAATGACTGGAATTACTTGCCTCAGATAAGAGCTCCTTCTCGTTCGTCCATTGTGACGGGCGGGAAAGGAGACCATATGGGCGCAGAGGAGGGCACAATTCATTGGGGATGGGGGCATTTTCTTGAGCTTTTCTTCGGATTACTTTTCATAGATTTAATGTGCATCTGTGAAATTAGAATGTTTCTTATAACTGACGGTGTGTCGTAGTTTAACTGGCAGGCATTTTTTTTCCTTAGTCTACATTAAACAATGGTATTCTTACAATGAATGGCATCTCAGATTCAATGGCATGTGATATTTTTTCTTAATGAAAAGAGGAGTGAGGTCACTAGCCTATTCTCAGCTTCCAAAAGAGAAAGATGGGCTGGAAGAAGGTGAAAATCTTTGAAAGATGGGAGGTTAGGCAGTGAGGAGACATGGGATGAAAGACGGATAACACAAGGCTTCCTCTACTCTCTGCACCTCCAAACAGGGCCACCTGAGACTGGTGTGTCCTGACAGCTTCCTTGTAATACTCACCTTCAAATGGCCCATTTCACTTGTTGATTCCAAATCATTTCTCCTCCTCCTCCTTTATCCACCTTCCCTCCTTTTGCTTTCTACTCCTCTTTCCCCCTCTCTTTTCTTTTCCTCTGTCTCTGCTTGAAACTTCAGCTCCTTCCAAACTGAGCTCATGCGCCCAGAATCCCTTACTGCCTTAAATGGCCTCTGCTCTCTCTTTTATTGAGTTCAGTTCATCTTTCGATGCCCAACACAAATGGTCAGTAAGAATCATTCCTCCTCCACCCCTGTCTTGGTTCAGCTCCTCCCCTCGTCATTCCTCCCTTCCTAGACCATTGCAAATATTGCCCAATCAGACTCCTTGATTCTGATAGCGCCTGCTAGTCATCCCCGTCACAGCAGCGAGTACGGTCTTCTTAAAATCACATCCAATTACTGTCACTTTCCCGCTTCCAACCCTTCACAACCTCTAGAGATTTTGGTATAAAATTTACATTTCTTAACTTGGCACCAGGCAACATAATCAGACCCCTGTCTAACTTCATATCTTTGTCTTATTACATCATCCAACACACACCCATATGTTTACTCCAGGCCTATGGGACTTCTTACATTTCACTGCAGCCATCTTTTTAGTTTTTATTTTGTATTGCTTTGCACCTTTGCACATGTCTCTTAAATTCCTGGACTTCCACTTCTCCCAGGAAAGTTTTTCTTACCTCCTCTGCCCAGGTCATTGGGCATCATACCCACCTTCTTTCCTAGGACTTGTCACAGACACACACACACACACACACACACACACACACACACCATCATTCTATTACTAATCTGACTCCCTGCTGAGGTGTGAATTCCTCGATGGTAGGGACCTTCTCTATCTCTAGCATAATATATAGAACCTGGTATATAAACAGTGCTCAGGAGATATTTGTTAAATGAATTTATGAATGAATGAATAAATAATGAAATGAGTGAATCACCCAGCACATCGTGAGCTCTGCTTTCTCTGAACTCTTACACTTCTCATATGAACTCATAGGATGCAGTTCAACCTACCCACCATTTCCTGAAGGCCTACTGTGTGCCAGCCACTGTGCTCCCTAGCATGGATAGCATTCTTCAAAAGTTCATGTGCCTTTTCTACAGATTTCGATGTTACAACTTCCAGGCAGAGGCTGTGCCCCTTAATCCTCTGAACACTACCTCTTCTGAGAAGCCCTTTTTAAGACCTCTTTTGTGGTATAACTTTTTTGCTCATCTTGCAAATATTCATTTGTGTTTCAGTTGTATTTCTTCTCTTTTAGGGAGGGTTTTGTATGTCATCATTTTCAACAGAGTGCCATGGACACAGGAACTCCAGATCTACTATTTGCTGAATGGAATTTTTGTATATGATGTGACACTAGAAGGAGGGAGACCAGGAGGAGGGGGGGAAAGGGAGAAAGAGGAAGGGGAAAGGCAGTGGGAAGAGAGGGAGGGAAGGAAGAGAAAAAGATGGAGGAGGGGGAGAGGAAAACAGGGAGGGGACAAGGCGGGAGGAGGGGAGGAGTAAGAGGAGGAGGCTAGGAAGAGAAGTAGCACCAAAAATCTTTTTCCTCAGTAGCTAGGCATCATACATGGAGTGAAGACGATTATTTCAAAATCAGCTAGCCATAAGCAGTTGGAGAGGCATGGAGAGTGTCAAAGTGTTTCAAAATAACATCTTTTTAAACTGCTGCTCCTTCTTAGACATCGTGCTTATGTCCACTAGCCAATTTGTCTCTCCCACCAACTAAGAGACAGGGTTCATTATCCCCCCTATACAGGTGAAGAAACTGAGGCTCAAAAGGTTAAACTCTCTTTCCCTCAGTCTTTCCTTTCTTGTTGCGTGGGCTCCAAGGCTACTTGGCTTCTCTGAGGGCGCTCTGAGTCAGCACAACACATTCTAGATGCGGGTAGAATGCTAATACATCCCTGCCCAACATCAGTGGCAGAGGAAGAGGACACTGAGCATGATCAGGTCTCCTTTTCATAAAGCCCACTCCTCTTTCACACCCCCGTCACCTCTTGTGGCCTTGTGGTCCCAGGGAGGAACGTGAGCGATTGTGGCCAGCGCCTGCTCTAGTCAGCAGCCTGGGGATGACTCCTCCCTAGGATCTACCGAGGGTCCCAGGCGATGGCTTCTGACTGAGGCCATTCTTGTCCCATTAGCAGGGGCCATGAGACACTCATGGGGATCCATGTTTCTGCCTTCCCATGGCTCTGTCTGTGAGGCCTGTTGAATAAAAGAGCAGCCCCTTCATGCTAAACAGAATTGCTGACTTCCAACCACGTGGTGGCATCCAAATATTAGTTTTCCTTTATGAGCCAGGGAGCACGTTCTCTGCGTTGTGAGAAGGAGAACGGGGGTTCCTCTTGGGAAGTGGATTGAACATGTGTGTCCGTGAAAGACTAAGTCAGAAAAGAAATAGAGTAGGGAGGATCAAGAGAGTAAATGTGAGAGTTGCAAGACCTTGGACAAGTTAATGAATGAAGGCTCTGAGCTTCTCTGGGTCATCTAATCTGCAAAACAGCAGTCAAAACACCTCTGCCTCGGAACCATTGTTCAGGAACCACCTGAACTATAAACCAAGAAGGCTGATATAAAATAATAATCATAGCTATGATTTACTGGTTAATACTCATGTGTTCATATAGAGCTCATTTTTTATATCAGTATCTCATGTAACCCTCAACAGAGACACAGTTTCGACATTTGAAAATTGAAGTTAACTGTCATAGGTGACAGAGCAAGAATCTGAATCCAGGTCCACTCAGTGCCAATGGTCTTAAGCTGGACAACACATCATTTCTCAACCTAGAACATATAGATCATAAGCATGGTTTTAGTTAGAGCAAGTCGTTATATAGCCCTTTCTGTGTGCTTATGGTTTCTGCTGTTACTTTAGAAAGTCTGTGATTTTCCTAAAATAATTTGCCAATTCGTGTAGGTGGGTAGATGTGCCATTTCCATAGCTATTCTCATACTCCCCAAAGAATCCAGAACCAGAAAAGATCAAATACCTTTCTAGCAGGCGGTTACTGAGGCCTTGCAACATTCCAGGTGTGCACGACTATAAAAAGCACGCCTTCTGACCTGGGGAAATCTGTAATCATTTGATGACTCAAGACTCAGACTTTTAAAGAAAGAGGTGGAAATTCTGATGGGATGTAAGCTGATGTTGAGAGAAGGGCTATCGGAGCACTTACCTCTTGGTATGCCGTTGCATGGAGTCTTACTTTTCAGTAAACTTTTGGCCTAGTATGTAGCATGGAAATCGTGACTGATATATGGTCGCTGTGGCAATATGGTCTCCTGTAACAACCACGTCTCATTCAGTTCTTTGCTGAGCTCATTGATTGTACCGAATCCAGGCAGCAGGGTGGTGAAAACCAAAATAAATCACTCATGGAAATTAATTCACTGATGCTGTGTAGACATGGTACCTGTTTATTTTTTAAGATTGTTAAGTCAATCCTTATTTTTTCTTTCACAATTCATCTCCATCGGAATTAAGCTCTCCTTTGACACTGCAAACAAAACACTTTTGATGTACCTTTATTTTATATTCTGGATACATTCGACTGTATTTTATATTCTGGATACATTCGACGTTGTCTTATGTGCACAATTGTTCGTATTTCCTGCTAAATTGTAATTCAGATCTCTGAGAGTAGAAACCATATCCTTTTTTTTAAGTCTGTTCATTATTTGCTTCTCCTTAGTTTAGGGTTTAACTGTTAGTAGGTACTCAATACATATGCGCTGATTGAAATTTACTTGAACGGTCAAATCAATTTGTTTTGAATCTTAGTTTTTTTTACTGTGGTAATATATGCATAACATAAAGTTTAATGTTTTGACCATTTTGAAAAGCACAGGTCAGTGGCAGTAAGTACATTCACAATGTTGTGTCAGTGTCATGACTAATTCCAGACCAACACCACCCCAAATGGAAATTCTGTACCCATTAAGCAGTCATTCCCCATTCCACCCACCATCCATTCCCTGGCAGCTAATGATCTTCTTTCTGTCTCTATGGATTGGCCTATTCTGAATATTTCATATCAATGAAATAATACAATCTGTGTTTTTTGTGTGTGTCCGGCTTCTTTAATTTAACAAAGAAGCCTTCAAGGTCCACCCATGTTGTAAGATGTCATTTTCTTATAGCTGACTGAATTTCATTTTATGGTTGTACCACATTTGTTCACCCATTTGTAGGTTGATGGACCCTTAGGTTGCCTCTACCTTTTGACTGCTGCTGTGAATATTTGTGTACATGTTTTTGTTTGAAGACCGGTCTACGATTATTTTGGGTCCATACCTGAAGAGTGGAATTGCTGAATGGTATGACAATTAAATTTTAAAAGGTGTGGAGCAAAACTAAGTTTATTTCAAGGTAGAGTACATGATTACACGGTTCACTTCTTCTGAGAGGACTATCAGTGCATTACCGTGTGATTGGCAGCACTGTCCTGGGGGAGCTTTACACTTCTCACCTAGTTGGCAATACACTTGGCACTTGGTGATTTGTTTTGGCCAATGCAATGTGAGAAGATGAAATGCGTGCCTCATCTTAGCAGACACTTTAGGAGACATTGCCTTTGCTTTGGCTCTTTTCTCTCTGTTGTACGAATGGCATGTACCTGAAAAAGGTTATCCCTTCAGCCTAAATCCAAGATGAAGACCTCTGGGGCAGAGTCAAAGCCAAGGCAACATGAAACATGAGCAAGAAATAAACCTTGGTGGTTATAAACCACTGAGATTTTGAGGTTATTTATTACCACACAGTAACTGAACAAAAGCTCAATAATCCTGAAACATTGGATTAAACAACATAGACCACACTTATTTACTTACTGCAGGCCTTCTCAGTGCCTTAACTGTGCTAATGTGTGTTGTGAGTCTCAAGACGTGGATTAAATACACAGAGTTCACTGAATGTATTCGATCCTGCATACCGTTGCAGATGTATGATTCTGTGACCTACAACTTGGCAAATGCTGGACTATGTATACCATTTAGGTTCAGTCCTATCCCCTTGCACATTGAGGTCAGAAAATATGTCCTTGTCATTTTCCATATCTCTAGCATCTACTACAGCACCTGGCTTAATAAAGTGACGAGTGAAAGGACTTTCCAAATAGTTGCTGAATTGAGCAGTTTAATTTTTGCATACCTACTAAGATCTAGCGTTGTGCTTAATATCATTGAAAGAATACAAAGAAATTTTAAAAAAAAGAAAAATTAAAAAAACAGCTGTAGTCCTCAAGAATCATAATTTGTAGCTATGGATCTAAAACGAAACGTGCACTGAAATTACTGGTCAAGTCCTTTAGTATCATTGTTCTCTTAGGAAGTTCTATGGATCTGTGATTTTTTTTTCCCCCTCAGATGTTTCTGAGCACCTGTCTCTTTCATGACTGAGTTGAAGTTCATACAGCTTCAGGTTTCAAGCTGTCATATAGGGAACACGATTCAGGTCCTGCTCGTGAGGGACAGCTCTAGAGGGGTGGGGCATGCCAAGCACAGAGCAGAGAACCCCAGTCCTCTCTGAAGCATATTCTATCCAAGTTCACCTTCACTCAAACATATTTTCTGGTGCCCATTAATGTGTTAAGTGACAGGGAAATGGGAGATGAATGAGACTTTGCCTTTTCCGTTCAAGGAGCTCACAGACCAGGAGGAGCACATAAACACACATAATATGATGTGATCAGTGTTCTGTCCGAATTTCAGCTATGTGCGAGATGCTTTTGGTTTCCCACACAAGGAATGCCTGAGATTGCCACAGGCCTCCAGGGAAAGCAACAGAAAACAGGGTGAGGACAGCAAATGACATGAGCTGAACAACTGTCTTATACTAAGACAGTCATAACGTGTTATATCATTGATTTTGTTTTCCAATTCATTGAGGTATAAGTTACATCCAGACAAGTTCACCCTTTTGAGGCGAACGGGCTCTAACGATTAGACAAACACATCCAGTCATAGAATCAAGATACCCCCACAGTCAAGATAGAAAATTATTCATTTAATTTTTATACCAGCCCTACAATGGAAGCTTTAACGAAGAAATTGAGAATCAGAGAAGTTAAGCCTTTTAGTCTCGTAGGTGTGAAATCTGATTTTTATCATGAATTCTATGAAGAAGCTTTTGTTTAAGTTGAATCAACCTCTTCTTACAGCTTCAAGAGTATCCTCATGTTGAAATTTTATGAGATTTAATTTTAAAAGTAGGTTGACCCCTTTATCCTTGGTGATGTCATAGTTTAGAGTACGTTCTCTTTTTTAAAGTTAAAATTATCATTTAGAATTTTCCCTGCCCCCAATCCCTTTCATCAGTCTACATCTTCCTCTCTTTTTATTTATTCATTTATTGTCTATTTCCCTCGTGAAAGATAAAGTCCATGAAAGCAAGGATTTTGTTTCTAGTTCCCTGTCTTTTCTCCAGAGCCTAGAAGAGTTCCTGGCGCATAATGATCACCCATTGATCCTTGCATAATAAATGAATGAACGACAGACAGCACAGAACAGACTCACAGAAAATCAAGAATCGTAATGATCAGTAGTATAAGGGCTGGCAAACTCTTTCAGAAAAAAAGCCCGTTGATAAGTATTTTAGGCTTTGTGGGTCACACATAGTCACGATTACAAATATTCAACTCTTTCATTGTAATATGAAGGCAGTTATAGACAATTGTTACACAAATCTGTGGCCATGCACCAATCCAATTAACTTACAGCAATAGCTGGTGAGGTAATTTGGCCCATGCGCCATCGTTGCCCACGCCTCTACCTGTCAGTGTAGGCTAGGTTATGCTGTGCTAACAAGCAACCCCTGAATTTCAGTGTTTGGCAACAGTAAATGCTCCTTTCTTATCGACGATTCCAGATAGGATGGGGACACAAGTCAGTTGTGATTCTGTTCCTCCGCTGGCCTGTATAATAAGCATTGCTGTTCTTGTGGTGATGGGAAAAGAGGAACTGATGAACCCATATGTTGGTTCTCATAACTTCCTTTTGGAAGTTGCACATGTCACTTACACCCCCATTTCATTGGCCAGAACATATCGTACGAACCCACCTGAGTTCAGAAGGCAGGGGTGTGTGATTTTTTTTTTTCCAAAGGAAGGACTCTGCACGGAGGGGGACACAATATGAGTGAATGAAAACCCAACTTGCCACATGCCATTTGGACCTTTGGTTCTTTAGAGCATTCTTACTATGTGAACTTTCAAATTCTGCATGTACACATCCAGTGATGAAGAAGGAGTCCTCTACCTACTAACACAACCTATTTCTTCGAACCTCAAAACTTCTGGTAGTTAAAAAGATGGTAATTGTATTGTTCTGAGTTTCACTGGCCTGCATCTTTCATGCAAGGTTTCCAAGTCTACCTACTCCTTCAGATCCTGCCGCGTAGATGATGATATGTGATAACAGAAAAGGTTACTGTGTCCAGAAGGCGGAGCCAGAACCCACCCACTTTTCCCCCAGGTAGCTGCCTTTATTTCCTAGAGAACAAATGACCCATCACGGAGACAGGGTTGAACTTCTAAATGAGATCATAGCCTTTTTGCCCTTTCTGCACAGTTTCACCCAGTGAATTATCGTCTTATTTTCATTCCACTCCAATGAGCTGTCAGCGATGGATACTGTAATTCACAGCAATAGAAACACAAACAGATGGGTAATTGACCTGCATGCCTTCATTACAGTGGAGTTCAGAATGGCTGCTGGAGCCATAAAGTCCTTTATCTGCCCGTCTGAAATCCCTGGGCTTTCACAAGGAAGGGGATCAGAATGACTTTTTGCAGAAGGTACAGTCCTTCTTGTTGTTCTCCCCTCCACGTGCATTTCAGAAATAGACAGAATCTGACAAGCAGAACTTAGCAGGTACAAGACAACAGCTGGGACTCCCATAGTGCTTAGAGATGTCTGCAGGCGGCCACATCCTGACACAAGAACAGGAGAGAAAAATATTTATACTCAACCAAAATAGAAACTAACCTGCTTTTTTTCTCTCTTCCTCTTAGCACTCTACAAGAGCATGCATTTACTATCTAATGAAATAGGTCAGAAAAGAGCGAATCTATCAAAAATAGGCTCTGTTAAGTAATTAGGATTTAGAATAAAATAAAGCTGAGGAAAAACACACAGGAAGATAGACATGGTCCTTGCCTGGAGCCAGGCTTGGACTGCTCAAGATGTTCACACACTAATCTTTGCTCAATGTCTGTCCTCTGCATGGAACATAGTGGCCGCCCTTCACCTATTAAGACCAAGTCCAAGTTTCAAGACTCTACCCATCTCTCCCACACACCACAGAGCCGTCCACAACTATTGTCTCCAGACTTAACGTTCTTTCATCTTCATAATAGACCAGACTCATTCGATATCTGAAATATATTTATTAAATGCAATATTTATTAAATATATTTATTAAACATAGTCTGCTACGATGTACCAGACGTGATGCTACTTTTTATGTTTTAATTGTCAGTTAAGTCCTTTGTCTCTTGTCTTGGATTCTGTACTTTAGTTTAGAATCTCCAAGTAGCCCCTCTTGGGTAGGAAGGTAGGGAGGATCTCCTCCAACAGTTCCCTTTGTTGAAGGAAGAAGGAGGAGGCTAGATTTCCTTTCAGCAAAAGAACAGGATCCTAGTCAGAGGTACTGTTGGACTACAATCTTCAGATCTGAGGGGCACCATTAGCTTTGGTGGATTGGGTCTTCTTTTCTGGACATTAAATGTTCCCCAGCCTCACTGAGCATAGTCACCTAACCCCTGTGCTTGCTTTAGGCTGTAATAATATTGACAATGGAAGATCTCCAGGGATGCGGTATAGGGTCTCCCTGAAAGTTGTTCTGTTACTTTAGCACCCCCTAATGGTCGAAACTCAACTCTTTTCTTTCTTTCTTTTCTTTTTAAAGGAGAGCACAGCTCACAGTGGCCCATATGGGGATTGAAATGGCAATATTGGTGTTATTCGTACCACTCTCTATATTAGCACCATGCTCTAACCAACTGAGCTAACCAGCCACCCCTTTCCTTTTTTTCTTTTTCTTTTCTTTTTTTTTTTTTTTTTGAGTCTCAGGTATACTTCCTGCCTGTGATGGACATGAATCCTTGATTTTTGTTACTGTATGTAATGCTATTCCTCTATTGAACTGGCAAATCTCGAGCTGTGTCATTCTTCCCTTTAAAGTTTTGATCTTCTCTTAGGCACCAGAACCCTTTCTTCTCTTCTCTAGGGAACCTGGAAGCAAACAAACAAAAACAGATGCACCTTAATCAGAAAGGAAGGTGATTGCTAAGTTGGTTCTTAGTTGGAAGGAGTCTTCCTGCCTGAGACCTTTGCCCATGGTGGTTTCGTCTTCTGGACTACCCTTCCTGTGGCTCTCTCACCCCCTAATTCCTGTTCATCCATTACGTCTCGGCCTAAATGCCTCCTCTTCTAGGAGCCTCTTTGATCACTGCATTCTTACGTGTTCTTGCTCTGTGTTCCTGGAGCAACCTTGTGCTTCTGGTAGAGCACGGGTCTCACTACATCAGGGAGTTGTTCACACGTCTGTCTCCTTCCAACACTGTGAGGTCTGCAATGGCAGGGGGTTGCCTGCCCTATTCATCTTGGTATCCATTGCAGAGTGCCTGGCACATAGTAGGACTTAAGCAATAGTGTGGAAAGAAGGGAAGAGAGAAGGAGAAAAGGAAAGAGGGACAGATGAAAAGGATAAAGGGAGGGAAAGAAGGAGGGAGGAAAATTCATTGAAGTACAAACAATAGAGTTATAAATAATGAAGACCTATAATAACTACTATTAAAAAGAAAATGCACTCTTGGCATCTTTCCTACTGTCCCAAATGGAGCTACTGAAGGAGAATTTTTCCAAGAAGGGCTCAAGTTGGATCCAGGTGATGAATTATGTTCTGATATGATGTAAATGGAGGAACTTAACATTTATTGAACACTTAATTATGCCAATGTCTTAGTCTGCTTGGGCTGCTGTAACAAAATGCTGTAGACTGGGTGGTTGAGACAAGAGATATTTATTGGTTACAGCTCTGGAGGTTGGGAAGTCTTAGATCAAAGAGCCAACAGATTCCGTGTCTGGTAAAGGCGTGCTCCTGGCTTGTAGACTGCTGTCTCACTGTGTGCTCACGTGGTCTTTCCCTTGTGTCGGCTCATGGAGGGAAAAGTGAAGAGAGGAGGAGGGGAGAGGAGAAAGGGGGGCGCTTAACTGTCTCTTCCTATTCTTACGAAGGCACTAATCCTATTGTGGAGACCCCACCTTCATGACCTAATCTAACCATCATCACCCCCCAAAGACCCCACCTCCTAATACCCTCACATTGGGCTTAGGGTTTCAACAGGAATTTTAGGGAGATGTAAACATTCGGCCTGTGACAGCCAAGTTCTTGTTTAAGTACTGTTTATGCCTGTTTTCCCCTCACTGACTTCTCACAACAGCTCTGGAAACTGGTTATTGGGATTTTAACTTCACAGGCAAGGAAACTGAGTTTCCGAGAGGCCACTCTGTGCAGGAACACTCAGCCAGGATTTTGTTTCCACACTTGCCCACTGGAGAGTGTATTTCAAACTCAGTCAGACTTCCTGGATTTGAGTCCCGAGTCTGTCCCTTTCATTATGGAGCTTTGGGCAGATTACCTAACTTTTCAATTCTAACATCTTCCAAATGTAATGGGGCAACTCTTTCTTTCATTGGGATAAAAAGGAAGATAAGTTTTGCATTCCACAAATGAGAGCCCAGAGCCTGTGCTGGGCTTGGCCTTTATTTACACTCTGGGGGTCTGCAGTGGACAGACAAGGCCCTGCCCCCGCTAAAGCCCACTCTCTAATGGGGGAGATGGAAAAATAAACATGAAAACAAATTAGTAAGATACTTTCAGTAAGTAACGAATCCTATAAAGAAAGTAGAAGAAGCACTTTAATTTGTGTGGCCTGGGAAGGTCAGGATTATAGGCCATGCAGAGATCCTGGAAAAGAATATTCTAGGCCCAGGAAGGACAAGTGCAAAGGCTGTAGGAATGATATGACTGGCACACGGAGGGATTGAAGAAAAGGCAGGATGCCTGGTGTGTTCTGAACAAAGAAAAGAATATTAGGAGGTAAGAGGAAAGAGGGAGGAACAAAATAGAGCTATTCTACCTTGTGACAGAGAGAAGGAGAAATGATATCTCAGTCTGTACATAAAATACAAAAAAAAATATTGTCAGATGTATGTGTTGAAGGTGATGTGGGAAGAAGGACTGAGGAAGATGGGACAAAAATCAGGAAAAGAAAATAAAGGCGACGTGGGTGTTCCCACATCTACATTACCCACTCACTCTGTGGAACACTGAAACATTCCATTTTAAAGTATCAGGTTTTTTTGTTTCTTTTTTTTCCCCCAAAGTATAATGAGATTGAAGGGAAAATATTCCATATGTTCAGCGTGGGTGCGTTGGTGTTCAAATGAAACTCTCAACTAGTGCCTTCCTGGGTTTTTGTGAGGCAAAATTTATATGCTTGGCAATAATGGTGGCCTTTCTCTTTTTCTCTCTGATTTTCTCAGTTTTTCCTTTCCGTGTGTGTGTGTGTGTGTGTGTGTGTGTGTGTGTGTGTGTGTGTGTGTGTCTGTCTTTGGGAACTGTGGTGACACAATATTCCACCCCAGCCGGCAGCCGTATATCTTTCAAACAGTGGATCTACAGGCCAAATCCCCCTCCAAATTATTTACGACTCCCATTGAAGTGGGCAGGATTCAGGCACCCATCGCGGAGGTCAGCAATGGCCTCTTTGTTGGACACAGGTCATCAGGAGATGGCTCTGGTGGTGACTGCTCTGTGAACCTCCGCTGCTGTAGAAATGGTTATGTAACTTTAAACAGTAATGACATTTCGCAGAAAAGTGCTTTTTAATTGCTATGTCTTCATTATTCTCTTTCAAATTTGCCCAGGAGATACTGCCTCAGAGACAGCTCACATGTTCTGAGTTTCCATTTTTAAAGAGCAGCCAGTTTTGTGTTTCAGCTGCTTCCAGAAACCCCCCAACCCCAAACTTCGTCTGTTTTCAGTTGCATTAAATGGGGTAGGTAATATTGCCTTTTGTATCCTTGCCAAACGGAGAAATGATTTGACGCAATTTTCTAAAAATGCTCTCCCCGAATTCCTTTTGGGCTGGGACCAAGAATAGAATATTTTATCCCCTACAAAAGGGAGAAAGAAAATGATGAGCAAGCTAGAAAAACAGGACGGAGAGAGTAGTCTGTAGAGTTCCTTTAAGCAACAGAAACTTAACCCCAATCCATAGACTCAGATGCCTATAGGGGATTGGGAGCAGCAGCTAAAAATAAATTTTGCTTTGGAAGTGAAAATGGTGATACAGATAAAGTGACTCAATAATGCATACTCTGAAAGAATTGTAGACTTGGTTTAGAAGGGACTTTATTGCTTGACTTGTTTTGCTCCACCTTTTGGTATTTGTATCATACCCCTGTCTGTACAGTACGCCCTTCTGAGTAGTCGCTCAAACTCACATGGACCCCTTCCTCACAGATGTGGAACTTACTCAGTCTTGCAGTGGACCACTGCCCAAGCTATTCAGCTCTATCTGTTAGAGCACCTTCCATGCATAGTGACATAGGCTCCACCTTGCTGAATAGCCCTCCCGTCATTGCCCGTTCAACAAGCATAGAATTCTAAACCCCATTTCTCATGAAATCTCTCCAAATAGCTAAAGACTGCCTTCTGAGTATTATCTTCTTTTGATTAAATATCCACAGCTATTGTCAACTTATTCTGAAGGTTCTGTTGAAACTTTAGAAAACTGTAATCAAAAGAGTAACCTCATCACCATCATCTTTATCATCAAAACCAGGCATAATTGCCATTTATTGTTTGCTTGCTCCATGCCAGGAACTGTTCTAGACAATCTGCAGGAATTCTTTCACTTAGTCCTCTTAACGACCTTCTGATGTGGGTAGCAAAAGTGTTTCCATTTTATAGAAGAGAAAGTGGAGCCTTCAAGAGGTTGAATAACTTGCTTACAGTGACTTAGGTAGTGAGAAGAAGAGCCTGACTCCAGTGATGCCCTGCTTTTAACTACCTTATCATGGTTTCTTACCATAAGGCACACTGCAGGCACAATCTTTTCTTTTTTTTTTTTTTAACTTTTTTTTAAATTAAATTTATTGGGGTGACAATCATTAGTAAATTTACATAGATTTCAGGTGTACAATTCTGTATTACATCGTCTATAAATCCCATTGTTTGTTCACCACCCAGAGTCAGTTCTCCTTCCATCACCATATGGCACAATCTTCTTTGCCACAATGCCCCCTCTAAAATAGCCTTTAGTCCTAGCTGCTGTATGAAGACAGGTTGAAATGATGGCACTTCATTTTTTAAAAAATAATGTGAAGGTGACAGAGGAAAGATAAAAATCTGGAAACAACTGTGAAGTAGAGAGAGAGAAATCCTGAGCTTATTCAGCAGTTCTTTGATGAGTAGCATTAGGGGGTGTCCCTGAAGCATGAATGATAAAAAAAAAAAAAGAAATTAATCCAAATAACCCAGCTCTCTTTTACACAGTGAGTAGTAAAACCATTATGTCCATATGCATTGGTGGCTAAAACTGTTAGCAGCTCCAAATGAGGTGGAGAGAAATGTCCCAGGTAAAAGTGTGTTAATGAATTAATTTAGCCCAGAATTATCCTACTTGGGCACCATCGGCAATAGCTTGCTCTGCTGACATTTCAAGGGTACAGCAGTAGTGCTCACGCCCAGATAAACCCGTCCTCATCATTGCTTTCAGGATTAAGGCTTTGCTTAGTCAAGTATAGAGAAAAGATCATGAGATGTGGTCAGAGTGCTCCTCCTATAACCACGGGCTAGTCACTTTCCCTCCGTGGGTCTGGCTTCTTTATTTTTAGAGCAAAAAAGAGAAAATTAATTTTCTCTGATGTCATTCTCCACTGGTATTTTTTTTTATGATACCGTGATTTTATTAGAGCACTCTTCATATATCATTCTTCCCCTTGAAATGTACCAAAGTACCCCCATGATCCCCAGAATGAAGTCCAAAATATTTAGCATACATACTTTGCACTCTGGCCTCTGCTCTTCTCTAAAACCTATTCTGCTACAGCACTGCACCCCCACCCATCGGAATTCATTTCATTGACGGGCAACTCCCAGACATGCTATGTCTTTGTTCTTGCTGTTCCTCTCTTTAGACTGTACTTGCTGTTCTTTTTACATGATGATCTCTTATTCACCTTTCAACCAGCCCAAGTACCATCTCCTGTACAAAGGATTGCCTGCTCTCCAAGCAGTGTCATTTGCCATTTTCTGCTGCCCCTTTGCGTGGTGTGGCTCTCTCTGATTCAGGTCTATGAAAGCTGTGTTATGATGATGTGTGTCTCTGTCTATCCCGGCTGATTACAGTGTAAACTCCCCAAGGGCTAGAATCATGTCTGTTGGTGTGTGTGTGTGTGTGTGTGTGTGTGTGTGTGTGTGTGTGTGTGTGTGAGTTTATCTCTATAGACCTAGTGTCTAGCTCACGACTTAACGCTTCATAAACATTTGAAGAAAGAAAAAAGAAAGAAATGAAGGAAATAAGTAAAACCAATAATCTCATGCTTTGAATAAGAGTTGTCTCCCCACCTGGAAAAGGTGGATTTCAGATCTTCCTCTAGCCTCAGTCCTAATATAACAGAATAGAGGATGCATTTCTGAGATGGCCAAGGTCATGACCTGAGATGTTTAAGTAGAAGCGGTACCACTGGAGGTCTTGCGGATAATGCCCTGCCTGGCTCTAGGCAGGCCCGGAACTATTTTGGTATAATACACCAGGAAAAAGCTAACAGCTTCAGAATCCCACACCTCACCTTTCTAAATTGTTAATGAAACACCTTTTTTAACCTTTCTGTTTCCCCTTCTGGCTCTTCTCAAACAGGTCTTCAGATAATCTTCCCTCAGTATCTGCAAGAGAAGTTTGTCCAGTCGGCCTTGAGCTACATTATGTGTAACGGGGAAGGGGAGTACGTGTGCCAGAACAGCCAGTGCCGCTGCCAGTGCGCGGAGGAGTTCCCCCAGTGCAACTGCCCCTTCACCGACATCCAGATCATGGAGTTCACGCTGGCCAACATGGCCAAGTCTTGGGCCGAAGCTTACAAGGACCTGGAGAATTCAGGTACGTGCCTCGCTTAGTACTGCTGCACGAATGGCCTTGAGCCAAGTCTAGAAAAGGCAACTGTGTGACTGCTGTGAGGGAATAGTCCCGACCTCCCTACTCTTTCACTTTGGAGGGTACTAAGCCAGGACTAGGGGCTGCCATGGCGTTGGCACTCAATAAATCTCCACTGAATGGGATCCTGGATAACAGTCAAGTTTGTGGTCCAATGATGCATTGTCTCTGTGGTACCCAGAAGACAGAGAAATAGCACATAGGAAGCCTCCAGAGAAGGGAGTCAAAGATACTTGTATTGACTCCTGAGTCTGTGTGTCCATCTAGCTCTCTAAATACAAAGTGCCTGTCCATGTATAAATATGTACACGTACATATGTATGTCGATATTAATAGGGATATCCTAAGACTTCACAAGCTGTCAATGCTGGAGGTCCCTTTTTAGGTGACTTAGCTATTCCTGCTTTTCCTGGTTAAGAAAAATGAGTGTCAGGGGAGGAAAATCAGCTACCCAAGGGTGAGGCGTGAAGTTGGAGCTCCGCCCTCAGGCAGCTTCTCGTTAATGGGAAAGCCAGGCATTAATCATATAACCATGCTAGTGACTGTGACATTTTAATCATACGTGGGTAAAGAATGAGAAGCTACTGTGAGCAAATCATGTCATGGTGGGGTTAATGTGGTCGGGAGAGTCAGGAGAGGCCCCCCTGAGGGAGAGCGGAAGTCAAAGTTCCTGACTGTGGTGGAGAGATCAGACCGTGAGTGCAGGGCAACCAATAGGAGGCCATCCCAATGTCCTAGGAGAGAGATGACAGATGTGGGTGAGGGCCATGGCACAGGCAGTAGAAATGGGACAGGTGCAACCATATTTAGAAGGATGAATGAGCAGGACTGAAGAAGAGAAGGGTATTGCAATGAGATCCACGAACTTCTTTTAGGTATGTCTGTTAGACAGTTTGATGGATGTCAGTGCCATCCACTGAGCTAGAACACCTGGAAGGTTTGGAAAGAAGACTGTGTACTCATTTCTGGACAAAAAAGCTTGGAAATCTTTGAGACTTCAAAGAAGAGATGCCAAGTAGATACTTGGCTTATAATAAGTCCTCAGGTATCTGTTAAATGAATGGACATATTTATAGAACATCCCTGCTTTTAAAACAGCCTTATGTTCCCTAAATCTATTACACCAGCTGCATTAAAGTAAGTAATGATATTCCTATATTGTAGAGGAGGGAGGGTGCCAAGACCCAGTGTCTTCCCCAGGGTTACATACTTAGTACACGACAACGTCTGTAATGGGATCCTGGATCCCAAACCCAGTGCTCATAGCAGCATTTGTAACTTATTAATTCTACTTTACTCCCCCCTCCCCCTGCCCCAGTCCTCAATTCCCTCATCTGGTAAATGAGAAGACATGTTTATGTGTTTAATATTTGAATTTATTTAAATCTTTAGCCAAGAAACCCTTTGATCAAACAAAATCATACCTTGGAGCCACTGTGTACCACAGATAAAAGCTGAGCTCTATTGAGCTGTGTTGGAAAACTGCTGGTTTCCACAAACTCTTGGTTCCCAACCAGCCCTGGGCGCACACAATGCATCAGCTTCAGTGGAGCTGTGGATGCCTTACGAACCTGCACCCATTAGTCCCTTTAAAATCCTGGGAACACATAAAAGAGAGAGGGTCATGATGGAAAGGTATTGTGACGATTATTTGGCCTCAAAAAAAATTTTTTTTGATAAAATGTTTTTGCAAGGGGATTGTACCAGTTGTTTTAAAGCAGAGAACAGTAGGCTGTATGCACAAGCAGTAGGGGGTCTTTAGCATCTAATCCTTATTTCCAAGGAAGAGAAACTACTTTGAGTGGGTGGGTGGGTGAGGAAACACAGAAAGTGGAGCTGCTGCCAAGTAGGCTGAATAGGTCGTGGGAATTACTTGTGTCCCGCTTTCGCCTTATACGAGCACACATACGCTTTATCCATTTGAAATGTTTTCACCCATTAAGGCAAATCCATCCACTCATACATGTCTGTGTGGCTTGTGCGTGTGTACTTTCCTCCTTTTCGTTTCCAGCTCGTGACCTAATATCTTAGCATCAGGTAATTTGTGTGGATTAATGACCAGCCAAAGATAAAAGCCGGTGTTGATTCCTTGATGGTTCCAGCGTGTTGGTGGTCACAGAGGACTCAGTTTACACACACGAATGGGGGTTGTCTCCTTTATTGGGAGGGAACCCTTCTGCTTTTAGTCAAGAAAATGAAATCATTTTTACTTTTAAATGGTGTTTTCTTATCTGACCCAAATTCAAGTTCATTGAAAGGACTATTATCGCCTTCGAGGTCAACAGAGCTTTACAAGATAAGCTACATATCTTCCGTGTAAGAAGGACTGGGCTGGCCAACACAGCAGTCATTAGGGCCCATGTCCCGCCTCCAGCCAGCTTACTGAATAAATCAATCATGCAATCCTGTGTTATCCTCTCCATCTTACCTTCCATGGACCACTTTCTATACATCGGGGGCTATGTAGGCAGATGCAATCCTATGTCACCCTCTCAACATTTGAATTAGATGCTATTATACCTGCTTGACAGATGGGGAAACTGAAGTGTTGAGAGAATAATGGTCACACAGCTGTTGGGTGGGTGAGATGAGATTTCAACACATGCATGTCTGTCTATAATGAAATGAGGTGTCTGGGGTTCTCTAGGAGTTAGAGATTGTTTACCTAGATGTGTGTTTCCAGCACCTTTTATTCTTTTCCAAGTAAACTGATCCTTGTTATGTGTTGAGAATAAGCATGATATGCTAAGTAAGAGCATAGCATTCGGAGCCAGTCTAGAGTTCTAATTCTATCATTACTGGCTGTGTGACGTTGGCAAGTTAATTAACTTCTCTGTGTCCTAGTTTCTATAAAAAGGGGCATAAAAGTACCCACCTTATAGGTTTGCTATAACATTACTTATATGTGTTAGGTGTTTAAGACCGAGCCTGGTGCTTACCGAGAGCTATGTAAGCATTTTTAAAAATAAAATGAATGTCTAATGTACTTGAAATGTCCTTGTAAGTTTTATAACGTAAAGTGAAAATACTAGGCTCAAGATACATATACAGAGCGTGACAAAAATATGTATACACATTTTAAGAAAGAAAAAATTAAAATTGTAATACTCAATATATACCGGTAACAAAAGATGACTACAAGCCATGTTTTACTTCTACAGTTACAAGAGATGCTCCAAATGGTTACCATCAGCGTAATTTTAATAGATTTTTTTCCTTTCTTAAAATGTGCGTACATACATTTTTGGTACCCTCTGTATATGTATTGTTACTATATATATTTTTTTCTTTATGTGTATAATCTACCCTGTTTCCCCGAAAATAAGACCTAGTGGGACAATCAGCTCTAATGCTTCTTTTGGAGCAAAAATGAATATAAGACCCAGAATTATATCATATCATATCATATCATATCATAGACCCGGTCTTATAGTAAAATGAGACCGGGATTATCTGAAGATAATTTTTGCTTATATTAATTAATATAAGACAATGTCTTATATTAATTTAGATGCATTAGAGCTGATTGTCCAGCTAGGTCTTATTTTTGGGGAAACACGGTGATCACTTAGCCTTTTCACCTGCAAAATGATCAACCCCTTAATTCTTTAAGTTTCCCATTAGTTGAATGGGGGCATGGCTGGGGTGGGGAGTAAATATTAAATCAGAAAACAGCAACTCAGGTTTTAGTCCTTCCTCTTGTCACTCATGGACTGTTTTAGCTTCAGAAAGTCATTTTCCCACCTTGGACTTCAGTTTCCGTGTATGAAGAACTAGAGAGCTAGCTGACATTCCAAAACTCAGCATCACAAAGTGAGGCAGAAACCTTCCCCCAGGAGACCCACGAGTGTGTCCCCATCTCTTAAACTGGAATTTCTCAAGATGGGACATGCCGTAAGATGGTACACGCTTACAATGTCTCCTAAGACTGGATCACATGGTGGAGAGGTGCGAATGTGCCTTTAACACCTCTACCACTTGCTACTTTCCTGTATTTCAAAGTAAGAACAGGTACAGGGGTTTGGTTGTTTAGCAGGTGACAGTATGTGGCTAGAATTAATTAATCATGTTTGCATCATCCATATTTTAACCAGTTTATGTTTGTAGCTCCTATTTTACTGAAGGCATAGGATCATGGTTTTCTACGTAGAATTGGATACAAATGTGGTTTAATCGATCCTGAGTAAGTAAAAGTACAAGTGGTATGTGAATATCATTATCAGGTTGCACTCAGATGACAGAAGTTCGGAATGCCCTGTCTGCAGCACGGATACAGGACGTGCATTCCCTCCTGCAGCAGCACGCTGGAAGTGCAGTGGCCTGTGCACTGCCTGCTTGGAGCAGAGCAGGCAGTGCCATGTTCTCCGGGCCACACACAACTTAGTTCTGTTTGCTGGCCTGCTTTCCTGGTGGCGGTATCATGCTCAGCCCTCCTCTCCCGGCCTTTGTTTCTTGCTAGATGAGTTCAAATCGTTTATGAAGCGCCTCCCCAGCAACCACTTCCTGACTATTGGGAGCATTCATCAGCACTGGGGCAATGACTGGGACCTGCAGAACCGCTACAAGCTCCTGCAGAGTGCCATGGAGGCCCAGAGGCAGAAGATTCAACGCACTGCTCGCAAGCTCTTTGGCCTCAGTGTTCGCTGCCGCCACAATCCCAACCACCAGCTGCCTAGAGAGAGGTAAGTGCTGGCACCCCAACCTCCTCTGCAGGCTCGGACCTGTGCTAGCGTGCATTCACTTGTTTCAGAGGGCAGTGCAATGCAGATGATGCATTGGGAGGTGCAGGACCAATCGTTTTTCTGGATTGTCTCGGGCTTCTCCTCTCCTGGCTCTGGCTACACTGGATTGCTCATTGTTTCCTGAATATACCCTCAGCTTTCGGCCTCTGTGTTCTGTCTGATCTATCTGACAGAAGAAGGGAACTAATACTAGTCCTGACTGCTATGGGACATGATTCCTGTTGCTTAAAATGTATTATCTATTTAATTTTAAAATTACTTGGAAAAGCAAATGTTAGCATCCTATCTTAACGGCGAAGTAACCGGGTTAACTAATTCAGCAGTCAGCTGTTTACTGAGGGCCTTTGATCAGGGCCAGGATTAGAGTGACGCAAACAAGGCACCTCCCATGAAAAGTGTAGCAGGCACTCCCGCTGTGGGTCATGTGAGTGCAGGGTCCTCACCTGAGCGCCAGTGCCTCCTTTCATGCCTGGCTGCCTCCTTGGCCTCACGCTAGTCCCGGCCCTGCTCTTGATGTAGTCTGATGAATGGTGGGGCACATGGGGTGAACAAGACAGACAGCTGTGGCTTCACAGCTCTAAGGGTTGATCGGCTCTATCAGGGACCCCCAGGGAAGGAGCCAGGCTTCAAACCCAGATCTTTCAGACTCCACCTCCCAGGGCCTCTGTACATTGCCCCTGGGGTTTTCTGTAGTGGTGGCCCCAGGGTATACCTGATGGCATCACAGGAGAGCACAGGCATGCAGGTTTGGGGGCTCTCCACCCTGTGTCAGCCAAAGCAGCCGTGCTTTCATCCGCTTCATGTTTGGGCATTCCACATTCAGCATTATTTGAAAAGAGATCTATCTACTCTTTAAAAGATTGAGGCTAAGTCACATTCACTCAATAGATTCAATGTCAGCCACATACTACTACGTATGATTGCTACTCCATGGAACAGACCAGAAAACTGAAGCTCAGAGAAGTCAAGTGGTTGGTCCAAAACTACAGTGCAAGTCAGCGGTTCTTAATTGGAGGTGATTTTGTCCCCAAGGCACATTTAGAAATATCTGAAGACAGTTTTGATTATCTTAACAGGGGTGGTAGTGCTATTGCATAGTGTGGTTCCCCGCAGCAAAGTAAGTGTTGCTGCTGTAAGAGAATGAGACGAGATGTCCCCTGACTCGATGAATCTACATGCTGTGTTCTTAATCACCATGCTCCACGGGCACTCACAATTTAAAAATCACCGGATTAATCTAAGCAGTCTCCCTCCATCCAACCACCCCCATCCAAGCACCTGTTTTTCTCTCATTTTTTTTAGACCCAAATCAAGTACTGCCTCCTTCATGAAGTCTTCCCTGGTTGCACCAGCCAAAGGCTCCTTATTTTAAGTTCCCATTAATCTAAAACTCCTGCCTCCGTCAGCATATTTTTCCTATTTTGCCCATTATGAAATCTTTTTCTTCTACACTTGTCTGTGCTCATCCCTGTTTTCCCCATTCCCTCCAACTCTGAGCCCATTGCTTTGCACCAAGTATGCGATCATTATTTTTTTATGAATCATATAGAATTCCTTCTGGCGGTGGCTTACTTGTTGCAATGCCACAGAACCAGGGACTGAGAAAGGGGTCCGGTTACAGAACCCCTTCTTATCATCTGCAACAGATGCCCAAGCTGCCTCCATGAGTGAGTGTCTGAAGTAGATTCCATCTAGATCCATCCGGCATCTGCTATGTGACCTGCAGCACTGAGAGAACTGGAGGCGAACACAAACAGTGCTGTGAAAGAGTGAGGAGTTCTGTTGACAATCAAGAAAAACGCCCCATACGTATATTAGCTTGCTAGGGCTGCCATAGTCAAAGTACCGCAGATTGAGTGGTTTAAACAACAGAAATTTATTTTCTCACAGTTCTGAAGGCTGGAAGTCTGAGATGGGGGTGTCACCCAGGTTGGTTTCTTCTGAGACATCTCTGTGGCCTGTGGGTAGACATGTTCTCCCTGCATCTTCACATGGTCTTTCCTCTGTGTGTGTCTGTGTCCTGATGTCCTCTTCTTATAAGGACACCAGTCCTATTTTGTTAGGGCTCACCTCAGTGACCTCATTTTAAATTAACTCCATCTTTCAAGACCTTATCTCCAAATAGTCACATTCTGAGGTCCTCAGGGTGAGGACTTGAACATAGGAATTTGGGAGTGGAAATAATTCAGCAAAAATTCTGTAAAAGGTGGCCTTTGATCAGACCTTTAGGTGAGGAAACTGCATCCCTAGGCCTGAGCACACTGAATGCCAATTGGTGGAAAAGAGTCACCATCACCTGGCTTTTAAGAGATACCTGTTTCTTCAATTTTGCTGGTTGTCACGTCAGAGAATGAAGTGGGTCCCAAGGCATAAAGACACTGGGCAGACACGTTTATTAAAGGTGAGAAGAATGTCTAGGGATAGAGCAGAGCAACACGGCTGTTCCAGGTCTAGAGACAGCTCAGGGGGGTTCCAGAAGGAGAGGAGCTAGAAAGGCATTGGAAGGGAGGAAGGAGGGACAAAACTGGGTGATGGTGCCCTACCATTAATTAGCGAACTGTGTGGTCTTGAGCAAGTCACTTCACTTTTCTGAGCGCAGGTGTTCACCTACACGAACAAGCTGCTCTTCCTGTGCAAGCCGTCAGGTGTAGACACTAGAGGTGTCCTGCGACCACCAGGACCTTCAAAGGAAGAACTTGCCATGTGTCCGTCTCTCATCCTGAGATGAGAAAACTTGCCCTAACCATGCCGTTCCTCCTCCACTCACCTGGAGAGGACGTCTGGAATTCCGCCTTGGCACGCCACTCAATTATGTTCAGTTAAGGAGTGTTGACTGCTGGGTAGTGGGGGTGTGGGGAACAGAAGGTCGGCTCTGGGCTGGTTTCTCTGAAGCGGCACCTCCTTTCTGGCTGTGGGCTGCTTCCTGACATCTGAATCGAAGGCTTTAATGAGCATTTCTCACACCAGCAGGGAGGACACCTCCCTGCCCAGGACTAGTATCAGACAGAGGTGCTAACACTGGGGATCTCGGGCCACCTAAGCTGAGCAAGCTGGAATATGTAAATGAACTGATTTCTAGGCTGCGATTCGTTGGCATGCCAGACTCTGTGGGAGATGAGTCCACCAAGCAGATGCTGTCACTGCTGCATGTGTCACAGGGATTTTTACTTGTGTCACAGAGAGGTGGCATTGTGGAGGCTGGGTGGGAGAGGGAAAAGAGCTATAGCTGCACACAGACCGGGTTCGAATCCTAGTGCCATCATTTACCAATCAGGAGGCTTTCTAGCAGTCCCAGCACCTCCTTTGCAATGGGGGCATGATAACACTGGCTTTGGGTTAAGTGTGGGAATTAAGATTCTAAAATTTAAAAAGCCTAGGAAAGTGCCTGACTTCGTTAAAAGAAAGTCGAAGAGATACTAAGGACCTACAGAACCATGGGAGGGAGAGTTGTCGCTTGGTATATGTATTCTAAATGTCAGGTACTGTTCTAAGCATCTTATAGGAACTAACTAACTTCTTCTATGCTGCAACCTTATGAACAAGGTACTCTTGCTGTCTTACTATTCTTATTTACAGAGAAGGGAACTGAGGCACAGAGAGTTAAGTAATATACCCAAGATCAACAGATATTCATTATTTTGTTAGTACGTCAAAGACATGTTTACCTATAAAATTTAGTGAGACGTCAAGTACAGATCATTAGACCTTTGTTTTGAGGCAGGCATCTTGGAAACTTTATATTGGGCTGGAAGGCAAAAGGGGTGTTCTGGTTATCAACTGATGTGAAACAGTTCACCCCAAGACTTTAGTGGCTCAAAACCACAGTTTAGGATTGTCTTTCATGGTTCTAGAGGTTGACTGGACACCGCTGGGGGTGCGGCGTTTCTCAAGCGGGTGCTGAAGTCATCTGGGAGCTCAGCTGGCTGCCAATCAGAGTGCCTTCAGGGGCCCTTTCCATGTGGCCTGGGCTTCTTGCAGCATGGAAGCATCCTGAGATGAAAAGGACACTGTAAGACTTCTTACAAATTAGCTTTGGAAGTCCGAGAGCATCGTGTCTGTCATGTTCTATTGGCCGAAAACCCAGCCCCACATCTGAGAGTGTGAATACTGACAGGTGTGGGTTCCCGAGGGCAGAGGGAGTCTTTGGAAATTATATATCGCGGGATAAATTGAGTATAATTAGAGCGACAGGTGACTACTCTATATGTGGGCAAAGAAGCTTCACGATAATAATAATAATAATCAAAAAACAATAATAATCAATTATTGAGCAGGTATTTATAACCGGCAATGAATCTGGCTAACTGGAAAGATTCTAATCAGGTGGCCTGGGTTCAAATCCTTGCATTGCCACCTGCTTACATTGTAACGCTGGGGAATTGACTACCATCTTTGAGCCTCAGTGCTCTCATGTATAAAAAGGGGCCAATAATAGTGCCGACGTCCTAAGGCTGTTTTGGAGATTCGATGCTGTAACCTACATGAAATGCTTCGAGCGGTGCCCGGTACGTGGAAAACACACTCTCAATGTTAGCTACGTTTCTTATTGTGATTTTTACCAGGCACTGATATTTTGCATGTCAGTTATTGAGCCCACCTTAATGCTCAGTGAGCGTGAGTACTGATGAAGGTGACATACAGTTTTTTTCTTCTAATCCTCACACTGTCTGTGTGACGTTGATGCTCTTAGACTTGTTTTATCCATGAGGAAACTGAGGAGGCAGAGATGTCCGTCACTTGTCCAAGGTCACAGAGGAGGGAAATGGCAGGACTGGAGTTGTCTCGCTGACTCCTTGCTGGGCTCGGTGGTCAGGAGCCCTGTGCAGGCTTGAAGCCGTGTGCAGCAGCGTGGAGAGGTGGCCGTGCTTGGACGGGGCCCCCTGCTTTGAGTGTGTATTGATGCCAAAGGCAGGGTTAGCTCATCAAGGTCATGGAGGTGGTGGCGAACCAGGATTAGAGTGTTATAGTGTCTCCTATGGTATGCTGAGATTCAGGAAATGGCCCAGTCGTGGAGCCCTGAGTCAGCTCCAGAGCCCAGGCAGAAACCCAAGCAGACGCATCAGACACATCTGTGGTTAGAGAGAAGAGGTCAGGTTCAGTGGAGGGCAGTGCAGCCAGCATGTCCTGAAAGCTTACTCTGTGTTAAGCTCTGGAAGCCCCCAGATCAGGAAGACTCATCCTAGCCTCAGGCTCAACACTTGTTAGGATGAGGGTACAAGACTCTTTCTAGACCACACCTGCCAGGGGATCCAACACCCAACCAAATGTTTATTGGGTGCCCATGGTGTAGAAGGTTTTTGGGGGTCCCAGGAATACCGCGGTGGATTTCTTTTATTTATTGAGTGTCCATTGTATAGAAGGTTTTGGAGGGTCCCAGGAATACTGTGATGGATTTCTTTTATTTATTGGGTGCCCGTCGTATAAAAGATTTTGGAAGGTCCCAGGAATACCGCGGTGGATTTCTTTTAGCCTGTGCAGGACCTGGCCCCAGTGTCAGACCATGGCACTGTGGTTGGGTAGGTCAGGGAAAGACCGGGGACCCACAGGGAAAGACAGGGGACCCACGAGGAACATTTCTGTGGGTTGTTTCACTCTCAGGAGATCCTTATGTTACACAGTTAAAAAGGGGGAAAGATTGGGCAGCAGGCTTTGAGTTTGGTCACTACTATTACGAGGCCCTGCGACTGTGAACTGTGGTTTTGTCATCTGTAGAACTGGCATAATAATTTCTTCCCCCTGCCTCAGAGGGTCTCTGGCTCACCTGAGATGGGGTCCGGAAGCACTTTGTAAAGTCCGAGTGCTCTCTGAAAGGAGGCTGTGCAAGCACGATGAACTTGAAGTCAGATTCATCGGGAAGAGAATGAATGGGACCAAGTTTAGGTCCAAGGCGTTTAATAGTTAACACTTCCAAGGCATTTGCCGTGCCAGTATTGTTCTACGCACTTTCACGTCATTCAAGCAGGTAGGACTAACTCTTCCCATTTTATGAATGGAGAAATTCAGGAACAGAGATGTGAAGTGACTTGCTGAGGATTGTACAGCAAATAAGAGGCAGGATTGAAACCCAGGCAGTTCTTTCCTATAACCTCGGTGCTGTTCTGCCTGGCCCCGAGGCAGGATGATTCAAGGGGAAACCTGAGGAAATACTGCATTGTGGTGGAAATCACCTGTCCTTGCAAAGGAGGGAGGGAGGGAGAAAGGAAATGGGGGAGAGAGAGCAAAACAGAAGGCAGGGAGAAAGGGAGAGAAGAAACACAAAATCACCGTGAGCGATGCTGAATTAGCTGACTTCTATGCAATTTCATAAATGTTTGCTAACCACCTGGTCCCCCGGCCCTGTGCCAGACACTGAAAGGCATTTGAAGACACAAGCAACAGGGCTTTTGTCCTTAGGATGTCATTATCTAGCCTCAGGGCATGTGAAAAGGACAGTGGTTGGAACCAGGGGTCCTGAGTTCAAGTCGTGGCCCTGCCCTGTGTGAGCCGGACTAAATCCAGGAGGCCTGGCACCTTCTCCAGAGAACCCTGGTGCAATAAATGCACCTTGCAAGGGTGGGGTGCAGGTTAAGTACTGAACGATTGCAGCTCACCTTTTGTGTCACCTTTTATTCGTTTTCTTTATGGAATTTGAATTAAAACGCGTTTGGGAAAATAAGGTGACTTTTCCTTCCTTCCTTCCTTTTTTCCTTCCTCCCTTCCTTCCTTTCTTCCTTCCTTCCTTCCTTCCTTTCTTTTTCTTTTTTTCCTTAAAACAATTTGGAAACAACTGGGCTTAGTTTCTCTGAGGTCCTTCCCAACACTGGGAGAAATATCACTAACAGAGAATGAGAGCGTTCATCTCCAAAATATTGGCAGAAGGTCAGTAATTGTATCTTGAAGCAGCATTGCTTTCAGATGATGCTTACTCCATTTTAATAAGTAGTCTAATAGAGTTCAAACTAAGATCTTCTTTTCCCCAAAATTCCAATGGCCTTTTAACTAAGTCTCCCCAAATCTAATCACTTTCCAATCTACATTGTACAGGGCAGTCAGAATTACTATTTATGAGTCAGATTCTATCTTGTCACATTCCTGCTGAAAACCTTGTGGTGACTGATCACTGCTCTATGGAAAAAGCGCAGAATCTTACGATGACCTACAGGTCTGCCATCTTCTGGCCCCTGCCTGTTGCTGACTCTGTGTTTCCCACCTTTTCTTAGCTCTCTCAGCTGCAGCCCACTAATCTCCTTTCAGTTCACTAAATGTGCATTGCTGCCTCCAACTCTACAGGCTTCACAGAGGC
Organism: Rhinolophus hipposideros; assembly: GCF_964194185.1. Lineage (NCBI taxonomy): Eukaryota > Metazoa > Chordata > Mammalia > Chiroptera > Rhinolophidae > Rhinolophus > Rhinolophus hipposideros. The sequence continues at coordinate 69,965,906 of NC_138057.1, read as the reverse complement.
TGTTCCTCTACCTGGAATAACGCCTCCTTTTCCTTCACTGAAGTAACTTCTACCTATCCTTCAGAGTTCAGCTGAAAACACTGTGTTCAATGAATGGACAAAGAAATTATTTTCTACTTGGAATGAGGTTCCAAGGGCATGTTGACATAACCTTTTAAGATTGTGTCCATTGCCATAAAAATAACCTACAGATTTCCTCACATACATTACGTATGTTTAGATTGTCTTCCCCATTCACAAGTGAAGAAATGAAGGACAAAGGGAGTCTCAGGAATTTGTGAACAGACGACGACCGACTAAAAGTCAGGCCCTCAGACTGTGACAGTCCACCCACCCACTCCTGAGCTGCAAAAGGAGATTTTCCTCAACTGACCTGGATCCAAATCCTGAAAGTATCTCTTGTTAAGGCTGTTACTTTGAGAAATGAACCCTACTGAAGAAAAAAAAAAATAAAAGAGGACAAAAATAGACATTTCTCGGAGTCTATTAAATTCAATGAAATGAAGAAAAATTCCTCTCACCAAGTTGATGCTTAATGCCAGTGTGATGTGATGTTTCTTCCCTATATCCTATCACCTGATTTTTGTAGAGGTTATAATATTTGTGAGAGAAGCAGGTCCATGGAACCTTAACTTGAGGAGCAGGCAATATAATTATTGGCATTTTCCAGTGACTCTTGGACTTGGTTTATTTTTACTTCTCATATTCACATGGCCTTGACCTAGCAGTCTAGGCCTTAGTCAAGCGCAGTGTAATTATGCCTTGTTGAGATGAAAATCTCTTGGGGGCATCCACCTCAAGCTCCAGTCCTACGGCCACTCTTCTGAACCTATGTGAGCTCTCAACATATTTCCTGCTCCATACAGTGTTTAATTGGTGTCTATGGAAAGTTTCTGGCTACCAAGATAATTGTTATCTCTATTAGGATGACCCTCAATCTCCATGCTGACTTTGATTCTCCTCTCTGAACCGTATACTTACTTGCCTCTGGATTTCATCTCCACAGACTCCTGCAGTGGGGCAGGCAGATGTGACTTATATTTTATTAAACTGAAGTCAATTTTAGTTTATTAGACTGACAGTTCCTGCTCTGCCACTTATTAGATACATGACCTCCAAAAATCTCTAAAGCTGAGTCCTCTGTTTCCTCATCTATAGAATCAAGATAATAAGAGTAGCTATCCCATGGCGTTTATGCCCCTGTCAGTTACATGATATATGTGAAAACTCTTCATAACCTGTAAAGAAGTGAAGAGATACAATAATAATACAATCAAGAGCACAGCAGTAGAGGACCCTAGATGTTTGATGAGGACACTGTTTCTGCTTCCAAGAAACAGATGTTTTCATTAGAGAAGAATCAAACATAAGCTCAACAAAATGTAATAATATAGTAGGGAGGCAATGAAACTTAAGATACCTAAGGCGTCAGATTCTGGAGTCTGACAGGCCAAGGTGAGTGACTATCATCTACTAGCTGTGTAACCTTGACACTGTGTTAAGGTACCTGAGCTTCAGTTTCCTAATTGGAATGGTGGAGACAAAAATAATACCTACCTTTGGAAAACCAATAAAAGAATACATAGTCAAAAGTCAAAGTACAGGGCTCTTTCACAGACAAATTAGAGGCCAATAATTTGTCGGTTAATAGAAAAAGTTAAGTTAAATAGGGAATCCTAAAATGTATACTTGCTGCAGTATATGAACACATTTTATTTTAAGTTAAAATAAATAAATATATGCTCCTTGGTCAGCCTTTTCAAATAAGGCCAACTTCTTTTTTGAGCGTGTGGGTATATTCTATTTGACATTTTACTGGCTTCCTTGCATAAACCTGACCAATGATAGTATGATATTTCCAACTTTGGTTTATTTAAAGTAGAACAGTAGATAAAGACTCTTGAGAAACAATCTACATATTTGTAGAACTTTATGAACCCTTCCAGTCTTTCTCAGATACTCCCCCTTTATTTAAATGGATGGGAATTTTTTCAGCAACTGGTCTTTGTCGATATTTTTTCACAGAAGTCAAATTAGTTTCCACAGAAAAAAGCTTGTATTTCTTTAATTGATTTGACTTTTAATTTTGTGATTAATAATAGCAAATGCAACTGGCACGGACAGGTTTGGGAACACACAAAACTGACTTTCCGTAGGTGTGTCTGTGACGTGGAGGGAACAGAAGCAAGCTCTGTAGGATCACTACCAACCTGCCATGAGTATTAAATGAGCTGTGACCATCACACATCACAATCACTTGATGGAAGGGAGTGTTAGGTGTGTGGCAGTGACTTACATGGAAGTCATTTGCGAGAGCTCACTCTGACACAGAAGTTCTTATTCCTAGTAACTTGCCACTATTAGTTGAGCAACTTGCAATTGTTATATGGTAAGGAAAAAAAAAAAGATGATAATCCTTAACATTTATTGACCATTTATTATGTACAAGGCATAGTTTTAAATGCTTACATATTTACCCATTTAAATCCTTACAGCAACCCTATAAACACATTCTGTTATGCTTTCTACATTATAAACATTGAATTTACATAGCAACAAAGGTAAGAAGAGAGAAATACATTCCTGCTGGGAAAGCTAGAGAACCCCCTTCCCTCTTTGCCTGGATTACTCTATTCATCCTTTAAATTTCAGATTAAATCCCCATTTCTTAGGGATGCTTCTCCTGGCACACTGGACCCAGTTAAAACTGTCCTGCAGTATGTCTCTACTGCATCCCACAGGGCGTTGTTTTCTAACACTTGGCATATTTGCAATTTCATCCCAGCCTTCCCCTACTTGATCCCAATTCCATGAGAACAGGGACTCTTTTTCTTGCTTCCCACCAGCACCCCAAAGTGACAGGTAAAGTGCCTGGTACCTAATGACACAGCATTTGCTGAACTGAAGGAAATGAGGGAGCATGTGAGATGGGAGTTGAGTGACAATGATACTTGGAACTTGGGGTGGAGAGAATGGTTTTCTATTCACAAAAGAACACATACTTACAAAGAATTGAATGTGAGATTAATTTTATCTGGGAAAGCAGAAGTCAGAGTGAGCACATAAATTAAGATCGAGTACATGGCCTTTGGAGCCAGATGATCTGGTGTTAAATGCTGATGAGCTGGACGCTCAGTGTCTTCTGGCCCGGATGTGTCCGCCTCTGTAAAATGAGGATAATAGCAGTACGTTCTCCACAGAGTTACTGTGAAGATTACCCAAGATACAGATGCAGTGTTCTTAGCCTATAATAAGTGGTCAATAAATACTAGCTCTTTGTGTAATTGTCCTTATTGTTACTGAGTAAGATTAGTCTGGTATGTTGAGATGAAACTGTGGAGGGATTGAATACCTAGTTGTGGAGTTTGCATATTATCCTATAGGTGTTGAGTAGCCATTAGGGTAAAAAAATAGAAGGAATGCAATTAGTAAGTGCTCTCTGGTAGCCATTTGAAAGATGAATTAGAAAATCAATGGAACCTCTTCTTCTAGGTGTAAAAGGATTCCCTGTTTCTTCCCTGTGCTGCCATGAGCTTTCCCACAAATGTGTGGGTTACAGCGGTAGTTCTCAAACTGGACTAAGCACCACTATGACCTGGAAAGCTCTCTGAGCACAGATTACCCCACCCCCAGGTTTTCTAATTCAGTAGGTCTGGGATGGGTCCTAGTTCTTAGATGAGACAATGTTGCTGGTCTGGGGACCACACTAAACTTGGATTAGAAGATTCCCTTCACTGCCGTAAATGGTATGGTCTTACCTCACTATACATGCACTTGGTAGAGACCCAGCAAAAATGAATTCCCTCAAATGAATCCTATAGGATATTTCCAGGGGGAGGGAAGAAAAGAAGTAGTATCTTTGGTTGAATAAGTTTAGGAAATGTTGAATTAAAAAAAAAAAAAAGTAGAGAAGGGGTCAAGTATGCATACTTTTCAATCTTATTTGGCCATGGAACCCCTTCTTTTTGAAGTTTTCCAAGAGATTGTGTTCCTCAGTACACAGCCATGGAAAAGAGTGATTTCCCTCAGAGGAAGAGGCGGTAACCCAGACTTTGGTGTGGTCCCACAGGCTGTGCTTCCCTCCGATCACTAGAGATCCTCATCCTTCAGCCAGTCTTCTTTGAGTTGAGTTTCTAACACTGATTTGAACAGGTATGAAATACTTTGTGTCCCAGCAGGTACCACTGGGGCGGAGAGCCGGTGTGACTGCCGAAAAGCAGCCGCCACAGTAACAGTGGGAAGGTGCTCATTTTCTGTTATCTAGGGAGTGAATTTAATCATCTGGCTTAGGTATGTTCTTTAACCTTAAAAAAATAAACTATTGCTACCATGTTTCCCAGAAAATAAGACCTAGCTGGACAGTCAGCTCTAATGCGTCTTTTGGAGCAAAAATTAATTTATTTTACTATAAGACCGGGTCTATAATATAATAAATATAATTAATATAATATAATATAATATAATATAATATAATACAATATAATATATACCAGGTCTTATATTAATTTTTGTTCCAAAAGACGCATTGGAGCTGATTATCCGGCTAGGTCTTATTTTGGGGGAAACACGGTAAGACAAATACCTCATGCCCAGGTTAAAGTTTCCAAAGGGTTTTCATATCAGTGATTTTGTCTGATTCTTATAATAACCTGTGAGGCAGCTGGAGCAAGGATTAGTCTCCCCATTTACAGGTGAGATGATTACGGCTCAGAGAAATTAATGACTGACCGAATATTAGGAACCAGTCCTCCTCTGCTGCCACCTACATAGGCGCCGTCCTTTGTTTCTGTCAAAGGATGTTTACATGAATATTTATACGGATCATCATTCATTCATCCATTCAGTCCTTCATTCAACAAATATTTAGTGAGCAGCTACATTCCAGGTATTATGCAAGGGGTAATGGTCGAGTGGTGAACAAGACAAAGGGTATTGCTATTCCCAGTGAGCTTGAAATCTAGTAGATAAGAAAATCTTGGCACCGGACCGGTCCTGCACCCATGCTGTCTCTACTTCAGGAATCTGAGGTTCAGGAAGTTTAAATAACCTGAAATCACAGAATCATAAAATGTCATAGTTGTCAAGGACCAAAAATATCATCTGATCTATTCCTGTCATTTCATTAGGGGAAGTGTCTTGGCCAGAGTAACTATCTTAATTTTTTATTGCTGTGTAGCAAATTAGCACAAATTTGGAGACTTAAAGCAACACACATTCATTATCTCAGTTTCCATGGGTCAGGAGTACAGGCATGGTTTAGTTGGATCATCTCACAGGCAGAAATCAAGACGTGTTGGTTCTGGGGAAGAACCCCATTGCAAGCTCATTCAGGTTGGTGTCAGAATTCACTTCTTTGTGGTTGTAGGACTGAGGTCACCTTTCCCTGGTTGGTTGTTGTCCGGGGTTTACCCTTAGCTCCATCCTTGCAAGAGGACCCCTCCATCTTCAAAAAAAGAAAGATGCAGCAAGTCCTTCTCATGGCTCAGGTCTCTGAGTTCTGTTTCTGCCAACAGCCAGAGCAAACTTTGCTTTTAATGGGACACATCTGACTAGATTAGGTCCACTTAGATAATCTCCCAATCTTAGGTCAAAAGGGTATCAAATATGTGGTGATGGAAGGAGACCTGACTCTGGGTGGTGAACACATAATGCATTACATAGATGATGTATTATAGAAATGTACCCTTTTACTAACCAGTGTCACCCCAATAAATTTAGTAAATGAAAAAAAAGAGAGAGAACTCTATCCTGGAAGTCATATCATAGTCACAGGTTCCGTGGATTAGAGCTTGGAATCTTGGGAGGCAGGGGGCAGTTTTAGAATTCTGCCTGACACAGTAATATATGGGGAAGAGCTATCCTGAGTTTTCTTTGGGGCTCGTGGTATAAAGTAGTTTGAATATCTATTGCTGTATAATAAATTGACCCGAACTCAGGGGCTTAAAGCAGCAATCATTTTATTATACTCATGATCTATGGGTCAGGAATCGGTGCCAGCCTTGGCTGGATAATTCTTCTGTTCCACATGGAGTTGTCTGAAGGCACTTGTTGGTAGTCAGCTGGCAACTGGGTGGGCTGGAGGTTCCAAGAGAGCTTCACTCACATGTCTGGTGCCTTCACAGAGATGGAAGAAGACTGGGCTCAGCTGGACAGTTCTCCCTCTCCAGGGTCTTTCCAAGTGGTTGCTCCAGCAGGGTTGTCAGATTGCTTGGAAGTGGTTTCAGAGTTCCAAGAGGGAGTTTTCCAAGAGACGGAATCTGCTGGTCTCTTGAGAGCTGAGTCCGTAAACTGTGTCAATCACTTCTGCCATATTGTATTGTCAAAGCAATTGGAGACTCTGCCAGATTCAGGGGAGGGAACAGAGACCTCTCATCTAATGTGAAAGGGTCTGTGGCCTCCTGCCACACATAGTATGTTTACCATTTGCCTATTTTTCCATTGTAATACACTTTAGTCCAGAGGGCACTGCACTCTTCAGAGACCTTGTGAGGAAACATTTTGTAATATAAAATTGCCCTTTAGAACCCTTGTCAATTAAGATTGTCGTTTAGTGGGTTTATCTGAAGGTTTACACCCCTTGCTACATGCATGTTTTGTTGTTTTATTGTCTTGGAAGCTGGTTCATGGGAGTGGATGTTCTATAATATTATTTTATTATTTGGTGGGTATATGTATAGTGCGGGTATCGAAAGTGGGAAGGATGAAGATTCTGCCAATTTCTGAGTATTCCAATTATGGAATAATTCCAAGTGTGCATTCTGGAACCACAGAAATAACTGCAGGAAATAACCACTGGACCCACTATAAGGACCTGAGCTAAAATCAATCCCCTGATCTCCCTAAACACCTATTCTGACTGGAGGACCTCAGTGACATTTTGTGTTTCCTGGATTTAGTATCAGTTCAGAGCCAGTGTCCAGTAATGCTGGAAAAGCGTGACTATTTCCTTTTGTCCAATGCACAGTCACCCAGGTAAAATGCTGTTGGTCCCTTTTGGAGAGGCTGGGGGGAAGGTGACCCGTATACCTGTATGGCAGTGTCCAGATCCTCCCTCAAGGGGAGGATTCTGGTTCTGGGCTTCCACGTAGTACTTGTGTGACCTCAAGCAAGTCACATAACCTGTCCGGGTTGTTTCCCATGGACCAGGCCTCATCTTAGCATCATTCAGATCCAGGATTCCAGAAATCCACCATCCCATACCCACAGACAATTCCCTTTGGAGTAAATTGCTACTGATAGTCCCTGACCATTGGTTTGGGAGGGAGGTTTGGTGGCGATTTGGGGACAAAGACCTATTCTAAGTGTATCTTAAATTGTCCTATTAAAGAAGAGGTACAAGCCCACAGATAGCCCTGGGCTAGCCGGGGGCAGTTGGCTGTCAATCACAGAAGCCTCAAGTGCCCTCCCACCCCTGGGGCAGTGAAGCTTTTGGCTAAGAACATCTTTGGCATTTGTTCTGTATTTATGGGGTAACAAGAAGGCAGTCAGCGAGGCTGAACTCCGCGCCACCCAGGGGTGTGTAACCTGGGTGCAGGGCAGGGAGGTGCGTGCCAGCGGCTGAGTTTCTCGGAGTGGTGTGCAGAGTTTGTGCAGCGCAGCAGTACTAGTCAGCTCTCCATTCCTCCCCGGTTGTTATTCTGCACTTGTAACAACTAGGGTAATTGACTCACTCGGCTGACGTAAGGCAAGAAAATAAGCATCTCCAGACCCTTTTTGTTGTTTTTAGCCTTTTTTTTTTCCTCCCTTGGGGCTCAGAAGTGGCTTCCTGTTCGGAATAAAATCTGGAGGCTCAGAACATTGAGTCAGAAATAGAACAAGGTTCTTACAATTTCTGTGGATGGCTCTCTCTTATCCTCCTTCGCAGCCACTTCCCAGCCCTCCGCCCCCTCTGCACCCTCCCCTGGGCCAGCAAACCACACATGGGTGAGTTATAATCCGAGCGATGTGACAATTTACTGGCGACCTTCAAGAAGTCGCATTGCTCTGAGCCCAGTTTGTTATATTGGTAAAACGACATTCACTGATAACCTCTCAACCCAACCTAGGACACAGACAAGTTGTAAAGATCAACATTAGAGTCCCAAACAGAAGAGCTTTAGAACGTTAAAAGGTGATGTCACAACGGGAAAGTTTAAAAGTGATACAAAAATCGGAAGTATTGCTGCCTGAAGTGTTATTCAGGCAGCAAGTATTCAGGCAAGTATTATTCTGCTTGCCTTTAAAGGGTGATTTTTTTAAGGTGTTTTATGGAAGTAATACCCATATACAGAAAGTGAAAACCTCATTAAGTGCACCGCAAAATGAATTTACACCATATGAATTCACACGTGTGACCAACAACACCCCGATTTAAAAAAAAAAATAAATAAATAAATAAATAACTAAATAAATAAATTAGGGCTCATCAGCACTGCAGGAACCCCTGGTGTGCCCCTTTTCTAGGAACCTTTTCTCCCAGAAAATTACTCCTCTCCTTGCTCCACTCTCTAGAGCGCAGTTTTGCCTCTTTTTATTCAGTATGGCCTCTTTTGTGTCTGTCCACTTTCACCTTTTCATTCTTTGATGCAATGCCTGGATGTTGTTTAGTATAGTTTTGGCCCGTTCGTTCTCAAGAGTATTCCGTTGTCTTTGTAGAAATCTCTTGTAATGCTGGTGTCATTTACATAGTCTCCAGTCTGGGGCTATGACCTATGGTGCTGCTGCCCTACACATGTCTTTGGGTGACCTTCTGTGTGCGCTTTTGTTGGGTGTATACCAACCCTGGAATTGCTGGAACTGAAGAGTGTTCATAGGTTCAGCTTCATAGATATTTGAGTCGATACTTCCTGTTTTCCTGGAAATTAGCTGAACCGATTTTCTCTCCCACCAGGAACACAGGAGGGTTTGGATTCCTCTGCATCCTTGCCAATGCATAGTGTTTCCCATCTCTTCTGTTTTTATTTTAATCTGATTTTAGTCATCCTGCTGCAGTAGTATCTCACTGCAATGTTAATTGGCATTGTCCTGATGACTAATGAAGTGGAGTTTTATGCGCTAATTGGCCTTTTGAATACCCTTTTATGAAGGGCCTATTCACATCATTTGCATGTTTTCCCTTCTGGGGATCTGACTTTTTCTTACTGATTTGTACTTTGTTATGTTTTTTTTCTGGGACCAAGTACATTTATTAAATAATTCAGTGACAACCTGCTCAAGATAAATAAAATTTGTGATAATTGCATCTATTCTGGTTTAAAGAGACCCAGAAAGGTGTGGCAAACCTCAGGCAGCATACATGCCTTTGACAGCCCCCCCCCCCCCCCCCCCGCATCCAACCAGTGCTGGAGTTATTTACGTATCATAAATAAATACAGTCTTTGATTGGCTAGAGGTATTGCAAGTACATTCTCTAATTAAGGGTTGGCTTTTCACTTTTTGAGTGGTATCTTTTGATGGATATGTTTTAATCTTAATACATCCCTATTAATCATGTCTTTTTCTTTATGGGGAGCTATGTTAACAAATCTTGGCCTCCTCCAATGTCATAAGAATGTTCCCATGTGTTTTCTTCGAAAACTTGTTTTGCTGATGTTGGTATTATTACTATTTACTTTTCACATTTAGATCTGTAATCCATCTGTTAATGATTTAGGGGTACAGAAGACATGAAGTGTCAAGAAGAGGTTTTGTTGTTGCTGTTTTAATATCAATATTCAGCTGACCCCGTAACATGTATTGAACCATTTCCCTGGATTTTTAAATCTATAATTACCTATTTCAAAAGGACCATTTTCTAGGTGAGCTCCAGAGGAACACAGTAGTTTTTTCATGAGGACACTGCTCCTACTCTCTGTCGGAAGCTTTATATACATTGTCTTATCTGATCCTCCAAACAAACCTGCAGGTACTGTATTATCACTCTTTTCAGTGGTTGAGAAAACTGAAGCTTAGAAAAGACGAGCAATTAGCTCAAGGTTAATTAATGAGTAGCAGACCTATGATTCAGTACGCAATTCTTTCTGACTCTATAGCCCACGTCTCTAGCTCTTTCTTCAAGCATCGTGGTGACAGCATTCATTATACTGTGGAGGGTGAGTAACGGGTGAGAGTAGGATATTAAGCTATAATCAACTGGGCTTTCTAGTAACCCAGAGGAATATTTTTACCTGGAACATTTATAAAACACAGCTATTCTTTGTCCTCAGTAACAATAATGGTTAATGGTCAGTCGTAACCTCCTTCCACTGCAAACCTCCCAAGAGCTTTGCATGTTCAATTCTAGTCCTGAAGACAAAATGTAAGGTAGGTATTACCGTCCCCATTTGACAGATAAGGAAACTGAGGATCAAAGAGGTGAAATGACTTATCCAAGGTCAAATACACAAGGCCAAATAGTGGTAGGGTGGTGTCCAGCATTAACTTAACTGACTGCCACTCCTGTGTTCACCCCCACCTGACTGCCCAGATCACTGACCTAGAAAACCATTACTGTACCTCACTGTTAGCCCATTAGACTCAATGAGCCCCTTCTTACTTTCTGAGTCTCATTCTTCTGCCTAACTACTGGTCTGAGTCTCATTCTTCTGCCTAACTACTGCCCAGGAAGAATAAACCACTCTTGCAGCCCTCCACCTGGAGAACCCTGCTGCTCTTCGCCGTTCTGTCAGCTTTAAAGAAGCTTCTGGCTCCTTCCTTCACTTGTCTCCAGCACATCCATACCCCAAAGCCACAGCTGAATTTGAATATGCAGCTGGTGTTGCCTGTCACCTCCTCCCAGACACAGAATTGTGTAATTGCAAAAATCGTTTCATAATCCTCCCCAATTAAGCTCCTGACAACCTAATTTTAAAGACTCCTCTATTGGATTTTCACATTGCTGTTCTCCCCATTCCTCCTTCTACACTTTACCCATGCCCTCTGCAAGTAAGACCTGTTGCCTCCACAAAACCAGACTAGAAAGTATGTTCATCGTGGCAAGGGACCACAGAATTCTTCTCTTGGTCTTTCCTTCCTTATTGCAATGAGGGTCTGATGGTATGTGAAGAGCTGAGAAGGAGAAGGGAAAACAAGTTATTAAGGCAATGATAGAAACTCAAGAGGGGAATGATTTAAAAGCTAAATATTTATCTGGGAAAAATGATGAACACAGAGTGGGTCTGATGGCCAGTTATAATTCATACGAGCATATACATAAACCAAGGCTTCTTTCAGTTAAGCCCCAAGCATGCTGTCACCATCGATGTATTCATTTTTTATTAGCATCATTCCTTTAAAACAAACACACACACACACACACACACATGCACACTCACACTCTGTGTATGACACAGAGTCATACACAGCACACCCAAAAAACAGTGCATCATCAGAAACCTACAAACAATTGTTTATCTTCCCAGTCTAGTCTATGGCCTAGAGAGTATATATTTTGTGGAGTCTCACGAAATTACTCAGACACCCATTACAATGTCAAACAAATGCCAAGGAAGAAACACAGGGCATAAATAACAGAATAATTCAGAACTCCATTTTTTTTTCTTTCATTTCCTCTCCACTTTTAAAGAAACACCCCTGGCAGGCAAATGGGAATTATGGATTACAGTTTTCTATTTTAGCCTAGATTTATTTTCCCCCCTCTCTCTCCTTGGCACAGATTTGTATGCTCTTCCCTCAAATGCCACTGGCCCCACACTGCATTCCTGTCTTAGGCAAAACCTCCAATTAAAATCAGCAGGAGGTTTGCTTGAATTAGGAATCCCAGGCTGGGCTCCCCACCCAGGTGGTTCTAAAAGGGAGATGTGTGCCTTTGAAAGCACTGATGGGCAGCCCTGGGTGGTATAGCCTCTGTCCTCAGCATGATGAGTGACTCCATGCTGTGTCACTGGGAGACCTGTCATGTGGCCAGAAAATCCTGGCTGAGGCAAAGACAAGGCCGGCAGGGGAGCAGTGTAGGTGACTGCGTGGCCTGGAGCCTTGCGTCTCCTCCAGTCTGGGTTTTAGAGGGTCCAGGAAGTACAGTGGAGGGACTGTGGGAGCACTGCATTTGGATCTAGCAACCCTGAGCTCGAGTCTGCTGCATCCATGCTGTGTGAGGGTGGGAAAGTCAGAGTCCCTCTCTGGCCTTCACCACCTGCATCAGTAGATTCGAAATGAGCAGGGAGTCTTGTCTCATGGGCTTGATGGGAGGATCAAGGGATAACTGCCATGATGCAGAGAGCACTCAAGAAACATGGAATCCTCCACAGAAGCAATAGAGTCTCAGTCTTCAGGATTGAACATTTCCGAGGCTGCTTCTAGATTTCTGCTTCTGTGCTCCAAGCTGTTCCTGGTGAGTCTGTGGGTGCTTCCCAGTCAGCTTTAGAAATAAAAATGCATCTTCCTGTCCTCCCTTCCTTCCGCCTTTCTTCTTCCTCTCAGCCCCCCATCAGAATGAAGCGAAATCCCATCCAACAGGAAGATGCTGATTTAGAGGTATTGGAGTTCAGCTGTGGCTGCAAACGGACCATGCTCTGGGTCCCCAGGGACAAACAAGAGCATTTTAAAACTTGGTCCTCACCACCTCGTACTGACTGCCTGGCAGTAGAGCTGTGTCAGCCCTTAGTGAGACCCCTCCCACTCACCCTGCTCCAGTTGGCCTATTAAGCTGCTCTTCTGTCGCCAGGGTTGAGGCAGGCTGTCACCAGGTAGCCTGGGAAATGGTATTTATAGACCGCAGTCCCTCTGACCCCTGGTCCCCAGCCTCTCCCTATGCACTTATTGGTGAGCTCCAATTACCTGTGAATGGAAGAGAGGGATCCTGGCAGGTCCAGAGGAAGCGAGGAGTGTGATAATAGGCCCTTCACATGCTCAAACTTTCAGTATTTTTCCATTATTCCAATGTCTTGCCTTTCTGCGGCTGGCTTCCTTCTTCTTGTTTTCCTTATTGTGATCATTTTACATGACAGTACCTCGCAGGAGGTGTGCCATGCTAGGGTTACACATCCTGGTATCTGAATGTGGGGTAATCTCCAACAAGTTTTCTCACTTCTCAAGGCCTCACGGTCTTCATCTGTAATGCAGATGGGTGGTTATATGTGCTGCGGGGTGGGTGGGGCCGAGCCTCCAGCATAAAGCCTGGTATACAGTGGTGCTCAATAGTTGTAAGCACTGATTGCCTTGGCCAGTTTACAGTGCTACCTGCTACTGAGCAGCACAGGGCTTCTGAATATCAATGTCACCACTTAGAGTACCAGCTGGAGATGGAGAAGGTGTAGGAGATTGGAGTCCTCATTGTTGGAAGTTGCTTGTGTTAAAAACAGACACATAAAAAAAAAAAAAAAAAAACACTGGAATGAGCTTGTTTTTCTGATTTTACTCTTCTCAAAATTATTAAAAAGCAAAGGAAATTTCACTGACCTTGGGAATCAGGACTCACTGGTAACACAGCTTCCCCTCTCTGCACCCTCCACCCCCACCAAATGCCACCTCTCGCCTCTCCAGAAAAGGACTACTTGCCATCAAATGGTCCATCCATTGTCCACAGTCCCTGAATCTGTGAGTTACGACAATTTAAAGCTTGGCTGAATCTCTTTGCTTCGTGCTACCCACTCTAATTTCATTCCATCACATTCTCTCTCTTCATTTGCCTCCTCCTGCATTGCCCTGTCTGCTCATATAGGTCAGGCTCCTTCACTTCCCCCACCATCTCCAACACCATGTCCTTTTCTCCTCTCTTACCACCCTTCCCCAGGCTCCACCTCTCTCTGTTTCTCTGGACCCTCTTTCCCTGGGCCTCTGCTGTCAGCCCCCACCCCCTGCAGTCTTCTCGCTGTATCATTAATGCCTTCTTTGATACAGCCCACAACCTCATGATTATTCTGAGGTCAGGAGATGCAGGTGCCATGCAGCTCGCTAACGCGCCTCAGAGGGCCTCTGTCCCCAGTCCCTCCTGCTCGACAGGGCTGGAATCCTAATGTGCCACTAGCCCGTTGCTTACTGCAGCACCACCAGGAACTTTCATCTTTTCTGTTTCCCCCATGGAGGATTCTGAGAGTTCAGCCACAATGAAGCATTGATTCAAGGAGTGGGGGCTGCAGTCCTGACAAAGGACCCCAATGATGAGACACGAGAAAGGGGGTGCTCTGCGGGGTTATAGAATGCCTTGCAGATGGGAACAGAGGAGTTCTAAATGGGGTACTGTCCTGTCACTTGGAGAGGGAGTGACAGGGGCAAGTGTGGGCCATTTGAACGAGGCATTTTGAAATGACGCTGTCGTCAGATGGAACCGCGCAATCAGAGACGTGTGGCGGGTCCCTGCAGCTCACAAAAATATCAGATGACTCATGGCCAATATTCAGTCAATGTTCTGGTTTGGGAGGTGGGAGCCTCATAGCTCATTACTATTCCAGCTCCGTTTCCTAAAGGCTGGGCCTGCTGCTGTTCTCCAGGCTGTAATAGGATTGGTCTCACGCAGCAGAGACTGGGGGGAGGAGGTGCTGAAGCTGTGTGGGTGGACGGTATCGAAAACTAATACTGCAGTCCAGAGGGGAGAACAGGAATTGGGTGTTCTTAATGAAAAAGAAGAAGAAAAATATTAACTTTGTTCATTCATTCAGCAAACATTCATTCATTCAGCAAACACTAATACGGAGCCAGGCTCTCGGCTGGATGCTCAGAGAAGACGGCATCTCCCCCTCTCGAGCCTTAGGGAGTGGAGGGGAAACTGACAAGAAAACCAGGGGTTTCAATATAATGTTTTGAATTTTGTGAGGGAGGTTTTGTTGCTGGGGACTGGATGGTTCTGTGGATTTAAAAGGCAGAGCAGTTTCGAGGAGAGCACTAATTATTCCTCCATTTTCTCTCAGCTGATAAGCAACTCATTTAAAGCAAAGCATCCTGGGAAGCTGTTTCAACAGTATCCATTTTCAAATGTCCCATATGACAAAACGGTTTTCCTCAAACTCCAGAGAGATAGTGAAATCCCTGAGAGTGTCTCAATACCTTCAAAGGAATAGCTCATTCTCTGGGATAAGAGTGCTTATTATTATTATTACCTTTCCAATAATTGCTCTATGCCAGGCTCTGTGCTAAATGCTTTAAATGCATTATCTCACTCAATCCTCCCACCCACCGCATAAGATGGGCCAATATTCTTCTCATTTTGGATACAGGTACTGAGGCCGAAAGACAAAGCGATGTGTTGCTGGTTACAGAACTGAGCTCTTTGAACTCCGCCCTGCTTGGGCCGACATAGATGCTTTCCCTATTAGAGTCTACCACCGACCTTACTGTTCTTGGCCTTGGCCATGTGGCTTGTTGGTGGACATGACAGAGTAGATGGATTGCTTCCTACTATAGCCCATACAACAGAAAAAGAGCTTCGGTGCCCGGCATCCTAACGTGGGAACCATGAACCACTGCCACCACCATCATCGTGACCATCGACATCACCACTTCAGAAAGGCTTTCTTGACTCTCGCTTGACGTTTAATGAAAAAAGCCAGAGCCATGAGCCAAGAGACTGCTCTCCTCACACACAGCTTGGCTTTTCGTCTATCATTTCACCTCTGAGCTTCTATTGCTGTGTCTATAAAATGGAGCTGACAGTCCCTTTGCAGGAATAACAAGAGCTAACGTTTATCGAGCCCTTAATAACTACCAAGTCTGAGGCTAAGCTTTCACATAAAAATTCATATAATCCTCACGACAGCCCTATGTGGTAGGGATGATTAGGACGGTGAAGGTAACTGCCCAGCATTACCTCAGCTCATATGTGCGGGAGCCAGGATTTTAAGAAATCTCAGACTGACCTGAAGTCCAAAGCTATTTTCAGGGTGTTGCTGTGAGGCCCAAGTGAGAAAATGGGAGTGAATGTGCCCTTACAGGGGAAAAAGTGCTAGACACATGTAAGGGCTTATTCGTAGCGTGGAAGACAGCCGGGGTGACTTGCACAAAAATGAGGGAATATGAGAGGCCGCTAAGCTGACTGCCTTACATATTTTTACCTATTCTTCTGTTTCTTCTTATCCGATTGAGTATCTGTCTTACTTGGAATGATTCACTGGAGGGAATCTGGGGCCCGGATTGGTTATTGTTTATAAAGGTGTTGAGGGGTCGCGGGGAGGGCGACCTAGAGATGCATGTTGCGATGGAAAGTCCATTGAATTGAGAGTCTGGAGCTCTGGGAAAATGGGGGTGAAACATCTTTCCTCCATGATTTGAACAGCTATTGTCAGGAGCATGTCAGACCATCAGCATGAAAGCACCACACGGCCTCTAGAGTAATATAATATGTAGTTTGTTTTTGTTGACGTTGTTGTATGTTTTATAACCTTGTGGGAGGATCTGTGAAGAAGGCTGAAGCATCTGATGCCGGATAAAGGGAATAACCCCTCAGTTACTATCCATTGCTGATTTTATTTTGTTGTTATCCAGCAGGGGTGTTTGAGTTTAAACACTTTAATTTCCTGGATCAAACTTCTTTGGTGCTCATGTAAATGGAATCATAGAGCTAGAGAGACCCCAAATCACAGGTACCCGAACGCCATCACTTTACAGATGAAGACACTGAACTCTAGAAGGGTGAAGCACGATGTCATGGAGCAGGTCTGTGGCATTAGAAGGCCTGACGTTGTAGCTCTTATAACTTACACTCAGGGCCCTTCCTGTGGTAACGGGTCGACCCAGCGCTTTTATTCGTGGGGCATCTCCACTTTGCATTATCAGTGGGGTAACCATCACTCCCATCCTACCCACGGTGCTTAACGTTCTCCGTTTTCCCTCTACCCCCCCAGGACAATTCAGCAGTGGCTTGCTAGGGTCCAGTCGCTTCTCTACTGCAACGAGAACGGGTTCTGGGGCACCTTCCTGGAGAGCCAGAGGAGCTGCGTGTGCCATGGCAGCACCACGCTGTGCCAGCGCCCCATCCCCTGCATCATAGGCGGGAACAACAGCTGTGCCATGTGCAGCCTGGCCAACATCTCGCTCTGCGGCTCCTGCAACAAGGGCTACAAGCTGTACCGAGGCCGCTGCGAACCGCAGAACGTGGACTCGGAGCGGAGCGAGCAGTTCATCAGCTTCGAGACCGACCTGGACTTCCAGGACCTGGAGCTCAAGTACCTGCTGCAGAAGATGGACTCGCGCCTCTACGTCCACACCACCTTCATCAGCAACGAGATCCGCCTCGACACCTTCTTTGACCCCCGGTGGCGCAAGCGCATGTCCCTGACGCTCAAGAGCAACAAGAATCGCATGGACTTCATCCATATGGTGATCGGCATGTCCATGCGCATCTGCCAGATGCGCAACAGCAGCCTGGACCCCATGTTCTTTGTCTACGTGAACCCCTTCAGTGGGAGCCACTCGGAGGGCTGGAATATGCCCTTCGGGGAGTTCGGCTACCCGCGCTGGGAGAAGGTCCGTCTCCAAAACAGCCAGTGCTACAACTGGACCCTCCTGCTGGGCAATCGGTGGAAAACGTTCTTCGAGACGGTGCACATCTACCTACGCAGTCGGACTCGGCTCACCACCCTCCTGCGCAACGAGACCGGCCAGGGCCCCGTGGACCTGTCCGACCCCTCCAAGAGGCAGTTCTACATCAAGATCTCGGACGTGCAGGTGTTCGGGTACAGCCTGAGGTTCAACGCCGACCTCCTGCGCAGCGCCGTGCAGCAGGTGAACCAGTCCTACACGCAGGGCGGCCCGTTCTACTCCTCCTCCTCCGTGATGCTCCTGCTGTTGGACATTCGGGACCGAATCAATCGCCTGGCCCCTCCCGTGGCCCCGGGGAAGCCCCAGCTGGACCTGTTCTCCTGTATGCTGAAGCACCGCCTGAAACTGACCAACAGCGAGATCATTCGCGTGAACCACGCCTTGGACCTCTACAACACCGAGATCCTCAAACAGTCGGACCAGATGACGGCCAAACTCTGCTAACCTGGGACCCCGTGCCACGCACTTTCCCTTTGGTTGTGCAAACGTTCACAGGACCAAACAAAGCAAAATGAAACCAACGAAAGTTTGTAAACTGTCCTTACTCTTCGAAGAAAAGGAGGAAAACATCTTCATCCGCTGGAAGCTAAAACGTTCTAGCAACTGTATAAATCCGTGGGGCATGTTTGTTCTTTCTGTACTCTGTCATGAAGAAGGGTCTCGGCCATTGGAGGGGCTTGGAGGGAGGTGCTTCTTAGGCCTCAGGTGCTGTATCGAGGGGGCGGTGGGGGAGAGCATATGCAATGAATTGTAAAGATCTCTGCTGTGCAGGTGCTAAGATTAAACACTGAAAAGAAAGAGAGAGATATGTAATGTACAACCGACACTGCCATTTTTCCTTGTGGGAGGAAATGGACATAGATAAAGAAGATATTTCTTCGCTTATGATTTCTTCCCTCTTTCTGCTTAATTCCTTGTGGTTCTCTTGACTCCTTTTTACACAAGGGTGGGGATGCAGTGACAGCGCTGTCTTTCTTATCCATCTAGCTTCTTTCATGCTGAATAGATGGAAGTTCTTTAAAACTGGACAACAGTGGGATTGGGGAGAGAGGCAGTCATAGAATCATAAAGGTGTTAAAACAATGAGGAACCTTAGATATGGGCTGTCGGACTACTGGGCTCAGTCTGGGAAATAGAAATGGCGTGCCCCTGGCTACCACCGTTACTGCCTGATTAAGGATTTGAACCCCACCTTTTGAGTCCCTAGGCAGTGCTCCTCTTTTTAAATCATGCTGCCACTGTGGTGTTTTCTCCTTCAACTAAACTGCCAAGGGTCGGACTTTCAGTCTCAACGTTTTTTTCCCTTCTTTTAATCAAGAAACCCCTTTCACCTCTTTCTCCAAAAAGAAATGCTTTGCATATTAAATTTTAATTTGAATAAAAATCAATGACCAAAACAAAATAAAACAAGGAAGGTTTAAATATTGCATTGGTCTTCCAAACCATTCTCCCCGAGTATCTAAAAAAATTATTCTTTGATTAACTCAGAATACACACACACACTCGCACACACTCACGCACGCACACACACTAACATTGCCAGTTACGTGTCATCTATGAAAGCTGAGAAGCCTTGTGTGGGGTTCGGGGTTAAAATGAAAGGAGAGACTCAAGAAGGAAAACTCATTTCAAAGCACTCCTGCAGAGGACTTGGGCAGATATCACTCAGTCTCTAGGAATGATGTGTGTATCTTTTTGCTAAGGTGGTACTTGATAGACATGCTTCTGAGTATCTGGAAATTCATTTCTGTATTGGCAAAGAAACAGATCACACATCTTAGGGTTGGAAGAGAAAATAGAACACCTCTGGTCTAAACTTCTGCCCAGGACAAACAGCCTCTTCACGTCTTAGGGAGATCACTTCTGTTGGCTGATGGGGCCATCTCAGGGACAGGAAGCTAATTAGCTCCACCTTACACTTTCTGTGGATTCCTCTTTCACTGAAAGGGAGCAATAGTGCTCATTCCAGCTTGTGTTACAGAGCAGATCCAATTCTTAGACAGTCCTTCCATACCCTGACCAGCTTTTGCGTATCTTCCAGCCACTGCTTCCACTTGAGGAATGTGCTTTTCTCTCTCCCAGTAATGCTAGCCTAGATAAAATACAATGAGCCTATCTAGAGTTCAACAGAGTCTATGATAATGTGACTGAAAGAAAACACTATTCCCACTGTATTTTAAGATGAAAGAAGGAGAGGGCTTCAGTGCATACGAGGTAAAGAATTATCTGTTAGGTTGGTGCAGAAGTAATTGTGGTTTTTGCAATTTTTTTTAACCTTTTATACCTCAATTACTTTTGCACCAACCTAATAGTTTATTTAAGTGTGTGTCTAGAGGTGTTTTCTTTTTAATGGTAATAAATTCCAACTTTAATGTTCCAGTTTTTAGTATGAATTAACATAGTTCTTTGGACCTCAGATTTTGAGAGGAGTCAGTGTTCGTTTAGGTTGGAAGTTCTTCCTTCCAGAGGTCACATAGCAGCTATTCATCGAGCACAAGATTTTGTAGAAGGTCAGTAAATAATCAAACATCTCTTCAACACGAATAGAGCATGTCAGGACAGCTGACATGAATGGAACATGTCAGAAAAATGAAGATTTATAAGGAAACGATCCAAACTTTTGTGCCACTCATAAATTGATGAAAAAGACAGACATATGAACCAATTCAAAAAGAAACAATAACTACAGTATACCATGATGACTGCTATTGTGGGGTTAGGCACACAGAAAGGAGCCCTAAAGAGGTGTTTAACTCTGCTCATTGGATTGATAAAGGCATTATATGGGCAAGTTCATTTTGGGTGTTGAAAGTGAATAGGACTTGCGCAAATAGCAAAGAGCAAAGGGCCCAGGAACAGCGAATGCAATAGCACAAAGGTATAAATAGGCATGGTGTACTTGAGGCTCAGTTAAAATGATAGTTTTAGAAAGCTATCATTTTAAATGGTAAGCCGACCAAGGAGAGTGAGGAGTTTGACTGTATGGGAAGTTGAAATGATCATCCATAATCTTAATGAAGAATGAATTTAAAACTGACCATCTCCCAGTTACCTCTCTCCTCTTCCCTTTCATGCCTACATTCCAAGCACTTCCAACAATTCACAATGTAATACCCCCTGTATTTGCCCATCACTTTATATATTGTTAAGCAATCTTCATATGTATTGTGTTATCTAATCCTTATCATAATTCAACCTGAGTTCTTCCCCAGACTTCACCAACTGTGTGTGTGTGTGTGTGTGTGTGTGTGTGTGTGTGTGTGTAGGAAAGGCCTCTTTCCTTCATCTTGAAAATACTAACTCCTTTATACAAAGAGAATACAGCAATGTCTAATGATTGAAAAGGTCAGGGAAATAGAGAAATTTTCAAGGAGAGGGAAAGATTCAGACATCAAAATATTTATTCAAAGGTGAAAGGAAAATACTTTGCTATAAAAGGACATGAAGTTCTGTGGATTTCCAAATGTCTCCTGCTTGGGTCTGGCCCTTTGAGCTAGCAAAGTTCCCCTCCAGGTGGGAGGAAGAAAAGCCTGAAGGCTTCAAGTGAGATTTTAATTCAATTAGTGTCTTACCAATTTGATGCAGCAACCAAGGACCTATCGTATCTGATTTATATGCGAATGCTAAGTCAGAAGAGTGAACAGAATGCCCATTTGGATAATGCCTGGCAGCAAAGCGTGGCATTTCCATGGAAACCACAGAAGACCATTAATTAGCTATCAAATAAAATTATTGGAAGATTCTGGACCCTGGCATATCTGCCCCCTTCAAAGAGGAGGCCAAGAAGAGATCACACTAACAGCAAGGCTCCCTTCAGTAACTTAACATCATAGCAGCACAGAGACTACAATGTTACCAAGTAGAAGAACCGTTAGGAAGTAAAACGAATGGACACAATAGAAGGAAAGAGGTTTTGGGATTATCCAAGTCTAAGAATATAATTTTAAATGTAGAGTACCTTTTTCGATTGTCCATGCTGATAAAATAATCTCAATGGCAAACACTTTCTCTTACTCTCTTTGCTGTGGAAAGAAAAAGAGAAGAATAATATGGATCCACTAGTTGGTGATAAATGATTGGGGGAAGAGATCATAGAGTCGAAAGGTGACGAGTGATTAACCTCTAAAATAATTGATACAGCTTGTATAACTTTTAAATTAATAGGGAAAATTTTAAATTAAAATAAAACAGAAAAAGAGAAAAGAATCATTAAAACAGCTGGACACACAAGGACAATATCAGAACTTACCACACAGACAATTACAATAAACATAACTGGACAAAAATGATCATTAAAAAGACAGGTAATCAGATTACAAGTTCTAAATTTTTAAAAAATAAAAGGGAAAAAAGGTTGAAAATAAGAGGATCGATAAAGATATACTAGACACATATTAACTAAAAGGACATTGACGTAGCACTGTTAATATCAGTCAAAACAGACTTTAAGGCAAAACACATTATTAGGTTTAAAGATGGCCAATTTACCAGGGAAGGTAGAGAGAAGAGTGGGTACATAGAACCATAGACTTACAGAGCCAGAGGGGTCCTTAAATATTTACACATCTTCAACCTTCAGAGAGGAGGAGGTACACCAGAAGTCATTCTACACTGAGTTTTGAACACTGAGCATTAGCTTGGTTCCCCTTTCACCATCTCAAGCACATTTTGGCTTAGGATCACCTATCAAGTTATGTAGTTCCTACAGCAAAATCCTGCCCTCAGGGAAGGCAGTTTTTAACATAAAGATAGTTATCTTGATGGAAATGGCAGTGATGGTCACTTTAATAAAACCTAACATATATGGGATCCCAAATGTACTAAGTAGATACACTCTTTGTAGGTACTAAGAGAAAGAGGTCTCTAAACTGGAAAAGAGGGTGCTAGGTTAAAGGATGAGCAAGAATGCACTAATAAGTATTGCATCACCAGTAATTAGAGAGTCTGGCTCACTGAACCTGGTACAGGGGTATGTGAAGTTTAAGAACAGATTGTCCGAGTCAATTCAACACTGGATGCTGGAAAGTCCAAGATCAAGGTGCCTGCAGATTTGATGTCTGGGGAGAATCCATTTCCTGGTTCATAGAGGGCTATGTCCCCAGTGTGCCCTCAAATGGCAGAAGACACAAGAGCTTCTAAGGGCACCAATCCAATTCATAAGGACCCCACCCTCATGACCTGATCACCCTCTTCCTCCTCACAACATCACCTTGAAGGTTAGGATTTCAACATATGCATTTGGGGGAACAAAAACATTCAGCATACACCAGTTAAATCAGAGAGAGAAAAGCCTCCATTCAGTAGCTTGGAGTAAACAAATGAGCTTCATGAATCACAGGTGGAGCTGCTCTGACTTGAGTATCTGGCCTCTTCTCCCAAACTTCCTTGTCTGGTAGGTGACCCCCACAAACTTGTGTCGGTTCCACCCAAGGGCCACTATTTCCCTAAGAATGAACAGGAGCCCCTACCCAGTCAAGTTTTCAGTCTCGATAAAACTTTTAAATGGAGTCATTTGCCCCAAGAAGAAAATGACTTTGATAAAAAATGTAAAGGCTTTAGAGCGGATGAGAAGGGCTCGCCAGCCAAACTGCTGGTCTACATTTCCGTACTGATGTCAACGGGACGCTGTGCTTTCCCTGTCAAGTGATCCCTGCAGCCTTAACCAGAGACTGAAGATTGCTCTGACTTTGCCACAGGCTTACACGACTGAGGAAACTGTGATGTTCTTATACATTAGAGGATGGTTATAAACACTGCCAAGGGATTGCTAATTACATGGTATGAATTATATAACACATAATTACAAATTAATAATAACGTCACCTAATATTTTGTTAGTGTGCCAAAAGATGCAGAGCTTAAAGCTTAGACCCAGGAGCCAGGTTTTCCTGAGTTATTAGGCACCTACAGAACGGGAATTAGAACTCAAATTTCCCAGTTCCCCGGTGAGTGATTTAACCGTCGCATTCAACACTATTCCTGACATGGGTAAGTAACTGGTGGCATAATTCTCCTGGAGACCGGGGCCAGTGATTAGACCTCATCCCCTTTCTACCTATGCAACTCACTGAGATATTTAATCTCTCTGTGCTTCAATTGCTTCTGTAAAAACAAGGTTCATAATAGAACCTCTCTAATATGGTTATGAGAATTAAGTACGTTTAAAGAGCCTAGAACAGTGACTGGCATATTGAAAGCCTCTCTATTTATTAAATAAATGACATAAATAAAAATATACTTTAGATAGATATGCAAATTATCTCAATAGCTATGATCAATTAATCTCATTTTACAGACCAAACACTACAGTAAGAATTTGATGTGAGTTACACGTTTAACTTCATGGCAACCCATTGAGGTGGGGTCTAATCATCACTTCAGTTTTTACATAGGAAGAGTCTTAGAAAGATGGAAGAAGTTGTCTGTGGCCACACAGCTAGTGATGGGTTTATGTGTCAGTCTCCAAAATCAGGTCTCCTAACCATGCTACAGTTTCCCCAATAATTGCAAATAAGTGGTCTAACAAAGGGATCTGTAAGAATAACCCAGACCTTAAAAGACACCTGGCACCATTCTTTTACTACATAACTGTCATGCAGGGTCTCTGGTCCCGCTCCCCGTACAAGAACACAGGATACAGTGAGGCCGAAAAAGAGCCATAGATAGCGGAGTCATACCACTATATTCTCGCTGGCAGCTGTGTTGGAGACACAGGGGACAAGCATCTGCCATGCCAGTACCCCAACAAGGGATCTTCCCACACCCCAGTCTCGCTGGCGGCGGGGCGAGACACAGGAAGTAGGATACACACGATCCACAATTCGCTGTCCGGTGTTCTGCCTGCCAACCAACCAACAAACGACGGCAGTTATATCAGTGGCTAATTGGCTAACAGGTTACAGCTGATGGCCAACTAGCCACAGCTGACGGCCATCTACTACCTGAGCCAGCACCTTTCCACATGAGGCCGAGAGCCTGGAAACTGCTCTCTGGGACTCTGTCCACACAATAACCATTAAATTCCTCTGTGAGCCAGAGTCATGGGTATCCAGACAGCGTGAAAGGTTCTGACTCCTGGGATCACAGAGCTTCCATAGGGACCCAGGAGGAATGGGCAGTCTAAGGTAGATGCTTCATCTGCAAGAGCAGAGATACATAATCCAAATACATCTTCTACTCCTTTTCTAAAAGCTCAGGGAAACCTCCTGGCTCCCGGTAGGAACACCACCTCTTTGGGCAAAATGCTGTTGACTCTTCTCTGGAAAAGCAGAGTATTGAGGGAATGAAATGGGCAGGTGGGGAGCAGGCGATGAAAATCATAGTATTTCATCATGGCTTCCATTCCAATGGGTGCCTATGATCCCCAGCTGGGCCAATTCCCACAAAGTGGTTGGAGCTGGAGCCAGTCTGATCCCAGGTTTCTGCCCATCCGATGTATACTCACACAGCTGGAGGGGATCCTGAGGAGGAGGAGGGAGAGTGACACTCGGGGGGAGAGTGTGAAGACATCTTCTTTGTTGCTTGTTCAGCTTCCTGTTATCACCCAATTTTCTCAAACTATTTGCATCTCCCTTATCTCAGAAGTTCCAGAATTCTCACCCACATGACCCAAAGCAATTTTCTTTCCCTCACAGGGGCATGAAGACCCCCTTGGCAGAAAGGCAGAATGAATAAACTATATTGTGATGAAAGGATTTTAAGTGTTCTACAAAAACACATCACCTGTACATGCATTTTCTCGCGCGATGTCTATGGAAAGGGGACTATAAATGTCTCTTTCACCTTCAAACCTTGTAAGGCCAGCCAGGTCTTAGGAAGTGAGATTCAGCACACATTTACAGAAGAGGAAAAGAAGGCATGTAATGTTCACTGCACCCTTGTATGTCCCAGTTATTTACCACGTGTCTAACTCACTCTTCATAAATCCTTAAGAGAGAGGTGTTATTATTTACATCAGACAGGTGAGGAAACTAGAACACTGCGCTGTCAGGTAACTTCAGTTCAGTTTCACTAAATTAACTTATTTAGCACAAAATTAAGTGATAAGATGGAGTGGTTAGCAGCATGAGGTCTAAGGCCTGAGGAGGTTGAATTCTTGGTCCCCTTTACAAACTCTGTGACCTTGGGAAGTTACTTAATCTCTGTGTACCTCAGATTTTTCAGTTGGCAGGTGGGGAGAATAATAAATCCCATTATATCAGGTTGCCATGAGGATATTTCTTTTGCCATATTTCCACCCTTGACAAGAGTTTGGTGCAGGTACCCTGCTTAACCTCCCTGATACATTGTAAGCACTCCATAAAAGTGAGCTTTCATACTTCCTTTGGGCCAGGCACGGCTCAAGGCTGGGGCTTGAAATCATGGCCCCATATGCCCGTCAGCTTCTCCTGTTGCATCTAAGAGTCCTCTGGAATCATCAACAGCACAGGAACCAAAGGAAGAGTTAGACAATCTCTGTCTTCCAAAAGTTTACAGGCGACTAATGAAGACACACATATTTGAAACCCCAAATAAGGGCAGGATACACTCAAAGAAGACATCATTTTTAAATGATAAAAAATGGAATTAGGGAAAAGGAGAATGAAAGCCTGAGTTTGTAAGAGAACTAATGAAGACATGCAGCTCCAGTGACTGTTCCCAGCGTCCTCTCTGTACAGCCTCACCCCATTTCCCGGCAAGCTGGGATGTTGCTTAGCAACCTAGCCCAGAACAGCAGAGTGAGCTCTGAGCTGGTGCATTAAGGGCTGCTACTGCAGTCCTGTAAAGGACCAAACTTCCCCTTGAAACCCCGCCTACAGCACAAGGGACACCTGCAAATGGGAAGCACCTGGGAGGAGAGCATTCTGAGAGATTAGGTTGAGCAGAAAGGCAGACAAACGGGGGAACACTCAGTCTAAATTAGTGGGAAAACAGAATTTTTTATTTCTGTCAAGCACTGCAGAAACTTGATTGCCAAGACCGCTTTGCCAGGCTAAGGGCTTGGTGAGTGTGTGTGCCTCATTGAATGTTGATATGGCAATTGAGGCCTGTAGGACATGCCTGGTTTGCAGCTCATGTAGCCACCTCTCCCAACAGTTGCAGCCACTTAATTACCACCCACACGTTCAATCTCAAAGTAGATCGGAAAAAAAGAAATATTGCTTTTATATAGTAGAGATCGAAGGTGTTAGAATTCAACTCTATATTCATTCATTCAACAAATATTTTTTTGTAGTTTGCAGTTTAAAAAGGAAGATAGGCATTAGTTTTGAAGGAGGGGGTACCATAAGATGATGTGGGGGCATGTATAGAACGGGCCCCTGACCAAGATTGGACAGGAATGGGGGAAGGTCATGGAAAGCACCAGAAGAGCTGATGTTTAATAAAAGTATTGAATGAAAAGTCATTGTTGAACAAAGAGAGGAAGGAAACACCGTTCCATGTGGAGTAAACAGTTCAGGCCATGGTCCAGTTCTGCTGGAGGGAGAGGTGGAAAGGGAAAGAGAGAAGGAGTGGGCGAGAGAGAGAGGGAAAGGGAGAGAGAGAGAAAGAGGAAGTGAGAGAGGGAGAGGGAGAGGGAGGGAGAGAACTGGGGATGGGAATGTGGAGGAGGAATAGCAGAAGACAAGGGTATTATGTAGTCATATAATAAAGGGTTTTGCAACTCACATGGGGATTCTGGACTTTATTTATCCTAAGAGCAACTGACAGCCATTGCAGAATTTCAAGCATGACAACATGTGATCAAATGTACTACAAGTATCCAGTCAGCCCTTCTTCTATCCCACTGTATGCTGGTATCCCAGTACCTGGCTTGGTCTTCTGTCTAGTTCCCTGAAGAACGGAGAGTTTTCGCTTGAACTTGAGCACATGTATCGTCCATTTACCTGTCTCTCCTTCTTACTCTGCCTGTTTTAAGACTCTTGCTCCTCCTGCTACCCCATGTACCATTATGGCTTCCCATGACGCTATGTGATTGGATTACCTCCCTGTCACTCACAATTGCTTTCTTCATCCTGCTGATACCTGGTAAAGCCCACTAAGTGGTCATCTTCCCATAGCCTGCAACAGCTGCGTCGGAATCAACCACTTACCCAGGAACTGATCCACTTCAAAGGACTTGTCTCATATCAAGTTTGGGTCAGCCTAGTGATGCCGCAAGAAATCCATCTGGCCCACCGCCTCGTTAGCATGGTGATTAAGGGGACAAACTCTGGGATCAACTTCCCTTGGGGGTAAACACTGGCCTCTACCAAGCCTTAGCTGTGTGACCTTTGTCAAGTTAGTTCATCCCTCTGAGTCTGGCTTCATCATCCTTACATGAAGATATTAGCACCCACCTCGTGGAGGCTGCTAGGAAGATTAAAAACGACTTATGGAGAGAAAATATCTAGAATAGCACCTTCCACAGAGTCGGGGTAAAATATTTATTCCTCTCCATTCTTCCTCTGCAAGTGCATTATCTGCTTACACTTCTGATTTGATCCTTACAACGACTTCCTAAGATTGGAAGATTAAAGGAGATTATGCATAGAAAGCACCAGGTATATAGTAAACACAAGAAAATACCAGCTATTATTATTAATTATTATCATTAATGAAGCAGAATACCCTGACTGAGATATTAACTGTGTCTTATTTTCTTGACTACAGTGTCATCAGAAATGAACGAGAAGTAACCATTCAGCCTGACTGTCCGTTTTGTGCATTCACATGTACCATCCACAACATGCGTCATTTGTCCCCTAAGGGCTCTTCTTAACCCTTGAGAAAGGCCAGCCGCTCCTTTGGTTTCAGAGGCTACCCTGCTTGACTAGGTGCCTTGGAGAATGGATACCTGGTGAAGGCTTAGGTCACGTCTTAGGTCACCTTGTGAAGACTCTGAGGCCTGAAAGGATCCTATGAGTGACCTCAGTGTGGCCCTTTGTAGAAGCAGCAGGCAGGATTCTTCCACAGCCTTCTCAGGGAACAGTTGCTAGGTAGTGGTCAGTAGAGACCAAGGACCAGGCCTCTGACTCATTTTGCTGCGATCGTATGTGTGCCTGATTAATTCAGTATCCAAGAAAGGGTTAGAGGGACCCTCTTAAGGAGTGTGATAATCATCCTGCTAGTCAGGTAGGTAACAATGCAAAAACATGATTAAAAGAAAAATAAACGTAACGTGTCTAGCATCTGTAGGTTGTGGAATAAATCAATATCCATTATATCCAAGTAGGCAGGACAGCTATGAAGTCACAGTGTTAGAGTAAGGTCTGTATTCACCTTGACCTTCGTTGCGCCCTGAGTACTCTCACAGCGCCTGCACCAAGTATGTGTTCAGTATTTGTTGAGTGAAAAAGCAGACTACCCATGTGCTGTTTTCTCTATTTCAGACATGCTCAGAGTGGTGAAAGAGACCTAGTCGAGAACACACAGTCACCCTGAGTCATGGACAGACACAGGGTACCTTAGTCCGTTGGGGTTCCCATAACAAAATATCTTAATGTGGGAGGCTTAAGGAACAAACATTTATTTCTCACAGTTCTGGAGGCTGAGAAGTCCCGGATTCCGTTTCCAGTGAGGGCCTTCTTCTTGGTTACAGATAGCCATTTTGTCTTTACATGGTGGAGAGTGGGAGCTCGAGGCTCTTCTTGTAAGGACACTGCTCCCATCGTGGGAATGCCATCTCATAACCTCATCTAAGCCTAACTACCTCCTAAAGGCCTTACCTCCTAATAGCAACCCATTGAGTTGTAGGGTGTCAAGAAGTGAATTGTGAGGTGCGTAAACATTTAGCTCATAACACAAATCAGGAATGAAAAGATTCCATTTCCATTCCAGGGCTCGACTCAAAGCCTATGTAGGTATTTAACATCCTTTCTCCGGAAGCATCTGGTTCAGGATTCTGCCTCGTCCAGGGCACCGGATGGGCAAAATGATCTACTATGACAAATCCTCTTTCTCTCTGTCCTCTGGAAAAGGGAATTCACCATCTTCTGTGATCCTCGAGCTGGCAACATCCATCTGGATGTTTGCTAATGACGCTGACCTAAATCTGTCAGGTTGCAAGGAACCCTTCATAGCAGCTGGGATTGGCTGCCAGGTAATGGTTTTACCGAGGACATTACATGGAACTCCCTCATAAGCTGATGAAAACGTAAACATTTTGAAGTCTTAATATGTAAATTTAAGACAGCTGATAGGAAGCAAAGAGAATGGAAACATCATGCTGAGTGTAGAAAGCGGGAATCGTGTTGTATCAGAAGACGCTCATACTCGGATTGTGGCATATTTCTCATGCTTGCCAGAGCAAAGGTCTAGCACGATGATATTCTCATTTAAGCCTTTCCTTGGTTTGCTTTGATACCAGTTCAGCACATGAGGATAAAGTCGTAGGTAAGCAGTGGGCCTCCCTACGCTGGACTGACTTCGGACTGTGCCTCACAAAGTAAGACCCACATATTACTTATGTGCCGACCACTGAGCTGTAGGTTCATATCCCTACTTCTCTAAAGGACTCTGAAAGAAAGATAGGCATAGCCATCCTCATTTTAAGAAGAGGAAACCGAGTCTCAGGAAATGTGTTTGCCTTTAGAGTTTGGAAGCGCTGGAGTCACACCAGCTCTCATACCGAAACTCATGTTATTGAAGTCATGCATTTTCTAGCACATCTCAAGCACCTACAATGTGCTTGGCGCTGTACTTAGATGCCTTGCTGCCTCAACAGGAAATGGTGGATCCTCCCCAGTCAGAAAGCTTTCACAATATTCTTTAGGATAGCAGTCTTCCAGTGGAAATATGGGCCTCATTCTTTCCAGGACTTTTCCACATTAAGAAATTTAACGTTATAGATGAGTCTGGTAGTTAGTCTCTCCTTACTGCGGTTTTGCTTTCCATGGTTCAGTTACCCATGGTCAATTGTGGTCTGAAAATATTAAATGGGAAATTTTGGAAACAAACAATTCTTAGGTTTTAAATTGCACCCTGTTCTGAGTAGCGTGATGAAATCTTGTGCTGTCCCTCTGTCCTGTGGGGGATGTGAATCATCCCTTTTTCCAGAGTCCCCACACTAATCACCTGTTAGTCACGTAGTAGCCATTTCAGTTATCTGATTGGTTATGAGGGAGAGAAAGACCATATTCACATAACTTTTTACAATATTGTTACAAATATTCTATTTTATTATTAGTTATTGATTTCTTACTGTGCCTAATTTATAAATTAAACGTTATCATAGGTGTGTATGTAGAGGATAAAACAGAGTATTGGGGGTTCAGTACTATCCATAATGTTAGGCATCTTCTTGGGGTTGTAGGACAGATATCCCTGCAGATAAGGGGGAGGGCGGTGCTTTGCTACAGTACGTCTAATTGACCATCACACAGGAAAGCATTAACTTAGCAGACCTGGGCTGCTCAAACTATGTTCATTTCCAAGAAAGGCCTGTCTTCATGACTGGCTCTAGGCCAACTCCCAGGAGATGAGCTCTGAGCGCTTTGAATATCCTGCCTGATAAAAATGTTTTTGTATGCCTTGGGCCTTAGGCCATGCGGTACCAGTTTGACCAGATAGTCCCTGCTAATAAATGTGATTTAGGGTAAACGTCTGTTTTTGCTCTGAAGACCTGGAGTAAGAGTAGCTGAAGTCAGCCACATAAACACTGCATGCCTATATAACTGATCCCAATAAAATCCCTGGACACCAATGCTTGGGTGAGCTCCCTGGGTGGCAATCCTTCACCATGTTGTCACACATCACTGCTGGGAGACTTATGGATGTCTGTACAACTCCACAGGGAACAGGTACCTGGAAAATTGCATTTAGTTTCTCTTGGACTTCACCCTATGTACGTTTTTCCTTTGCTGATTTAAAACTGTATCCTTTTGTGATAATAATCTGTAAAGTGAGTATAACAATTTCTGAGTGAGTATTTCTGGTGAATCACTGAGCCTCAGGGTGGTCTTGGGCAACCCTGAAACAACCATACACTTATCCATCCATCACCTTCTTTATTCCTCATCAAACTTCAGAGAGCATCTGTATTGGCATACCTGTTTCATGCTGCTCAATGTCCTCTGCATTTTAACCCGTGGAGATTGGGGTGGCTAAGCAGTTGAAAATCTAAATATCACCTGTCACACAGTGAAAGGAAAGACTAGAGGATATGGTTTAGGTGTGTACCAGAGTTACACAGAATGTTACTGGACAGCCACAGACTTCTCTCCTTGAAGATAAAGCCTCTAGCCCATGTTGGACAGAAGACAAGTGTATTACTCTACAAGGAGGCAGATCCCAGAGAAAAAAGGTCACTCACTCTTCCAAATGCAGCCATTACAACACTCACTCCACTATCACATGAGGAATGAATGAGGAGGTGGAAAGTGGCCTGAAATATGCTTCTACCTTTCTGCTTGGGATCAGTGAGCCAAGGGGAAAAAAGTTTCTTGCATGTTGCAGGAAGAAAGTGATGCTACCAGGACATTAGAATTCCCAGTGGTCCTTGAGGGGATGTTTCCTCCAACACCATTCTCATTCTACATTGACTTCATGGCAAGCACTGTGCTTTTAATTGTTGATTTCCAACTCTCAGGGTCTCAAAGGTGTAAAGTACTGCAGATGTTTAAAATGCAAAATGCCCTAAGTAACCTTTATTGAAGTTAATTAACATCATCTATTTAAGGAAAACAACTCCCCTCCCTTCAGACCCAGGACTATTTCCCAAAGCCCATACCTGATACTTAAAATAAGCATAAACCTTTAATTGAGCTCAAATTGCTCCACATCATATCGGAATGCAGCCAGGTATTGTGTATCAACCCCTTTCGAGCCCTATTTTAGCTCTCTCCCATTTTACAGACTATAAAAGCTATTCTGAAACACAGGGGTTCTGTGTCTTAGTTTCAGTCCTTTCTTTGTTATTAAATAAACATTCATTAAGCATTAGCTATGTGTCATATGCTATTTTATTTTCTGGGGATACAACAACTAAGTCTTTGCCTCAAAGGGTTTACTCTCAGTTTTAAGAAGTGGGGCATGCTCACAAATAATGTATATATGTATCCCAAGAACAATGACAGAAGCATTTGCAGGAGAAAGTCAAGGTGCAGATGACAAGAGTGGTCCATTTCTGAGTTACTCATCTCTTAGTTGCATTGCAAAAACATCTATTCTTTTTCTACCATCCCCACCTCCATTTGCTTCTTTTGGCTCCACTCCCCAATTATTCCCAGCATCTTCTCATGATTGGACTAGAGTCCTCAGTATCTAGGTCCCTCACTAACCATGATGGTTTAAACCACATACTCCATTGAACTCCAGCCTGGTGCTCAAGCTGCACAAATGCCACTCGGATTCCGGCAGGGCCTTCCTTGCGGCCCCCGTAAGGCCTTTTGCTGCAAGGCTCTTGCTGACAGCCCAAATTGTACCTCCAGAGACCCAGGACCTGTAGGGCATACTCTATGGCAAGCCCGTGTCCTGGAATGGCTTATCCAAGCTGAAACACAATCCACTCACCTCCTGGTTTCAGGGCAAGATTTAAAGCCTTCATGCTATCTCATTGATTTCTTAAGGTATGCATAGAGCTGGCACTAGGCTGTTGCATATTTTAATTTTTACTGTGTTGTTCTTGCATCCGAAGTGATTTTATCAGGAGAAACACATGCTTGAAGAAGCTGAATTAAATACAGGCGAACCTCATTAATTCAGACTCCACTAATTCAGGCTGGATGGAAACATAACATTGTGTTATCTAGAAGTAAAAAAGATTTCCTAAATAAATTAATGGTGGAAATAAGACTGCAGGGAACGGAGAAGTTTTCACTTTTTTAAACGGCAGTGTTCCCAAACATCTTCAGGGATTCCAGAAGGGCCATCAACATATAAACAATTTCCTTTGTGTTTGTTCATTAACACTAAAGACTTGTTCTTCAAAGAATAATTTCCTATTTGTAAATGTTTCCTTTAGTTAGTCAGTTGTAGAGTTGGAAACCAATAAGGCTATATATCTTTCAAAATATTCATCAAATTCACTCCACTCCACAATGCTAAAGACATTATAGACATATTGTACCTACACATAAATATATGTGTGTATTCATTAAAAATAACAATGGAAACATCTTAAAACGAAGTGGAATATTTATGGTTGGTAGCATTAAAGGTGATTTTTATTTTCTACTTCATGTTTATAAGTATGTTCTGTAATGAACTCTTATTTTTATCAACATAAAACTGTAAAAAAGTCAGTAACATTTTCTAATGTTTAACAGGTCTTTTTCCCCAAATGGTTTACACAAAATTGTTGGGGAAGGGGAAATCCCACCCTCTATGCCCCTGGAGTTCTTAAGGCTGAATGAATAATAACATTGGCACAATACCAGATTATGGGGGGGGGGAATCCTACCTTCACACGGGAGATCATAAATGATGCTCACTGAAATGATAGAAGCAGTCAGCGTTTTATACTTTTTAGAGAAAGAAAGAATAAATTTGTGATGATTGACAGGACAAAGACACTTAGAGTTTAGTGCTCATTCATAAAAGAAATTGAACAGAAGGAGGGCTTAGAATAGTAAATTACTAAGGAAGTAATGGGGTTTGTTTGTATAGGCTTTGGATCTCTGAATTCCTTCACCTGGTAATAAGGATGTCCCTTTCAGCCCCACTGGAGTAAGGAGGGCAACGTTCACAGTGGAGATTCAGCTCCTGCATCCAAGGAGACAAAAGAGGGTCAACATGCCTTTCCAGTACAGGTCGTTTTTCAAGTATTTAATTCAAAATCATCCATATGCCATTCTGGGCATATTTAAGGGCAGCCTGCCCGAGACCCCAGCAGAATAAAGTGGAATCATATCCAGCATTTATGAATAAAAGGACTTGGTAGGTAGAGTGAGAAGCTGGCTTACCCCACAGCCATAATTTATCTTCTCGCCATCCTTGTTGGAGGCACCTGGGTCCTGAAATCATCTTAGAATATGAAGTGATCCCTGATGACTTCCCATTTTGTATCCGCAATCATTTATTATTTAATGGTCATGACTGGGTTCGGCGAGGAAAAGTCGATGCTGCCTTTCTGTGTGTTCTCCAGGAGCTCATAGGGGTCATGGTCACACACACACACACAGCTCACACACAACTTAGTAGACGTGTGATTATGCCATGCCTTGTAGTCCATATTGAGAGCTAACTACCTCCAACCAAATTCTACCGACGACTGGTTACCATTACGATTACTGCAGCTGTATTGAATATCTCACTTGTGCCAGCTCATTTTCCATGCATTTTTCCAGACAGAATTTACTTTTCTTGCTACAAATAATCACAGATGGATGTGCAGGGATATCAAATAAGTGGCCCAGGTTCCACAGCTGATACATAATAGAGGCAACATTCAAACCCAGTCAGCCAACGCAAAGGTCCCACCACAAACACTACGCAGCACTGTCTGCCACAAGCCTGATAGCCAGCTCGCATTCTCATTGTTTCTATCTAGACCGCGGAGTGGGAACTCTAAAGGGCCCTCAGTGTTTGCTGGTCGTTCTTGAATTTCAGTGTTTGATTCTTGAGATAAACGGGGATTTGGAATAACCAGAGAACTCCATTTGAGACTGGTACATATTTGTAGGCTCAGAGAAAGTACATCATCTAGAAAGACCATTGGATTAGTGGTCAGGCGTTTGGAATTGTGAGCACTGAATCTGTTGTTAATTAAATGTATGATCTTGAGCTTTGTGTTTCCTCCCTCTAAAAGCTCAGTTTTCTGTAAGATGGTCAACATATATAGCTGATGAGGAGTATCAATGAAATAAAGTTTTCTTTTTATTGATATTTCTAGAGCATAGCATCTTCAACTTCACGACCCGTGGCTCCTCGCAGGTGTAGGTATGTAATGCAGAATTCTCTGTACGCCATACCCCATGAGAAACAACTTTATCAACTAGAGTAGAGTGTTTATGTGCAGTTTCTTTGTCTTTTGTCTACAGACTCTACTCATTTCCAGAGTTAGTTAAGTCTGCACTCTCTCCCCACCAGCACCTTCACTGAGGCTGTTTTATACATTTGTAATACAGTTAGGTTCTCTTGTCACAATGTGCATTCCTTCCTGAGATGATCAAACTTCTAAATGATTTTTTAAATTTGCATATGTTAAGATTTGCTCTTTGTGCTGTAAAGTTCCATGGGTTTGACTAATGCATAATGTCATGTATCTGCCATTACAGGATAATACAGAAGAAACTCACCTTTCTGAACATTCTCTATTAACTCTCCCTCTTCCACTCTCCCCCTGGAAACTACTAATATTTTTAATGTCTCTAAAGTTCTCCCTTTACTAGAATGGCATATACTTGAAATCATACTGTATACAGGCTTTTGAGACTGGATTTTTCACTTAGCAGTATGTGTTTCATGTTCATTCATGTCCTCAATGGCTTAATAGCTTATTTCCTTTCTTGCTCCACTTTATGGTTACACCACAATTTGTTTATCCATTCACCTATTGAAGGGCATCTGAAACGTTCCCAGTTTTTGGTGACTGTAACACAGCTGCTATAAACATTCATGTGCAGATTTATATGGGTATAAGTTTTCAAACCAACTGAGAAAAAGCCTAGATGCACACATGTTCGATTGCATGGCAAGACTTTGTAAGAAGCTGCCAAACTATCTTTCAAAGTGGCTTTACCATTTCATTCATAGCATCAACAAAGGAGAGTTCCTGCTGCTCTGTATTCTTACCACCATTTGGCATTGTCGACTTTTTGTATCAGCCATTCTAATAGATATATAGTGGTTAGCCATCCTTTAAGCTTCAATTGTTCTGGCGTCACAGTGGCAACAGCCAGGAAGTGGAATTGGCATTATTGGCTCTAGACAGAGGGGTGGGGGTTAGCTGGGAAGGTGTGATGTGAGGCAAGAGATGACTTTCCCCATGATCATTGGATAAACAACTGGTTGTGTTATATAAAATCCTCACTCACTAGACGTCTGAAAATTAAGCTGGTAACGACTCTGATCTGACGCATCTCTTAGGCATTGCAACCATGCACTTTGAAGGGGTCTCTGAATTCATCTCCTGCACACCACTTTGGAAAACAGGTTTGCTGCTGGATCGTCTCTGTAAACTTTCCCACATGGCATAATTAGCTGAACAAAGATAACCAGATCTAAATCATCTCCTAGCAAACCATGGCCATGTAGGGATTCCACAGAGACACAAGAGACGTAGTCTTGCAGAAACAGAGAAATTGGTCACTAAGGAAAAGAGTCATCCCTGAGAAGAGGACGTAGCAAATGATTAGAAGAGAATAAACAAACAATCGGAATTTCATTATAAAAAAATAAATCATCATGAGAAGTTTTTAAAAAGAGAGTTAAGACTTCACTGAACACCAAAAACTATGTTATGGAGGGCAGGTTTAGAAACATAATGTAAAATAACATGAAAAAAAAAAGAGTAAGTGATTAGAAAGAAAAAATATAGCTATGCAGTATAGAAGAGAGTAACATATGGATGATTAATGTTCCATTAGATAAAAGTCCGCAATATTTTTATAATGTTACAGAAAAAATGTTGAATTAAAGAAATACCTCCTAAAGGCATTCTAACATACACATAATCCCCTTCAGTGAGGGGAGTGAGGAATGGAGTGGCTTCCAGTTTTGTCTAGGCAACATTCAGTGCTAGCAGACTGAAGCAATGTGTATAAACAATGTCTACTAAGGTCCAAGGGAAAGGAAGTGTGATTCAAGAATTTTGTACCATGCCAAATTGGTGTTCAAGCCTAAAGTCAACCGAGAGCCATTTTTATATGTGGTAGAGCTCAGAGGAAATGTTTCCCATGAGTCTTTCTTAAAAAGACGTGGTCATAAAATCCAGTGGACCAAGAAATGAAGCAAAATAAAATGCACGGAAAGGAATAAGTATAGAAACAAAGTTCTTAGGACCTGAATTTATTTCAATGTAGAACTAAGGTTAAAGAATTGTGAGGATTTGGGTTACTATACAAAATGTAACTGCTATAAACCATGAAAATACATGCGACAATACACGCGAAAATACGTGAAAATACATGCGAAAATACATGCGACAAAAACAAACAAAAACTGGAAGTGGGAACATGAGAGGTGGAAGGAAGTGTGTATGTCTGAGTGTGTGTATGCATGTGCTAACTTATTTAAAATTTTCATTGTGGTGGGAGGATTCTATTAATACTACTTATATTTGTAAACTTGAGAAAAAACATGTTTGGATACATTATTACTATCAACGTAACAAATAGGGTGTTGTTTTTAACTGTCAGAGAACTTTCCCAAGTATCAGAAGGAAATCAGAAATACAAAATTAATCAAAGAAGCATATATACAAAAGAAAGACATAAAGAATCTAATGGGCACCAAAATAAAAAGTTAACAAAATAAAATGAGAGAACTAAAACAAAACCCAGACGTCTTATTTAATTAGAATGAGATAAACCCACAAATTATTTTAAAAAAGCATCATATTGATTCAGAAAACAACATGGAATTAGAAGCAATAAAAACAAGTGCCTTTGAAAAATTGCAAAGTGCTGAATAAAGGCATACTATTCAAGCAAAAATAAATAAGGGATTAAGTTGCAAGCATAAATTAAATTCAGAGGAAAAATAACTAAATAAGACAAACAAAGGTACTTTATAACGATACAATGTTGGAGAGTCATTACCATGGATTTCTATGTTCCTAATATCACAGCACTGACATTAAGAAAAAAATGTAGACAATGTCAAAATTTGTACATTAAAAACAACATTGGTAAGGCTTCTCAATTAAACTCTCAGATTAAGAATGACACGTCAAGTAGAAGAAAAAAAATGGATGAGATATTGCCTAAATATCATAATCAATGAAGCAGGTAAGGTATTATCAATTCTACACAAAAGTATAGCAAATACTCATTCTTTACAAGTGCCCACAGACTACTTGCATATCTCAATCTTGTATTTGTTTATTATTAAAACCTCAATAGTTGATCAGAGTAGAAACTGCAAGATTATGTTTTCTGATCATAATAACATCATAATGGATTTTCAAGGACAAGGACAAAGTCAGAAAACCCTCCAATCCCACCTTCTTCTTTGAATGGGCCCAGAACAAAGAGAAAAGCACAGCTAAAATTGCTGAATATCTAGAAAATAACAATAATGAAAATGCCATAGGTCGAGCTTTATGTGAGAGTTATAATTATGCTTGGAGAACAATTCATAGTTGTATGCACACGACCATATAAAACAGCATGAAAATAAATGAATTAATTATCCAACTAAAAAGTCACAAAATGAAAAATAAGAGGAAGGCAAAAGGTGGAATTAATAAGTAAAATCCATAATTAATGATTTTGAAAATAGAAACACAGTAGACTTAGTAAATAAAAAGACACGGGGCTGTTTTGTAGAAAAAAATAGATCATCCATTAACTATTGACTTAAAAAAAGTATACGTGTGTTTGTATGTGTTGAGCGGAGGAGCAAGGTGACTAGAAATAGACGACATTGATACCAAAATCAGACAATTAGGATAAAATAGGAAAATGCAGATACATCATCTCTGAATATTGATATAAAAACCCTAAATTCTTAGCAAATAGAATCCTTCTCTACATGAACTAACACATTATCACATTATAACCAAGTGGAATTCTTTTTTCCCTAAGAAGGAAAGAACTATTCAAGATTAAGTATTAAATTATTATTCAGTATCTTAATAAATCACAGGAAAAGAGACTCAGCATATGGTTATCTCAATAAATACTGAAACAGATAAATGTTAAAATTTATCTACACCTGGTTTTTTTGATGCTTAATAAAATATGAAATAGATGGATATTTCCTTAACCCATGTCAAACAAAAATTTGCTAATTTTGTAACAATAGAAGGGTTTCCATCAAAATCAAGAAAGAGGCAAGGAAAATACTGTGTTATTATGTAACGTTGTTCTGGAAGTATTAGCCATTGCTAGAGAAGAGAAGAAAATAAGACATATAAAAAAAGATGGAAGATTATTAGCAACACATAAAATGATTCTATATCATTAAAAACTCAGAGAAATGACAAATTGTTAGAAGACAATTTATAAAATAATTGGTTAGAATTGTTAATAAAAAGCCAATAACATAATTGCTAATATAAATTTAATTTAAGAACATATCTCACTTATAAAAGTAATAATGAAGATTAATTTTCTAGGAATAAACTTAACAAGATATGTATGGGGCATACATGAAAAGAAATTATAAAGCTTTGCTGATAATCATAAAAGAAGTCTTTAGTAAATGAAAGTACACACCTTATTCTTATATAAGAAAGTGTAAATGGTTTAAAAATCAATTATTTTAATCTAAATATTCAATGTATCCTAACAAATATATTAATATAAAATTTCACTTTAGAATTTGAATACATAACTCCAAAATTCATCTGGAAAATAAGCAAGAAGAAATTGCTAGAATCATTTTGAACACGAAAAG
Source organism: Rhinolophus hipposideros (assembly GCF_964194185.1). Classification (NCBI taxonomy): domain Eukaryota; kingdom Metazoa; phylum Chordata; class Mammalia; order Chiroptera; family Rhinolophidae; genus Rhinolophus; species Rhinolophus hipposideros. The sequence goes on along the minus strand of NC_138057.1, from coordinate 69,925,997 downwards.
AAATGAGAGGGGCCTACCACCATTGCATATGAAAATGCATTACAAGGACATAGCAATAAAATTACGTTACTATAGCAAGAATAAACTAACAAATTATGGAACATGATAAAAATTCTGCAAATAGGCCCAAATGTCCATTAAACAAATGGATTGTTATAGAGCTTCGAATGTGAGGGAGAAAAATGGCTTATTAAATAGATTTTTTTTTTTTGGACAACAGGCTGGCCATTTGGTGTGAGCAGAGGAGTGAAAACTAAATCCCTATCTTAATTTTTCACATCAAAATAAATTCTATATGGAGCAAAGATTTAAGATGAAGTGTGAAACTGTAAATATATAAAAGTATATCATTAAAATAAATTTTAAGGTGGGAAGGCCTTAGTATATTTGGCTTAAAAGCACAAACTACCAAAATATAGGTTATTAGGTATACATACATAAATAATTATGTACAATATTTATAATAGTAACCAAAATGAAAAAGTAAAACATGAAATTTTGATACTCAACACGCAGGAAAAGTGGCTAATTCCCCAATGAATAAGGAATTCTTACCAATCACTAAGAAAAAATAACTACATTGCCCAATGTGAAACTGGAAAGGACATAAACAGTTCACAGAAAAATTCACTCAAGCACAGACACACCCGAATAGGCAGTAAAGAAGTATCAGACAAAGATTACCAAAATTTCTCGTAATTAAAGGAAAGTAAATTAAAATACCAACTAAACACCTTTTTAATATATCATTTGCCAAAGGTCAAAAAGTGTTAACAAGTATGTAGGGAGACAGGTGTTTTCATGTATCTGATGGATACGTAAATTAAAAGTCACTTTGGCAACCTCAATTGACTTTAAATACATACAGATTCTTTTATCCAGCAATTTAACTTCTAAGACTTCACCCTATAGGCACGTTGATCACATATGTGTAAGAATTTTCTCTGAATGTCC